>NC_092431.1:20127000-20457556 GCF_036169615.1 Heliangelus exortis
AGCACTTTCTTATATTATTTTCATCAAAAGGAGCTTATATTTCTTTTGCCCATCTGAATTAGCCATTAGGCTGCTAATTTACACTTTGGTAAAAGGGTCAGGAGTATTCAATTTTTTGATGACTTGATATTAGCTTGAAAGAGAATTTTTAATAACTCTTGTAATTTGCCACTGTAGCTTCACCAGCCAGTGCCTTTGAATTATATATGTTTTATAAAACAAAACTGTGGAGGAATTAATATTTCAGGGCATTCAGATTTAAGAATAGTCTTTATTACTGTCATCAAAATGAAGGGTCTCATATCCCAGCAATAGCACCTTGGTATACTTGGCATTTAATACTTATTTCAAATAGATCAATGGAAATCAATGATGTTTTTTACCTCAGCATTCAAAAGCCCCTGCCCACAGGAAGGTATCCTTTGGCACCCCCAGAAAAACCTGAAATGCAGAAAGGGGTTAGCAACAAGAAATAAAGTAACAGTGGTTTTCCAAGAGACTGTAAAACATTCCTGCCATGTACTGCAAGTGGCATAAGAACAGATCTGGATCAAATGAAACATTTTTGGGGTTTTTTTTCCTTCTTTTTTTCTTTTTTAAATGATTCACTGTAAAAGATAATGTCTGCCAAAGCCTGCAAGCTGTAATTCCTGTTAGTCTGAAAACTGGTTTAGTTCACTTTTTTAAAAAAGATGAAGATGTTGGGGGGTGTGGGTGGGGTGGGCATGGGGAAAAGGCAACATGGTTGGGGTACCTGTGTGTACCTGCCTAGCATCACTCCTCTGGTTCTGCTTCTCCCTGGGTTCATTTAAATGACCCCTTCAACTCCATGCCAGTGGCTCAGTTATCCCAATCTCTGCCTTCCTGCCCTGATTTCCCTGTCAACATCAAATTTTTCTTGCTCTTGCCTTGCCCAGCTCACCCTGTTATTCTTTTTTCCCACTCCCCTGATGCCCAGATTAACCCTCTGACCCTAAGGCAAGTGTTTGGCTCCTGGAGGAATAGTGGCATTTATTGACTGCTGGATCCAAGCCACTTCTTTTATCTTGCCTTCAGTTCCATCCTTCTCCTGTGCTGCTGATTCCACCCCTCTGCAGTCCTCTGTTAAGATATTAGATGCAATTAAAAAGGGGAAAGCTTTCTTTGGGTTCTCTAGCTAGGGACTGCAGGTGCCTGGGTTTCTTTTATTAGACTAAACTGCTCAGTGCTCAAGTGGGAAAAGTCAGCCAAGAAAAAGGGTACTTGGCTGGCCTGCCACTGGCAATAAGATTACAGCTCAAGAGGCAAATGTTCTGGGGAAGATGATGGTATTTAGAAGGATGAATTATTTCTGGGAGAAGTGCTGGAGCTTACACTGATGTATGATTAGGGGAGATGCACAGGTAAATTTCATCTCAATTCTAAACTTGGACTCCTTGCTCTCAGGGTACCAAACCCTCTTGTGAACTTCCCAAGAGGGGGAAAGGGCAGAGAAACCTGCAAGGAGACAGCCAGAGCTTATTTTGGGACAGTAAATGCTGAACAAAATGAAGACATGAGCCTCACCAACTCAAAGCAAATAATACTTTGTCCTTGACTGCTGGCAGGATTAGCTCCAGGATTAAGACCAGAAATCCTTATGAATGTGTCTCCATCCCAAGCTGCAATGTATCAAAACTGCATCCTAAAAGCTTTTGTTTGGAACTGACAAGCCCAGAACAGAACCCACAGTGAAAACAAGGCTCTTCAAAGGCACGGAGCTTATAATACATTACATTATCTATCTGAGTAAGAGTTTTAGTGACTGGTTTGGAAAAAGTCAGGATTGCTTGTGCTTGATGGCATGAATGAATAAATTTATTTGCAGTTGTGTATTGAGATAAATAGCAGAAGACAGACTTACAGGAATTTATACCCAGAGGTATAAATAACCCTGAGATGGTCTTATAGAACCCAAGACAACTGGAGCCAGCAAAGCATTAGTCTGTTTGATGGAGGCAGTCAATTTAAAAAAAGCATTATATTTAAAATGATTTGTCTGACAAGTACATTGGATCATATGACTGGGGAAAAAAACCTCACCTGGGATTGCTGAAAGCACTGAAAAGAAAGATTGCTGGAGAAGTGTTAGCACTAAACCTGATGCTACATGCTTCTTAACTCTCCATCTTGTTTGACACTTGACAACCTCTTGAAGCCCTCACACCCAAACTTTTCCCATTTCCACTTTCTCAAAAGGCAGCACCATGCAACCTAAAATCTGTTTCAAACCACTAAAAGTCCCATTCACTTCCCCCATTGCATATTACGCCTGTTCCTTTATAGGGTGAATCTGGCAGGGGAAAATCTTGTTATCCTGTAGACAATCCCATTCTCCTGGATGTGCTCTCTTCAGTGCAACTTCCCAATAAGATTATTAAGGATCACCTCACTCTCACCTTTGGGCTGGTTTGTTAAGTGAATCACAGAAAGGCCCCTCTGGAGAGCAATAATGGCTTTACCAGCCAGCAGCTAAAATATTTCACTAACCTATTCCCCAACCTCTGAACCCCCCAAGAAGCCATTGTTATAAATACTAATTAAGGAATGTATTTGGAGGGAAGGAGTTGGAAAGAGGCACAAGTAACACAGGAATTAACCACAAAAGCTTGAGAAAAATGGTCAATTTACCTGCAGCAGGAGGTGATGCTCGACGTTCCATTAAGAGACATTAAACTTCTGGGCTAATTAAAAAAAGCAAGTGAAGGAGGAAATTTCTTAGTGAGCTCAATGGGACATTGATTAAGCCAAACTCTTAAGATCTCTCACCCCAGTAATTTTAAGGAAGAAGACTGACTCTGTTATATTCAGCTGGACTCCACAAAGGCTTCAATAGATTCGAGTGAAGTAATTATTCACCTTGGTGAAACTTCAAATTTGAATGCAATTTATTTCAACTTTGTGTATCTCTTCAATACATTCTCTTGGAATCTTTTGCTCAGTGAACTGTTCTGACAAGCCACCACTGCTGTATTTTCTGTTTTACCAGTTTGTTTGCTGCTGGAAATGTAGGAAATTTTTTTTAATGTGAGATTTTTTTTTTTCCAGCTTCAACACATTTGGATAATCCTGCCAGTAATCTCAAAGACCCAAAGACACATAAATTCCTTTTCTCTAAATGAAGGATCATGCTGGCCATGAACAAATCATATTCAGGCAATCAGTTAACTTGACAAAAACATTATTATTTTTTGAGGGAGACTTTGAAAGCAGAATGACTTTGATGATTCTGTCCCTGTCCTTATTAGATGAAGAGAGTACATCTTTCTGAGATGCATATCAATTTTATCTTTCTCCCCTGGTAACCACACAGAATTATAATTTAACTCTCCCCAAAAACATAGACAGTGGACAGCTTTGCTTGAAAAGCAAGGATCTAGCTTGACATTTTATTCCAGCTTAACTTGAAAAACTCCTAGACTATGCCTTGGCAATGCTGGCTTTTAAATGTTTAATGCCTGTGACTTCTTACCTTAGAAAATCCTGAGTGGAGACAGCTGTTAACAAACTTACAGAGTGAAACAAGTCGTGTGACTTACAGAGATGAGGCAAAAGGGATGAGTAAATGACTTATTTTGGATGTCAGACTGGCACAGAGAACCAGAACTAACACTTAAAGAGCCTGGTGCTATTTGTGAGAGTCATTCTTGGGGTCAGTTGAGAGCTGAAAATAAATGACACCTGGAATGAAGAAGTGCATTAGCACCAGGGTCTTTAAGTGTCATCTTAATTTATTAAATTGACTCAAATGTTGAGATTTTTTCTTTCGGGGGGAAAAAAAAAAAAAAAAAAAAAAAAAAAAAAAAAAAAAAAAAAAAAAAAAGAAGAAAAAAAAAAGGGAAACATATTATAATAGTAATTCCCTCTTTAAAGGGAAGAGACAAGCACCATCACTTAACACAATGACTTGTTAGAGCTATTATTTGGTATAGCAGCTCTGTCTAAAAAGTCTTCTTGCTAAGGACTAATTTATCCATGAAGATACATGAAACATGTTGGTTCCTGTGTCTTTTGCTACTAAATTGTTCATTGCAACTTATTACAGGAGATTTATTATTTATAGAACCCTTCCTATTGAGGATGTCACCCTCATTACAGAAAACCATTCTGGTAGCCATGTGTTTTAGTAGTTTTATATTTTACAAATTCTAAGTATTTGCTACCACAAACATTGCAATCACTTTATTTTCTGATTTTTTTTTTTTTCAGCATTGAACACATGTGGATAACCCTGTCAAGAATATGATTCCAGCAGCTTCTGAAATCTCATTAATATCCCTGCTGTGCCAAGTTCAGATGCCAATAATGTGTCTATGGATCATATCTGCAATAGTTCATTAATGAAGTTACTAATTACTCATGTCCTATGTGCTGCTGTTAATCTACTTTTTTTTAATTGTTAATCTATTTCTTCTTAATCTCTTTCTTTTGCATCTACTACTGTTTTAAATAGTGGATGGAAAGCAAATTTTAAAAGGTGCCACTGGATGGAAAACACATTTTAAATAATATCCAGGTTTGCATGAACTGACCACAGAAACACCAGAGAAGGTGACAGATATTTTAAGGGGAACTGGAAGCAATGAGCTTTTTGGTGGGGGATTTGTTGCTTTTTTAACCATTTGGCAAAACATAAAACTGTCAGCAAGAAAATGGCAACTTCATTAATAGAAGTATAACAGCAATAAGGTGATACACCCAAGATACGTAACAAATTTAGAATTAATTACATCTAAGATGCTGAAATAGGACTTTTATTTTGTGCCCAGCAGATAAAAGGTTTGCTCACATGAAAATTCAAAATTGCAGCTTTCTTCTGAATGAAGAAGAGCAGTATTACAGGTTTTTTTTAAAAAAAATCTGTGGGACTCTACAAACAGGAAGTTATCATTACACAAGCAATTCAATTAAAATAATCTTTTGAGATTTAATAACTATTTTCTGTAATGATCATCACTGTGAGAGAGGAAGACACAAAGTGTTGAGCTTTATTGCAATATTTTACACTCTGTTTCACTCTGCTGCCCTCCTAATTTATAAGCTTTATGTTCAAGATTGGAAAAA
Organism: Heliangelus exortis; assembly: GCF_036169615.1. NCBI lineage: Eukaryota > Metazoa > Chordata > Aves > Apodiformes > Trochilidae > Heliangelus > Heliangelus exortis. Next base: position 20,132,083 of record NC_092431.1, read on the forward strand.
AAGAAGGAAACTCAATTATAAACCATGCAGCACGAGGGATATTCTGGTTTATATTTGTCCTGGTCCCATTCCAAGTTTCAAAAATGGTTTTTATATGCTTAAAACATACCACACTAATAACGTAGTGCCAGAAAATGCTGTTCTGTGTAAAGACATGGAAGTCCTGTATTTTAAGTATAGTTATGTGTGAAAGTAGCCATAAAATCAGCAATGTGAGAAAGAAGTCCAGGCATGAAAATCCTCTGCAAGTCCTTAAGCAGAGCTGTGGTGTCTTTATTACACACCCAATGGTGTCTTTAGTACAGCCAAAGGTTGAGAATGGGCTGGCACAGTCCTGCCTTATTCTACAGATGTATAAATTCACCTTATCTGCAAGTATCTTAAGTTAGTGCTCAGTTTATGTGCATGTTTGGAAGGTTATTTGGCCCTAGAAAGTACCAAAACTTCTCATTTTTGGCACTAGAAAGACTACATGGTGAGTACTATCAGTATCAGTGCTATCAGTCACCTTTGAGGTAGTTTTATCTTACTTTTAACAAATCTTACTTAAGATAAGTAAGTTTTATCTTAGTTTTGACAAATCCCACAAGGGCAGCCAGACAGAGCCTGAGCTTCACAGAGACCTCAGACCCAGCATCCCTCATCTCCAGAAGGGTTTCCTAAACTGGTGCAGGGAAGATGGGCAGGAAGGCTGAAGAGAAGAATTGAGAATTCATCCATAGAAGAGAAAAAGCTCAAAAAGTTTGCATTTAGTAAGATCTTTCAAAGCCTTTTCCTCCATCCTGGTCTGTGGAGCTGTGAGCAGGAGCAGAGAGTACAAAGCCTGATGCACTCATCAGCTCCCTTCTGAGAGCATCAGGCAGTTCTAGGAGGGATTATCAATAAAAGCCTTTGAAGTGATCCCTACTGCCAGGAGCTCACTTAAGTGACTCACTTTCATGCCCAACATCCAAAAAAAAAAGGATAGATTAGAATGAGATGCAGATAGAAGAAATTACAGCAATGAATTTTGAATGTCTGCCACAGAAGAAATAACTATAACTCAGAGAGGAGACACCAGAAAGGAAGTATGAAATCAGGGCTGCTTGCTCTCTTTTCTACTAGGAAAAAAATAAAAAATGAGGCATGAAACAAATTAACACGGGGTAAGTTCACAACCAACAAAATGAGCTATTTCATCAGGCTGTATGTACTGCACTGCAGAACTCAATTTAGTTTTAGAAGCTGGCAGAGAATCACAAAGCAATTAGACAAACCAACAGAATAGTTATCTAGGAAAGGGTGTTTAACACTGTGCCATTCCCCTCTGACTCCAGAAGCCTGGAGAATATTCTGCAAGCATCTCCATGTGCTTGCCTTGTCCTTACAGCCTTCCCTGAGCTTCCCAAACAGCCAGCAGCTTCTGGGAGACAGAAAATGGCCCAGAAGATCATTGATCCCATGTGCCTTTCTCATGCTTTGAAATTCAATGAAATTAACTCACATTTTACACATTTAAAAAACACACATTTAAAAATAATGACCTTCTTATATAGCAGTGCCCTGATTAGTTAATAGCTCTTTCTTGCCCCCTTGTATCACATTTTCTGAAGGGACATTTTTTAGCACAAAGTTATCCTGTGCTCAGATCATGAGCATCTGAGAAAAACAAATGCATAACACAAAATCAGGGGTGGCTCAGTGTCTGTATTCAAGTGCTGATTAACTTTGCAGTTCAGAGCTCTGATGGTGAGCATTTTGCCAAGAAGTGACATTCAAGATTCCTCGTGCACACTCACAAGAGAAGAGTGATCTGCAAAGATATGAAAATAATATTTCCCCTCCTCCAGGAGAGGGGCAATTCTAGGAGAGGGGCTCGTGAGAGGCATGGATAAGGTTTTCTTTCACTAGGAAAAGGATATAATCTCCTATCACTAGGAAATCAGTCTAATAAAATCCATATGATTTCTATAGCATCCCCAGAACAAAAAAAACCCACAACAACAAACAAACCAAAGAGCAGCAAACAAATCCGAGCTTTGCAAATCTTGCTAAATTTGTCTTTTCCCCTAGAAAATTCTCCATAACAGGTTGGTAAATAGCAAACAGCTCTTTTGAAAGACTTCAAAGGCCTTGCTCTCAAATGAGAGGGACTGGCAATCTCCCAAAAGGAGCCTTATTACAATTGTACACTGGCTTTCTTCACTTCTAAGAGATAAAAATCCAGCCTGCAGCCTGTGTAGGAATCAGAAGGGCACTGAAAAACCACAGGGAGCAGCCCCAGCTGAAGAGGAAACAAAAGGCATTGCATTTTGCCTCCCCCAACCAAGGGCACAGAAATCTTGCTTTTGTCATTGATTGCTGATTTCTTTCAGAAGTTTCCCAAGTCCCTCAGCTGGTTTTGTCCACGGACACTCAGTCCTCACAGGCTCACGTGCCACGTTACAAAAGCAGACAAAAGAACCAAAAAAATGAGCAGGGAAGCAAAGGGAAGAAAAGCCCCAGTGCTAAATCTCAGGTGACAGCCATTTATCTCCATCAAGTTTGTCAGATCCAAGTTCTGACACAACTCTCTATGTACAGAACAAACCAGTACCAGCAATTAAAGTAAATGGGACCAAAGTGCAAGGTTTTGGGTCCCCACAACAATTATTTCACCAGTGAGAACACCACAGCCCCTCTAAAGGAACAGAACTTCAGTCTTTTCAGTGTTCTTTCATGCTTCATCTGAATAATGTATTGTGTCATTTAATATTTCATTTACTTTTGTGATCAAGTTACATAATGCATACATCAAACTGCACAGCCTGCTCGTTCTTCATTGACTTACATACATATTTTCCTAGTCAAATTGTTATGCATATGATAGATCAATTTGCATATTTTAATATTCAGGGTGCATAATTTACCCCTTTGCTTCACACAGTTTAGATGCAGGGATCTGTGTTTGGCTGCTCCATTTTTTCTTTTAAAACTTCAACTCCCTGCACCTTCCAGGATGAGTTACCCAACACACATGAACTTCACATTTTACAAAGCTTTGTTTTAACAAAATTTCTATTTCAGGAGCTGGGATGTCTCTCTTAGGTGCTACTGACCTCAGCAGCTGAACAAACTTCAGAAAAAAAGATTTCCCACTCATAAGGAAGTTTTCCAAACTTTGCTGCACACCTGCATCCCGTAGGCTCTGTGTGGTTCTGCTCAAGAAACACTTTGTAAAACAAGACTGAGCTGAAAATTTAAGTCCTATTTCAGAAACTCACAGGCTCACAAAATAATTCTCCTTAGTACAGTTTTGTTTTACTTATTATGAGTAGATTCCACTACACATAGATCTATAAAAATCAATATATGTTAAACTTTTAGGTAGGGTTTTTTTTTTCTTTTTCAATTCATGAATTACAATTTGTCTTTTAAGTAGATTATATAGAGAGACTGATGTAGTAAGAACAGTCCTATTTCCAGGACAAACTACCTTTTAAATCAAGTGAGAAGAGTCCCTGCAATAAGAAAACAAAGCTGAAAAATACATAGCTAAAGCAAACTAATATCACATAGCATGCCAAATACCAGTAGACAGTTTAGTTACTAATGTTTATATCTTTTTTCTAATTTTTTTTTTAAACCAAAACTACTCTTGCAACACAAGCAAAAGAGTAGCTCAAAAATATGTATTTGTCAACTGAGAAAAAAGAGCAATTAATTCTAATTTCAGAGCATCTAAGATCCAGTCATGGGTTATAGCTACAGGAGTCTAAAAAAGTGCACATTCTGGGGACAAGGAAACAGGAGGCACTACCAAACCTGACTTCAGCCTTTCCAGCTGCTCCTTTAACTCTCTATATTTCCAAAATTGTTTCAAAAAATAGGGCTGGGAATGCACAGAGGTGTTCAGATTCATAATTAAGCACGAGTAGGTCTGATGAGTTTGTTGCACTGGAAATCAGCACTGGCTCAGAGCATACAAAACATGCCTTGTATCCACCAACCATACCCACTGCTCACCTAGATCTCCTCAGTACAGTCCAGGAATCCAAGTTTATGGATAAAATCAACAACTTTGGACAGAATGCCAGGGATTTTTGCTCTCACCTTTTATTATCCTGAGTTATCCATCATTAGCCTACCAAAGAGCAACAGCACAGCAGGGCTGCAGAAGGTCCGACCACCAACACCAACAAGCATCACAGAAATCTGAAATAAAAAATGCAAAGTTTGCCAATAACCTCATGATTGTCTTCAAAATCCATGAAATCTTTAAAGCACCTACTTCCCCCACCCCTAACTACCTTGATGCATTTAACACAAGCTTCAAATAAAACCAAAAAAAACCTCCTTGGGCCACTGCCAACATCAGCCAGGCCAAGGCTGGGCAGAGGACATCACAATTCATGTCTTTTTTTTTTTTTTGTGTGTGTGTGTTATTTTTAATTGGGTGATGCTAAGATGATACACGATGCTGAAGTGCCAGCTTTTTATTAATTAGGCTTATATATCTTTCTCAAAAGTATTTGTCTGCACATGGAGAGGGCTATTAAGTCTCTTCAGCAGCCCACCACATAATTACAGGTTGAGGGCAGAGAGTGTTCATCAAGAACCACGTCCATGCCCTTAAAATGCACCCCAAGGCAATAAAGGAGGAGGAGGAGTGCTAGGAAGGGGAGGATGGGAGCCTAACAAGCCTTCCAGAAAGAATAAAACAGGATGAAAATATATCAAATGGAAATGGGATTCCATTTTTAGCATGTGGCCAGTGATGTATGAGCTCAGGAGTGAACTCATCCTGCGTGAAAAATAGGAATGGTTGGAAATCAGCTGCTCTGCCAAATGGAAAATCTTGGAAGAAAGCACCAGGACTGCTCAGCTCAGTGCATTTACAGAAGGAAGAAAATATTTCTTTTAGCATCTTGCATCTATTTTGCTCAGCCCAGCAGGATGCATCAAGTTTTTCAACCTGGGTGCCTGTACCACTTGGAATAGAAAACGTGGATCCTAAAGCTACAGAAAGAAATGGGAAGACTGAGGTCAAACTCTGTGCCTGAGACATTTAAATACATCAAACCACCAACCAGAAAGAAGAGCATGCTTAGAGGTTAAATGCATATTTTAGTACCCCAAATAAAACAGGCTTGTTTTTAAAAAAGCAGTAACCTAGACATTGACCTTTAAGTACTCAGCCTGGTAACCTAATGTGTGCATGGTGATTTTTTTTTTTAAATGGGCTGGAATCAGATTGTAACCTTTTTTGGTCATAAATTATTTTAAACATTTATTTTAAAGGCTATGTATAATTATTTATTAAAAAAAAACCAAACAAAACCAACAGTATTAAGCATTCCTTATTACCATTTCCCCTTTTACTCTACAAAAAGCTAATGATAAGACCAGTTTTATTTCTTCCTGTAAAGGTTACAAAATACAATGACTAATAAATCCTCCCAGTTTCATATTTGACTGTATCTACATTTAACTCTCTTTAAAGACTAAACTTGGGAGGTTCAAACCAAGAATTTCTCTCAATAGTCAATTTTAAGCTGATGTTGTGCAAAACTGACAATTTCACTTCTCTTCAGATGCCAAAGTTGAGAACTGATTTTATCCCCTTTTAGAAAAATTCTGTATTTCAATAACATTTATTTTTCTGGTTGAAGACAGAGCTCTCAAATGAGGCTAAAATTCCAGACTGTGGGAAGATACCTGCAACATCTCATACAGAGCAAATGCAAACCATCCTTTTCCATTTGGTGTAAAATGGAAAAAGTGTTGACATTTCATCCCATAAATCACATGAACCACTACCTCCCCCTGATTCTGCTTGAATCCCACCTCTAAATGAAACTTTAAGCCCTTTGTGTAGCCTTGCTATAGGCCAGGATGTCCCTGTTTTGTCACCATAATGTAACTACATGGATGCTTAATATGCAGAAACCTTTATATTAAGATGAGCAAAAAAAGCAGAGACAGGAACTGATCTGCACATGAAAGTGCAAGTGAGATAAACATTTTTTTTTTGGTATTTCCTAGGCCTTTACTGGGCTAATTGTCATCTGACATGATCTTCAAATTAAGAGATCAGTTGCTCTGCTGAAAATACCTCAGAGAAATCAGGCTTTACTTTAAAATTATTTTTAAAGGAGCATCAAGTACCCGCATCCCAAAATTTAAGAGATGAAAATAAGGGAAAAATCAGAAACCTGATTTCTGAGTCTATTTCTGTAATACAATATAGTTGTACAAAGTGATACAAGGAAATGAGCCTTCAAATATGTAAGTATACATAAATATATAATAGATATCAGAAGCCCAGCAACTTATCATACACTTTTTCTCAAAACTGCAGAGAGGAGACCATTGAGAGTCACTGAGAAGCAGATTTTTGGCAGACAAGAGAAGCCAAATTAATTCACACTTTTTGTGCACTACATTTCAGAACCTCCAGGTAGTTGGGCCCTTAGGGTTTATTTTAAGGGTACTTTTCATATTACACATAGCACACACAGAAGACAGTTCAGGACTTCTTATTACTTGGGCCAGTATTGGTGTTTCCATGAAGAGCAAAACCACAGGAAATTTACTTTAAAGTGTAAAGACAACACACAAAAACATGGCATGAAAATATAATAAAAAAGTGGGAACAGTTATGCTTCTGGCTGAGCCTTGCAAAGCTCTGCTTTGCAGCCTCTTCCCATAATCCTAATTTTGGGAAATGCAAGCAGGTACAGTGCAAACAAAAAGCCCTATTGGAAGGCATCTATTTTAATATTTTTCAAGGGCTTTTCTGTTTTTCAGACCATCATTTTTGCTAACTGCACAGATTTATAGCCCATTTCTCAGATGAAAACGGTGCTTTCAGTATCAGGAAAATGCCTGAGTCACCTGAAATAATCCAGAGGAAAGCTGCACAACAAAAAGGTGAGTGCTGGAAGAAATGTTGAGCTTGGAGTTCTTACACTGCTGGGCAAAAGAAAACCATAATTCAGGGAAGAAAGCAGAATTTTCAGTGTTTACATCACTGCTAAACTACTTAGCATGGATTACTTGATGGAGAGAAAGTAGAAACCAAATTTGATTAAAATACATAAAAACTGAGGAAGATTCAGAATAAAAAAGAGTGAGGGGGGGGTGTTGGGTTACATATAGAATAATTTAGAATGTAATGCTTGATTTTATAAAGAATTTACTAAGTTATTTTATGAGCAACTTTAATCAAAGGTCACATCAATTCTATCAACTCCTGTTAATGTACATAGGCAAATAAAATATTTAAATGTTAGTAAGTATTTTAAAACAAAGTATTTGTTTCCTTCAACATACCACGTGGTGAACAGTACAGATGCAAGAAAAATCTGACATAAGGTTCAGATTAATTTAAAAAATATTCAGCATTCTGTATGAATTAAATTATTTGTAAATAACATTGGAAATAATGCCTGCCCGGCCAGAAAACATCTGGAGATGATATAAATTTGTAATTTATACTAAATTGCAACTTATTGTGCATTTTATTTCACAGCTTTAATATCTGTGGCTCTTCAGTTTTCATTTTATTTTTTTTTTTGCTTTTAATATAATTTTCTATTTGTTTTCCCAGTTCACTTCTCTGATCCATGGCCCATCCCTGCTTTCCACTCTTCAATAATTAAATTCCTGCCTTTGTGACTGAAGCACAACTTTCTTTCTCATTAAAGGCAGCCTATTTTTTTAACTTTGCTTTTCTGAAAGATTCATGAAATGCCTTTTGAAATTTTTTAAGACAACACACACTTGAAGAACACATTAAAATGAACAGTAATGAGCTCATTTTCAGAGAAAAGAACTCATTAGCATGCAGTCCTTTTGATTTTGGTCAAAAAAAAAAAAAAAAAAAAAAAAAAGGGTCATGGGAGGAGTTCCTTCTGCCTTCAGGAAATGTCCTGTTTGTAAGTGGTTGGGGTAGGGGGGAAACAGGGAAAGGAAAAGAATATTTATTTGAATAAAGGGTTATTTTATCACTAAAAACTCAATTTAGAGGTGAACTGGGGGAAGCAATTCAAGGACTGTTTTCAGTTTTGCTTTTTTCCATCCTGTTTTCAGACTCTCCATAGAAGACCAAGCACAGTTTCACCTCCACATGGAAGAACAAGAAGTGGAAAAAAGATGAGGCTCCTGCTTCTATTCTACATCTGGAAGTGCCATGATCTCCCCAAAATTCTGGTTATTTCAGATTATCCATACTGAGATCCTCATCTGAGATGCAAGTCCAAGAGCCCCAGTGCCTGTCTGAAATACACTGATTTTTGGATGGCTCCTTTTCTTTTTTTTTCCCCCATTTAGATGAGAAATTATGAAATGCCTTTTGGAATTTTTTAAGACAACACAGATTTGAAAAACACATTAAAATGAAGAGTAATGAGCTCATTTTCAGAGAAAAGAACTCATTAGCATGCAGTCCTTTTGATTTTGGTCAAAAAAAAAAAAAAGGGTCCTGAGGAAGAGTTCCTTCTGCCTTCAGGAAATGTCCTGTTTGTTAGTGGGTGAGGTAGGGGGGAAATAGGGAAAGGAAAAGAATATTTATTTGAATAAAGGGTTATTTTATCACTAAAAACTCAATTTAGAGGTGAACTGGGGGAAGCAATTCAAGGACTGTTTTCACTTTTGCTTTTTTCCATCCTGTTTTCAGACTCTCCATAGAAGACCAAGCACAGTTTCACCTCCACATGGAAGAACAAGAAGTGGAAAAAAGATGAGGCTCCTGCTTCTATTCTACATCTGGAAGTGTCATGATATTCCCAAAATTCTGGTTATTTCAGATTATCCATACTGAGTTCCTCATCTGAGATGCAAGACCAAGAGCCCCAGTGCCTGTCTGAAATACACTGATTTTTGGATGGCTCCTTTTCTTTTTTTCCCCCCATTTAGATGAGAAATTATGAAATGCCTCTTGGAATTTTTTAAGACAACACAGATTTGAAAAACACATTAAAATGAACAGTAATGAGCTCATTTTCAGAGAAAAGAACTTATTAGCATGCAGTCCTTTTGATTTTGGTCAAAAAAAAAAAAAAAAAAAAAAAAAGGGTCCCAAGGAAGAGTTCCTTCTGCCTTCAGGAAATGTCCTGTTTGTAAGTGGTTGGGGTGGGAGGAAATAGGGAAAGGAGAAGAATATTTATTTGAATAAAGGGTTATTATATCACTAAAAACTCAATTTAGAGGTGAACTGGGGGAAGCAATTCAAGGACTGTTTTCAGTTTTGCTTTTTTCCATCCTGTTTTCAGACTCTCCATAGAAGACCAAGCACAGTTTCACCTCCACATGGAAGAACAAGAGGTGGAAAAAAGATGAGGCTCCTGCTTCTATTCTGCATCTGGAAGTGCCATGATCTCCCCAAAATTCTGGTTATTTCAGATAATCCATACTGAGTTCCTCATCTGAGATGCAAGTCCAAGAGCCCCAGTGCCTGTCTGAAATACACTGATTTTTGGATGGCTCCTTTTCATTTTTTCCCCCCATTTAGATGAGAAATTATGAAATGCCTCTTGGAATTTTTTAAGACAACACAGATTTGAAAAACACATTAAAATGAACAGTAATGAGCTCATTTTCAGAGAAAAGAACTTATTAGCATGCAGTCCTTTTGATTTTGGTCAAAAAAAAAAAAAAGGGTCCTGAGGAAGAGTTCCTTCTGCCTTCAGGAAATGTCCTGTTTGTTAGTGGGTGAGGTAGGGAGGAAATAGGGAAAGGAAAAGAATATTTATTTGAATATATATATATATATATTAATATTATTAATTATATATTTAAAATTATATAATATAATATATAATATATATAATATATATTATATAATATTAATATATAATTATATATATTATATATATTATATAATTTATATATTTATATATAAACTTTATATAATATATATATTATATAATTTATTATATAATCTAATATAATATATAAATTTATATAACTTATATATTATATAATATATAATATATATTATATATATTAATATAATATTAATATATAATTATATATATAATATAATATATATTATATATAAAGTATATATAATATATAATATTATATATATAATATATATTATATAAATTATATGATAATAATATATAATTATATATATAATATATATAATGTTATATATTATATATATTATATATATTATTATATATATTTTATATATATTATATATATTATATATTATATATAATTATATATTAATATTATATATTAACATAATATTAATATTATATATATAATATTATATAACATATAATATTATATATTATATTTATAATATAATATATATAATATATAATATAGTTAATATATAATATAGTTATAATATAAAAACTTAGTATTTTATATTAACTTAGCTCTCAGTATTTAACCATACAACTAAATAATTGATGAAAATTCATAAAATAGAAAATTATTTGAATGTAACTAGGACATCAGAAGAAGAAGTGACCTTTGTTGCTGGAAATCACTGGAGATCTCTCCAGCTCCACACAGATATTTTATGCAGTGCTTTACTCAAGACATTTTAATACTAACTACAGGGTTTTTTAAAAATAAAAGGCTCGTATGGAGCTACCCATATAATCCCTTTGCACCATTGCAAGGCTACTGAGGTGAAAAACACTGAAAAACAACTTTTTCCAGGGAAAAATCTTGCCCCTTTGCAGGGCAGAGGAAAACCCGAGCCCCTCTTTGCCTTCCACACCCAGAAACATTCTGCTGAGCATCACACAACTTCACTCCAGGTCCAGATCTCCCAGATTTGTATTTTTTTCTCTATTTTCTAAACATCAGACTGCAATATCTTGGAATCCCAGAAGAGGGCGATAAAATTAAGCCATATGTACCAGGCTTTCCCAGCTCCTGCAGCATCCCTCAGGTTTTCTTCTCGCTGTGGGTTTATGTCCCCACCTCAAATGTTTTACTATTAAAAGTGCTTTTGATCCCAGAAAGGTTCATACTGCTTATTTCCCTTTTTTTCCACCCAAAATACACAGATTGCTGCTCAATGCCTGAGAATGTGTGTCTGGAAAAATCAAGACACAGCCTTTTTTTTTTTTCTTGTCCTCAGCCACCCATCTGAATGTAAATGCAGTTCACATCCAGAAGAAATCTGAATATTAAGATATATTTTTAAAAGGATTGTGTCAGAGGTACCTCTTGAAATGGATTAATGGGAAAACTGGAAGCAAATAAATTTCAAGTCCATGATAAATGTTATTTAATTCCTTCCATGGCTTTGCTATTCCCACCCATTCATCTCTGCAGACAAACACTCACACAGATAGAAAATTAAACTTGACTTTTAAGGTGTAACTACAGGGAAACCTACACTGAGTAAAGCATTAGTTAACAGTGAGCAAGTTTATGTGTGACAAGAGACCATACAACATTTGTAAAGATTATCCCAGTAATAAAGATTATCTCTGTGGTTGTATTTACTGAAGTCTACACCCAGGCAGACACTTAGGAGTTCTTTGAAAGGAAACCAAGGCTCTAAGACAAGAGCAGCCACCTGGCAGATTTTCTAAAACTCACAACACAACAAACTATGAGAGTTTCATAATTCATGAAGGAGCAACAGCCCCCAGTGAGCACCACAACACCAAGAACATCTGCTGAGTCTGGCACTGGGATTTCCCTCCCCTCAAAGACAAAGAGACAAAAGTATGAAACAGCTGGAAAATAGATTCAAAGTCTGATTGGCACGAGTGTCACAATAAAAGTGCCAGGGAAGCTGAGTTCCAAACAGTAGATTTATTTCTTTCTTCTCTAATTTGTAATATGACTGAGATATGAATGGAAATGGCAAGCATTAAGTGGTAATGCATTTCTCTGTGGGTTTATACAGACTCCATAAAGCAGGAAGAGTGGCCTTGTGCTAAAAGTATTTAATTGCAGGGCTTAAAAGTTCAGTTTGAGACTTGTCACTGCTTTTTGTGACATCTGGCAACCTCAGCTCACTCCGTATAAAATGGCAGAGCAGTTCCTCTATGCCTGAATATTTGTCATTTATTTGCACAGCAAGATTGTAAGTTCTTCCATGAGTCAAATATTCACCAGAAAAAGGTACTGCCTGGCAGCACAAAGTGCTGAGAAAAAATGTGCTTTATTAATATATTCAATAATATATATATATGTAGACTATACGTATATATATATATATATATGTAGAACTCAAAGCTCACGAGTTTTCAATGGTACTGTAAAATAACAGCAGGAAAAAGGAAAGAAACATGAAGAAATGCCCTAATTTCCTGGTAGAGCCCAAAAATCTGAGGGGGATCTTCACTGGATACTCACAGGGAACTCCATCCACACTCTGCCTCCTTCCCTTTCCAAGTCAGCTCCTCAGCAGCCTAAGCAGAAATGTTTGTGGAGAGGGAATTGGTATCACCCTATTTCTATTTTAGAAATAGAAGGTCACAGACTCTGAAATCTGCAAATTTTAGAAATTTGCAGGTCACAGACTCTAAAATCCACTTGCAGCTATAAACCAGCTTCTTTCCTTACACAGGGATAGCTACTACAGAAGCACAAGTTTCCCCTATCCCCCTTTTATCTCTCATGATAACTCCTGATCACACCAAGCAGCCAGGGAGGATTAAATGACTCAGGACATCACAGATTCAGAGTGGGGGAACAATTGTTGTCTTCCCAAAAAGCTAAAACTACCAAAAAGCTGATCAGAGAACCTCTGTAAGCAGGAGAAGTAATGGGGCCTGAGACTGAAAAAGTTTTTGACATTTGAGAAACACTGAAGCACATCAGGAAACGGTGAAATTTCTATTCTTCCAGACCTTTTTAAGGTGTAGAATGTTAAAAAATACCTGGCAGAAAAAAAACCCAAAAACATTTATTTAAATCATCCTGATTTGGGGCAGGCAGATGGACTTGATCTGTAAAGATCCAGGGGGACTTCTCCAGTTCTCATAGATCTGAGCCTGCCAGCCTGATTCTTCTGAGTAAAGGTGCTTATTGAAAGAAAAATTTGGGTTTTTTTTCCTGTTGCTGGGATTCTCAGAGTCTCTTGCATACAGACTGGTATTCCAGTGCACACAGGAACTGAGCTCACAGCTTGGCTGGAATCAAGGAATGGTTTTTAATGAACTTTTTGGAAACTCAACACCTCTCAGAACACCACCCTGCCACCAGTCAGCACAGCCTCATATTTTTAAGGGTCATTATTTAGGGAACATAATTAATAAGGATTGGGCCAAATAATTCAGATTTCAGTTGTGTTTGACCCTTTTGTTTCCAACATTTCCACTTCTGGATGTGGTAAAGCTACTCCTAGGTTTGGTTGCACACACACAGGCATCACACAGGGATGATTAATCATAGATCTGAGCCTGCCAGCCTGATTCTTCTGAGTAAAGATGCTTATTGAAAGAAAAATTTGGGTTTTTTTTCCTGTTGCTGGGATTCTCAGAGTCTCTTGCATTCAGACTGGTATTCCAGTGCACACAGGAACTGAGCTCACAGCTTGGCTGGAATCAAGGAATGGTTTTTAATGAACTTTTTGGAAACTCAATACCTTTCAGAACACCAACCTGGTTTAGATAAGACTGCAACCAGTCAGCACAGCCTCATATTTTTAAGGGTCATTATTTAGGGAATATAATTAATAAGGATTGGGCCAAATAATTCAGATTTCAGTTGTGTTTAACCCTTTTGTTTCCAACATTTCCACTGCTGGATGTGGTAAAGCTACTCCTAGGTTTGGTTGCACACACACAGGCATCACATAGGGATGATTAATCATAGATCTGAGCCTGCCAGCCTGATTCTTCTGAGTAAAGGTGCTTATTGAAGGAAAAATTTGGGGTTTTTTTCCTGTTGCTGGGATTCTCAGAGTCTCTTGCATTCAGACTGGTATTCCAGTGCACACAGGAACTGAGCTCACAGCTTGGCTGGAATCAAGGAATGGTTTTTAATGAACTTTTTGGAAACTCAACACCTTTCAGAACACCAACCTGGTTTAGATAAGACTGCAACCAGTCAGCACAGCCTCATATTTTTAAGGGCCATTATTTAGGGAATATAATTAATAAGGATTGGGCCAAATAATTCAGATTTCAGTTGTGTTTAACCCTTTTGTTTCCAACATTTCCACTGCTGGATGTGGTAAAGCTACTCCTAGGTTTGGTTGCACACACACAGGCATCACAAAGGGATGATTAATCATAGATCTGAGCCTGCCAGCCTGATTCTTCTGAGTAAAGGTGCTTATTGAAGGAAAAATTTGGGGTTTTTTTCCTGTTGCTGGGATTCTCAGAGTCTCTTGCATACAGACTGGTATTCCAGTGCACACAGGAACTGAGCTCACAGCTTGGCTAGAATCAAGGAATGGTTTTTAATGAACTTTTTGGAAACTCAATACCTTTCAGAACACCAACCTGGTTTAGATAAGACTGCAACCAGTCAGCACAACCTCATTTTTATTTAGAGGTCATTATTTATTTTTTTTATTATTATTACATTATATATTTTTTATTATTACATTATTTATTTTATTTTTAGGGTCATTATTTAGGGAACATGATTAATAAGGATTAGGCCAAATAGTTCAGATTTTAGTTGTGTTTAACCCTTTTATTTCTAAGGTTTCTACTGCTGGATGTGGTAAAGCTACTCCTAGGTTTGGCTGTATATGCACAAGCATCACATAAGGATGTGATTAATGGTTTCTGCTCCCGTGGCATTGTCAAAACTCCACTTTCCTGGGCAGCACAGCAGCAAAAAAATGGTCTATTGCAAGGAGTTCAGAGTTTAGAGAATGCTGTTTAAATTAATTACAAGTTTGGAGAGGCTGCTTCATCAAGCAAACTTGAAACAATTAAAGCTTTGCCTGAACAAGACCTACCAAAGGAAAATAAGTGAATAATCAAACACATCCATCACACACGTAGTGATCTTCAATTAAAATGTCAATATTTGCATATTGTGGCATCCTAGGCCATGCCACTGGCTGAAAATGAGCCCTAACTGCAGCCAAATGGGTAGAACTACATAGAAATGGGCTGAAAAAGCATCAGTTTAGCATTACCAAAATGGGAGTGTGGTTCTGATTGAGAGCAACTTTGAGCTGCTCAGAGCTAATGGTTACACAGCAGTGCCCAGGGCTTGCAGGGGCTTTGCAAAAAGCAGTGGTTCCAAAATGAAATTCAGAGGTATTGAGAAGAAAACTCTGCCTTCCTCCTCAGGAACCAGCAGGGTGTTCCCTGTAAAAGGCCATCCCCATTTTCAGCATTTTAAAAAAACCACTTTGTATAACAAGGCAGAGATTTCACTGGCAATTCCACGTGGACAAGGGCAAAACTAAAAGAAGTTCTTCAAGCTGGCTGTAAAAAAAAAAAAAAAAAGAAAAAACAAAATCCAAACCTTAAAAAGCCAGTTAAAAGCTTTCTTTTCTCTAGCTGTAAAACACTGCTCCCAACTCTGACACCTAAAAGACAGGGAGAACACCTTTGCTGTTATAGTCAGTGCTTTTTTTCTGGACCAAGGTTTCATATAGTTACACTACAGTTTTTTTCTTTTTCTTTATTAACCTTAAAAATTTCAGGTGTTTGCACACTGAACAAAAATGCTGTCTGACAAAAATTGCCAACAGCAATGGTAAGAACCAAATACACACCCAAACAAATCAGTTGGGTACCATGGGAAACCACACATCAGCATTCAAGGCAATTGGATGTTGATCTGATCTGCTACAAAAAAAATTTTCCCCCTTATTCAGACACAGAATATTTTACACTTACGTTCATTCAAGTGGTCATTCAGAAAATATCATTCTTTTTCCACTCTCAAAGTGGCTTAGGCATCTAGTGATCCTTTTTCATCAAACCCATTTAATTTAGAGCAGTAGATTTTGCATACTCTCTATTTTAGCTCATCATTGCAGAATATTTCCATATATTTTCATTTTAGGCTGATTTGAATTTAGAATAATTTGATCATTCTTTCATGTTCTAATTAATATAACCTGCTAAAGTTTTATGGTTTGTGGCTTTCTGCATAAAATAGCTTGTTCCTTTGGAAAAAAAAAAAAATAAAAATTCTCCCCTTAGTGTTACACACAGTTAGGAAAAAGAATGCTACTTAAGTTTTGAAGAAAAACTTGCATGGTATTTTAAATGTTAAAAGAGTTGCCAAATGTGGCTGAGGAATTGCAGAGGTATTTGATAGCATTCAAACACCCAGTTGGGAATATTACATGAGTTTAAAACATAAAGAATATAACCCCATCTGTCTAAAATCTATTGGAGTGCCCAGCCAGAGAACATCTTGTTCCCCATAAGAGGAGGGGAGAGGTAGCCCTGGCTCCCCCACTGCTTTCCTAACTCCACAGACACTTAAAACTCCTTCTCACATCTCCATCTTCCATTTTAAAGCATCACATGAGGATGAGACATAAAAAAAAAACCCTAAAGAGAAGCATAGCTTGCCATTTGTTTGAGTGCATCATCTTCTTTCAAATAGTGCAAAACCAAATGGTAAAGGGAAAAGTAAAAGAAAAAGCAGCTCTAACCACAGCTACCTGATGAGTTTGCCCCATGCTGGACTCTCAGTTCCCTTCTCTGTGTCCTCATGGCTGTTCCAAACCCCAGAACTGGTCCCTCAGGCATGGCAGCCCTGTAAATAAAATTTTCATCATGGGGGGAAGATGGTCCCAGGCTTTGTGAAGAGCTGACCCAACAGTGCTGGACTTGTCCCTGTCCCAGTTGGATGTGGCTGTGACAACCATCAGACACCCCTTGCCCCCCCTGCATTGGTAGGTCCTTAGCTGGAGAGAAAATAAGCTCTGAATTCCATATATACAGACATATATATATATATATATATATATAGGATGTCACCTTTTGCTGACAGAAGGGTTTAAAGGTAACAGAGGACCCAATCATAAACATCAGCAGCTTTCATTCTTTTGCCCAAAGGCTCTTTATAAAATAACACTCACTTTTAAAAAAACAGACACTTTTTAAATAGTATAGTATATATAGTAGTTTAAATTAAATAGCCCCTCTGAAAATAACAAAGCTTTGTTTTCCTCTTAGAATATTTTACTATTTCTAGTAAGCAGCTCAGGCTATCAATTTCCCTACTATATCAATAACTCACTGGAATGAAAAAAAAATCTACTGGAGGGAAAGAAAAGAATCCAGCTCAGTTTATTCTTCCATCTGCTCTCTCATAGAGAGCACAGAGTCTCCACTGAAGTACTGAATTGTACACCAAAAATGTAATCTGGTTTTTTTTTTTTATTTTTTTAATCCTCACCTGAGATTAAAATGAGGGAATCAGAGGGTTCATCCATGGATAACTCATTAGATGATGAGATGCTTTTTCCTTTCCTTTATCAGTGCTGCAGGAGATTGGATTTGCTGAGATCCTTGTCCTTGTGACAGCTCCATGGCTGGAGCTGATAAAACCATATAAATAATATCAAGAGTGTTCTGGCAGTAAATCTTTTAAGCATCCACAATACAGAGAACTGGGCCAGGGCAGGTGAAAAGAAATTTGTTCTTGAAGCTCAGAGGATGTTGGTCTTTTGATGTGTCTCAAAATGGACAGTTAATCAAGTGTACCCCACAAAGGCAGGAAAAAAGAAAATCTGAGGCAGAATAACTGGTGACAGGATAAACCCATTGAGGATGTCTGAGACAAGATAATATTATAGGAAAAGCTGAGGCAGTGTCATGGTGGAACAGCATTAAATAAAATGTAGAACAGACAAGTACAAGAAAAAGAACACTTGGAGAGCTATTTCAACCATTTAAAGACATTAAATTAGCTGAATCAATTGCCTATGGCATCTAAAACTAAATGATATTTCCATAAAAATCAGTGAGTGTTCTTCACTGAGTAAGAAGAGAATTCCACTCAATGGTCAAATTCCATCTGAATTTTAATACTGAAAAACTGAAGTCACCCTAATAACCCAAATAATCCCAATTATTGTCATTATCTATAACTGAATAGTAACCATAAGAGCAGAAGCATTAAATTAGCAATGACAGCTAAATGAAGATACCTCTCAATATACAGAAAGAGTTAAAATATAAAATAAAATTATTCAGATACTGCTGAAAAGAGATTAGGGTATTATAGGAACTCTCTCATTTAATGGGTCAAATCCATTCATTACTACAAATGGAAAAGAGAACTACACAGGATATGAAAATATTTTTTGGTTTTAGCTGGTATTTCTTGAATTCCAACAGCATGGTTATTGCTGCCACTCTTCAGGAAGCCTGAACCTTGCACCATGTAACCAAGAGGAGGAAGACAGAAGAATACTTCAAGGAAATCTTTCCACCTAAAAAAAGGAATTTCTTCATTCCCCAAAAGCCAAATCTTGACATTCTTCTTTCCTGTTCTATGTTGGAGAACCTGGAAGTACATTCCAGAAATCCCTCAATCCCAGGAACTCACTGGCACAGCCATTTACAGCCTGCACTGGCATTAAAAATCACTTCTTGTTTCTGGAACAAAAATAGGATTGGTAAACCAGGAAACTCTTATGCTGGTGATTGCAATAGGGAAGGGGAGGAGGGGGAGAAGTAATTTTCCCCTATTCTTATGCTCTTAAAGATGACACTTGTGTTCCATGAATGATATGCAAAGAAATCAGTGAAGTTGGTTAAGAAGCAGAAATATCTGAGAACAGCAATTTATGAAGATATCAGAATCCTCTTGAACATATATACATATGTAACCAAACTGACTTTAATTAGCATACTCTATCAGAATTCATATACAGCCAAAGTGTTCCTAATGTGAATTTTTTTTTTCCAATGTAATTTCAAAGCCAAGCATCATCTGGGAAGCTGTGGAGATGGAGCAGAAACAGACAGGGTATTTTTTTTCCCCAGTGCAATTTTCTGCCTTAATGGATAAGTACATGTTAAAAGCTGGTTCATGGCATTCCAAGATTCTCTGTAACATTGTGAAATGTATTGTAGACAATGTGATATTTCTTATGCCTTTTGTGCCAACTTTAACAGAAATAATTTTCTGCCAAATAATCGGATATTACCTCAGTCACTTGGACGGATGTCCTGAGGCACCACACTAACAAAAATCAACCTTTAAGAGAATCAAAGAAAGGTACATGATATGTCAGCTTTGTTACAGATTAGACCAGCTCATGTAACAATGAGTTTTCCCTCTGTTAATGAACAAAAAATGAACATTTTTCATTTAACACAATGATTCCCACAGTGGCTCTTGCTCACTTTTTCAGCCTCTACAACTTCAAACACTGCAGCTCCTCACCTGAAACCCAGCAGTGAATGAATTCAAGCATCACCCAGTACATGTCTCTAAATTTAAGAAACAGATTATGAACATCTGAATTACCAGCAAAGCAGTTTCTTTCATTTATAGCCAAGTTAGAAACATCCATTATCCATTGGGTAATTAGTGGGATGAATATCGCAGAGGTGTCAGCTGTTTATAAACTGAAAAAAAAAATAAAAATTAAACTACTCCTACAGCATCCACTGTAGGCTGCAATCCTGATGAAATATGAGGTGTACATAAATATTTAACAAAATATCAAATTCAGTGAACATCTTTTAATTAAGTAAGTGTAGAAGAGGTTTTTTTAGACTCCTTTTGATGGTTTCCTTAAAAAGCTTCAAAAAAGGAGGAGTCATCAGAAAATCAAACTACTGTATGGAGAAGATCATGATGCATCATTCATGTTTTTAAAAGTCTGAAGCAGGATGCCTGCAGCACTGTATTGTAATTGTGCATTTAACTAATTTATGGCTGATTTTACTGGGATTCCTGAATTAGAAGCTGTTCTCCAGGTAAATCAAAGCAATAAAATACTTACTTCTGCAACCCACCTTTGTGACTCTGCAAGAGCAGTCAGCACATCACCCAGAGAAGGTTTTAATAATTCTAATTTTAATACTTTTAATAATTCTTCCCACCTACATGTGTAGAGTTTTTCTCACAGCTATTCAGATGGTGGACATGAGTTTAGGTCCAGAAAAACCAAGATCCCACCAGGGTGTCCTCCACTTCTCCAGGAGGTACAGTGATTCCTGCCAGGTTTAAGCTCTTCTAGAAAAAGCTGAGATTTTCTGCAGTTCCTAAATTTCCTACTGGCTGCTTTTGAGTCCCATTCTGTGATGTTTGTGTCACACCTGTGAAAAGAACATTAATTTCTGACATATCCTTCACTGTTTTTAATTAATGGGCAGATGCTGAAAAGATATTTGTTCTAATGCAAATCACTCAACTTCTTTCTTGGATAGTGCCAACTGGTTTGAAGTATCATTTGGGGACTCAGAATGAGGAAAAAAATCTTGGTTACTTCCAATAAACAGTTTCTTGTTCCATTGTACACTGTGTAAGTAGATAACCCTAAAATCTGCACTCAGACTATGGACCAATATGTTTAATCCACTGTTTTAGATTTTATTAATTGTTGCAATGAACAATTTGGTATTACAAAATAAAGCAACATATCCTTTTTAATAGTAATCTTAGCATTTCAGAGTAGAATGATTATTTTTTTATTTTTACTTAGCATTTCAGTTACTCATATGCAGATTGCTAAGGTCAGAACAAACAAAATATTGCTTATGTGAGCCTGGAAGTACATCATATATGTTGTTACTAAAATAAAATGAAATTGGAATAATTTTAGATCATTTTTAGGTCATGACATAGGATTAATTTACAACACTGCAGACAAAATACCTAAAAAAAGATTAGGGTATAGGTACAGAAAAAGAATGTCTATTTTTTGCATTAATACCACCTTATCGACTTAAATAATTTGGCTCACCAGTACCACAAATTGAAGGAGATTAAATATACTTTTTTTGTTGTTAAAATTGCAACAATCCATCAATTTCACTTACAGCTACAAAACCTGTTCCAGTTTTTTTAACTCCCTGCACCTTTGGGTGTTTTCAGAGTCAAAATGCAAACTCCTTGTAGGCACAGCAGAAGACACAAAGTAAACACTCTGGCTTTCAAAACATCAGCTCTGAATAATCCTCAGATTTATTTTTTTTTAATTTTTATTGCCTTCTGTTGCCTCTCCCGAGGCAATAATGGTGGAAGTGTCACCTGTACCATGTGTGAGACAAACCAGAAAGGAGTTGTCCAACTCTTGGACACCTCAGAAACCTTGAAACTCTAATATTTAGGATGGATGATCACATTTTCATGCTCCTTGTGTCTTCCTTTTTCTTTCCTCAGATATATTCACCAAAGTCTATATATTTTCCAAAGTCTAGACATTGAGTATGTAATATTTCATGCTAACATCTATCATAAAAATGAATATATTTTGATTCTATTATACATTATGATCTGTTCTGTGTGTGACATGAGAGTCTTTCAGGATATATTTTCCTTCCACTGAAGTTATCTATCACCTCTCTTAACCTTAGTGAAGTTATATGCATGTATCTAAGAGCAAATCAGAATATATGACTTTGGAAGCTCTGTAATTAGAAAATTACAGTATTTTTAAAACCCAGAGGCCTCATAATTAATTACTGTTCTGTATATATTTGAAAGTTTTATTCATTTTTTGGTTAAAAGTGAAAAGAGCCGTGTTTTTTATACCACTTCAAAGCTTCTTGAGAGTATCTTAACTTTTTTAATAATTAGTTAACTCACCCAGGAATGACAAATTTTTCTAGGGCAAACACACTTCATACAGAAGTATGGTGAAAATAATGTTTTACCTTGCACATCTCAGTGAACACAGGGGGAGAGAGGGGGCAAGACATTAGAAATAAAGTCCTTTTGGCAGGGCAGATCAGTCATGCTTTGCACTGCTTTCTTTTTCTGCAATAATATTTCCAGGACAGAATGGTAGTGAAGTTAATAACTGGCTTATTACAGCTGGATTTTGATTTTTTTGCTGCATTTTTCATGACACTGTCACCTTCCTCCATTTATAGGAAAACATTACCCTGGCAGAAGTCATCCTGCAGTCTGAATTCCACTAAAATGAGACACAAGGAGAAAAATAAATGAGTGTCAGCAAGCAGGCTCTTACCCTTCTCTTCATGGAGTTATTATTATTATTGACTTTCATTAACAAGACAACTCCTCACTGAATGAAACAAGCACCAGAATGATGAAGACAGATCATCAGAAAACTTCTGTATCTTTACAAATGCTGCTTCACACTTGACTGTCAATTTTTGGCTCTGAGATTATTTAAAGCTAGGGGGAAAAAAAGAAAAAAAAAAAAAAAAAGAAAAAAAAAGAAAGAAAAAAGAAAAAAATAATAAAAAAAAGTGATGAACATGTACCAATTTAGTGAATGAACTAAAGTGTTGAAACACTAAGGAGCTGGACATCTATATCCAGAATATTCTGGGTAGTTGCCACATCCAGGGTAATGGAGAGGACAGAATAAGATAATTCCTATATTATCAGTACCACTTGTCTCCAGTAAAAGATTTACTAAGATGGAATGTCTTATTTCTGCTGTTTTTTGCAGCTCCTGGGTCAGTGCTTTCTGATTGTGTTACAAGCAGTTTGGAGATGCACGAGAAGCTCTGCAAAGGAATAAAATTCTCTGCTTCTGTAGCTTGTTGACCAATATCAGACATCAAGTTTGCAAATATTGCTCCTCTAAATAGGATTTCTTCTTTAGTATGCTGTGCAATCAAATAAACACAGGCTTTGCTGCTTCTCTAGAGAGTTAGGAAAACTGAAACATCAAAAATTTAAATCAGAAGTCTTTCAGGTTTATGCTGACATTTTAATAATTACCTCACTTAATATGTCACCAGAAGGGGAAATTTTTCACCTCTACCATTTGAACATAAGTCTTCCTTTTGCATACTTTGTACTCCTCAGCCTTGCAGCTTCTCATCATAAGTACATGCTAATGTATTCAACAGATTATCCTGCCTACAATTCCACTCTGCAAGATTATTAGGGAGCTGATCTCCTTCCTTGCCTGCACTTTATCCAGCTCTCATCTAACACAAATGCAGGGGTTAATGCTGACAGATCTGGGAGATGTAATTGGTACTTGGTCAAGTATGAAATTTACTCTTAGTCAGGAGTAAAAATGCATGTAACAAGTCCTTGTTTACACAGACAAAAATTCTAAGTTTGCATTAGAATCACAGAATGTCTATTTGGAAGGGACCTCATGGATCCTCCAAGTCCAACCCTTCTATTACTATTGAAATTCAAAGTTTGTTAAAAAGGGAATAGGCCCCAAGTTTTAAGTTAATACATAACTCTCTCTAAGCTTCTGGCAGTTTCAAGCTATTAGAAATATGACTTAATTTCTTTGTAACATCCCTTAGAACTTTCTGTTTTTTTATTTTTGCATGATGTTTGAGTTGATATTTTCTTCTGTGGCCACGGAACTGGTGCTTTCTTTGCAGCAGCCCCAAGTTAGCTCAGAGTGACCAGGACAGAAGATTTCTCTGTAGGACAAACCTGCATCTATCTATATTTTTCTTGGACAGATGATTTCTCTGTAGGAGAAAGTCCTTTTCCCCTGCAGGATTTTCCATTATTTGCCATGACTGACACAAACCCTCCAATAAAACTCATTTTCTTTATCCATCCAGAAAGTTACCCCAAACTTGGCTCTGTTGGTGAAAAAAGCTCCCCATTTGCCAATACATCTTAAATATAAGAAATTCACCCTGCAAAAATGAGGTGTTTGTTACTGCAAAAAGGTTTTATACAGACAAATTTCCTTTTCCTGATGTAGAGACATTTTTCTGGGAAGACTTCGAGTAGACCAAAACCTCTCCCAACCTCTGCTCACCCGTGGGAAGAAGGGTTCAGGGAAAATTAGTAGAAAATTAGGAGATGGCAGAAGAAAAGCTTGTTAGTTAGGTTGCAGAAATAAGTAGCATGGCCTCTCTGCAAATAATTTGCAGCAAGATTTAAGAATATTTTTCAAGGCGAGGCATGAAAAAGAACAATTACATCTAGTTATTAAAACTGTGTCTAATATTAATTGCAGTTGGGAGCACAAATGGGACAAGGTTTAATTCAGAAAAGCCTGCAGGGCAAAACAGTGGAATATTCAGGAAAAAAATGCATTGGAAGAAGACTTTATGTTTGCTGGTTGAAGTCCTGAGTAATAATAACATTAAAAATGAACAAAAATTAACAGAACAGGCTGCAGATACCAATTTTTAGTTTAAAAAAAACCAAAAAAGCCAAAACCAAACCCAGATATTTTCCCATGTTATGGGCATTATTTCAGTACCTGTTTTGCCTGCTGGTTTTGAGTAGAGATTGAAACATGGAGTGACTTTCTAGAAAATATCCTCAGGTGGTTCTGAAGCACACAGAGCAGCTCAATCTACAGTATTTTTCTCCTAGTACACCAAGTAAATATAAAAATTTATCCAAATATATGGAAAGATCCAAGCTCTTCTGAGAATGAAGCTTTTAATTGACAAGGAAAAAGGAAAATTTTCAAACACTTCCTCCTACTGTAGCTTTTCTCTGAAGGATATTGGTTTATCAGAAAATTTACCCAGAAGGTGTTTTTAATGAGCTACTCAAAAGATTTTTGTGCAAGAAAAGTTTAATACAAAGGCAATTTGTCTCAGTAATTTACACTTGAATATTTATTCAGCCTTTCTGTTTCTTTTTGGCTAGAAGCAAGGTGGGTTATGCTTATCTAAAATGCAACTTGACTCACAATCTGTATGTAAACTCCATGTAAATTTTTTGTTCCAATGTCTGCTCACCAACAGGTCCCCAATTTAAACACTGTGTGTCAGCACCTAAAAAAAATCAATTAAAAAAATCCAAACCAAAAATGGAATTGAGAAAGAAAGAGAAAGAGAAGAACCAGAAGAGAGATTCCTGCCTCCCAGGACACTGTTCAGCTGATTCTCAAAGAAAACACTTAAATTTTTAATATTAATGCAGATGCACCCATTGGGCCATCTGGAATAAAAGCAATAATTTCATCAACCCTTGGTTGCAGCAGCTTTTTATCAGATGCCATATGGAAGCAATTATTCCAGCCTCATCTAAAAGAACAGCTGATGCTTCAATCATTTTGTTTTTTCTAAAAAATACAGGTGTTTTAACACTCAGAAGGTCCTGTATGTCCAGCAATGCAAATGTATATTCACACTTCAGTCACAGGTGAAATAGGAATAAGGGCTATGGAAAACCTCAAGAAGCAGCTCAAATGAAAGCATTCAAAAATATTATGGAGTATTATTACATTCTGCATTACCTGGTATTTACTACCATGTAATAAGCATTCTGTTCTCTTATTTATTTAGAAAAATGTTGCAAACTTTTGACAAGAAACAGGAGTTATTGGTTGTTCTATCACTTTAAGCACAAAACCACGAAAAGTGAAATTATTGCCATTACTTGATGTGCTTCAATAAAAAAAAAAAAAAGCTGCATTTTATTAACACAGAGCAGTATTTTCAGAAAAGACATTTGTCATGTTAAGAGGAAAAAGTCTTCAGTTAAGTTTTCAGTACAATTTGCACTAATAGTCAATCAGCAGGATTAGTTTCACATTCACTGTTAGTTTAGGAAACCAATGAAGTTCAATTAACATCCTTAAAATATTCCAGATAGAAAAGGTAACATTCCTGAGGTATAATCAAGATGCATGGCTTAATAAAGAGTCAACAATCAAAGCATATTGTTTTAATAATTCATTTCCAGGAGTTTTTCTAATTTGGAAAGTTTAGATGCCATAAAAAAAGAGAAATAAAATTAATCTTTATTTACTGGATTCTTTTAGTAAAGAGAAAGAATAAGGGGAGATCTAATCCTGTATTCCTCATCTCATGAAGTCCCCACTTGAGTAAAATGAAGCTAAAAACAGATTCTAGTGTTTACTACAGTGCATTTGATATTGAGCAAAAAGATTTGAAACTTCTTAAAACTTAAAAAAAGGTGACTATATGCAATCAGATAATATAATTTAGAGAAAAGAGTACAAGGGAGTATAAAATCATCATCTGAGGTAAACAGAGGACTAAATGCATTTATATCTATCCATATATAATTATTTATATATATATAGATATATATCTTCAAAATCTCTCATTTGCCAAGGAGCTGATCAAATGAACACAGAACTGATCATTGAAATATTCCAGCTCTGTAACAAAAACACCCCTGAAAGCAGAGCTGTAATGAAACACTTAAAAATGTGTTTATATATAAAACCAGGAAAAAAGATCAGTCTGCACCAGAACACACACTGATCAAACATTCCAAAAAGTTTCTATGTGATTATAGAGGATCTGTCTTAAATGCCACAGAAAAAAGCCAATTTCAACAGCAAGATCTGATGGTTCAGCAGTTTGCAGCCCTGTGAAAGCTCCACCTCTGTGCCTGCACATTACTAGGAGCATCCACATTATTTTGTAATCTGCCCAGAAGCTAACATTTGATATTAGCCTGACCTGATATTAGGGTGACCTCACCCCAAAAACATGAATACACATGTATAATCCAGATATATTTACTTACCAAAAAAAATTCTGAAATAAAATAAATTAAATCCCTACAACAAAGATACCAATTTCATCTCCAGAGAGATGGCATTTAAAATGGCATTTAAAATACAAGTGACTGTGCACTCAGTTACCCCAACCCAACCTCATCAAGCTGCTCTATTGATTTTTCCTCATCTTCAAACCAGGCTTTCTTCAGGGACTCTGCTCCCTGTCATTAAAAATTATTGGGTACTATTACACCATTTTCATCTTAATGGTTATCACAGCAGCTCCAGCTATCTGGGACAGATCAATACCCCACTTACATTAAATCCTGAAGCACCTTCCTCTTCCCAACTTGAGCAGGATGCTGCTCACACCTTTACCTGCCTTCCTGATCCAAGGAGCAGCATCCCTTACAATTTCACCCTTGCAATGCTGTTGCTGCTGATGGAGCCAGGACCAGACAATATTTCTTATCCCAAGCCAGTGCCCTCCTACCACCTGCCTTGGCTTCTTCTGCCCCGTGGCTCAGCTTAGGAAGGTGAAGCAAATAATTTTTTCAGTGACCTCTCTCTGGTTTCTGACATCAGCAACTACTTTTGATGCCATGCAGTGCATGAAACTCTGTCTTATTTTGGCTTTTCCTGACCCTTTCAGCTTCTGATAAAGACACACTACTGTATTTTCCTTGTTTATTCCAACAGGGGCCCCATCTAACTGTGACTGGTTTTTTTTCCCCATCTAACTGTGACTTTTTTTTTTTTTTCCCTGCCTATCCATAAGGTCACTCATCACTTTGGGGTGTCACCAGTTCATCACCCTTGCACCTCCCTGACCCCAAAGCATCCTCAAAGAGGATTAATCACTAAAAATCACTTCCACCTCTAATGCAGATCAAGTCCTTACCCTCAACAAGGTTACAGGTGCCTTGTGCCAAGAGAAGAGCCCTTCCACTCTAAATCCAGATGGAGCACCACAGTTCTACCCTTTTTTTTAAGTCTTTAGGTTATAAATTGGGAGATAATTTCCATTTTCTCTCCAGCATTTTGTACCAGCAGACCTGGAAGCCATTTATATGGTTGTATTTAACACAGGGCATGACTTTTGAGAGAGTGATTTTGAGATCAACAGAACACAATGAGTGGTCAATACACCTAAAAGTGAAAAATGCAGGGATTTAATTCATAGCCATAAGATGACCTAGAGGTGAGTAGATTGCTGATCTTAACTATCAAAGTATAATTAACAAACTGTCCACAGAGGTTCTTGATTTCTGGTAGGAAATTACAGCCAAGAGTGGATTTTGAGGCTCCATACTAACATGTAGCACCCTGACTGGCTGAGATTTTCCTCTTTAACTGAGGTCTAACTCCAGGAAAAATTGTTTTTTTTTTTTTCATTCACTTAATTTCCCAGTGAAAGCAGCTCATTCATGCTGCAGTCTCTCTCATCCAATTAATTCCACAGCACAGAGCCCACTGCAGGCCATTTCCTGCACTCCTGCAAACTCTCACACACTCTCTTTTGCTTCTATGATTAAAACAGCCCAAAAAGGAGGAACTTGTGTCTGGAAAAGCCAAGCAGCATCACTTCAGAGCCACAGCTCAAGCCCTGCACATGGCAACCACACAAGGTGACAAAGGACCTGAAGCTTGACCCCTTTCCACAGACATATTCCTGGGGATAAAATGACACCCATCTGAGCATATTTAAAAATCATAGGTCAGGGATGCCCACCAAAACAAACCTGGGAGGCACCTCAGTGCTACATAACATTTTTAAACTACATCACAGTGTGCTCTGTCCACAGAAATATT
Source organism: Heliangelus exortis (assembly GCF_036169615.1). Lineage (NCBI taxonomy): Eukaryota > Metazoa > Chordata > Aves > Apodiformes > Trochilidae > Heliangelus > Heliangelus exortis. The sequence goes on from NC_092431.1 coordinate 20,160,353, forward strand.
TTCAGCCCCCTCAGCTATACATCCTCATTATTTTTTTCTTTGTAAATTAAGTATTGCCAAATTCTCTTTGAAAAGCAAAGGAAGTTTCATAGATATTGGCAAAGAAAAACTAGAATTTTTTTTTTTCCCCAGACTCATCTGCCACTATGTATCTATCAACAAAGGACTAAAGACTAAAGCAAAATAAATATTGGAACAATTATAGCCTATAAGAAATATCCTTTTTATTGGGAGAGCTATTGAATACTAAAATGAGATTTCTGTACAGTTATTTTTACAAAAGGTAGCACGCCTGTTTCTTCTCAATACAACAAGAGGCTAACACTGAAATTGAGGATTATCTTCAACTTTTACTGGGCCAGTAAGCATTGGAGAAATTTAATATCTTTCACAGGTTGTTTGGTGTCTTCCTAGGTTAAGGCTGAGGCAGGAATTAGCCATTTGTAAGGATACCACATCTGCAGCACAATATCAAGTTTGTGTCTGGTCTGCCTAACCACAGTTCTGCTTTTCCATGAGTTGGAATTTTCCTCTTCGTGGTCCAGAGCACTTTTAAGGTAATACAATCAGAAAAATAGCAAAACAGGGTTCTACTTAGTTCCATACACGTGACAAAATAAAAAATAAGCAAGAAAACACTGGTTTTATTGAGTTTACCAGCATCAGAAGTTGTGTGCTTATAAATTATAGTTCTCTGCATCCATATTTATTCCACCTTTTCTACCTGGCAGTACCATGATTAAAGTCACAGAAGTGGCTCATACCCAACCAGTCACTACTTGCTTTATTTATAAAGTTAATATTGGCTTAATATAAAGTTAATATAAAGTTAATATACCATTTGCTCACTTGGAAACTTGGAAACTTTTAACTTCTGTGCTAACTCACCAGGACCATGTAACTTCTCTCCTCAAGGACCTCTTTGCCCAGGAATAAAACACTTCTCAACCAAACAGGGCAAGGTGATGAGTGGGAATGACCTGAGACATCCATTTTTGGTTGCATCCCAGAAGTTCTGCTGCCTTCCTGTAAATAAAAAGCAGGTACAAAAAAAATAAAGTCAACCTTAGCAAGGTCATTTCATCTAGATCCCTGCCACATGGCCAGTACTGATGGGTCATGAATGAGGTACAGGAAATGCTGTCAGTGTTGCTGGCATCCTACCTGAGTTCTCCAGAAGAAAGAGATCACCTTTCCTTTTCTCTTTTTAATTCCCTTCTTTATCTCCTTTGTTCCCTGCTCACCTGCAATCCAGAAGCTGACACAGCAAAGAACATTAAAGTGGTAGGAAAATGTATTTTTTCATAAAATACTGTCAAGGCTTCATTTTTCACCCATCCGGGGTCTTGGTTTTTTTGGGGCTTGGTGGTTTTGGGATTTTTGTTATTTGTGAGGGAAAGACAATAACTTTATCAAGAACTAATGCATTACTTTAAGAAGCTTTTTTTTTTTCTTAAATCAAGCAGCTATCTTCCTTACTTCTAACATAAATGAAAAAGCTCAGCATATACATAATTCAAAAAAGGGATTGCTACCAAAATGCAAAATAAAAGAATTCTTGTCACTAGGTAAGCTTTTTATCCAACTTGGTGAGACCAAAACCCATCCCAGGAGATTCTGTGTTCAGTGAAAAACAGAATGAGCCAATGGTTGTTTTTTCCTCTAACCCAAATGGTCTTGAAATGAATATGAAGCCTCCTTTGTATTCACATCCAGCTGATGGCTCAATAATCCAAAGCTTTCCCTCTGCTACAACCAGGTCAGACAAAAAATTCATCTTGCACATGGACTTTCTTACCCTACAACATAACTAAAGAAGCTCACAGTGAAACTGGAAGGTCCCCTCTGCTTCCCCTGATGTTCTCCTCCTGTTTAACCACTGTCAATATTTGGTAAAAAGCTGTAATGGTACCCAAGCACATAAACATTGCATGCAAAACGTAGGTCAGCTCCTCTGATGTGCAAGAATTCTAAGTTATGCGATAGCTTTTTTTTATTATGTCATTGTCTGATCTTATTATTGCAGGAAATTAAATATTTAGCATGCAATTTATGCAAACTGGCACTGAAACATTAATTTCAGAGGGCTAAAGTGGTGGATTTCAGGCTCTCTCAATGCACAATGGAGAGAATTGGAAAGAGTGAACAAATAAAACACAGTTATCATCCACAAAGTGCAAAGAAACCCCAGGACTAACATAAAAATTATGAGTCATGATTTTCCTAGTTACAGGTTTACTTAAGTCCTCATTTCACCAGAGCTGATAGCTTCTTTCCAAAGTAAATTTTTATTCACATTTTCCAGTCTTAAAGGATGCTTAGAAGTGTAAAATGATCAATGTGAGAAGAGCACTGAAGCAGCTCAGAATCCAGCAGTGTGTTATCTGACATCTTTAACCAACACTGGGTTCAAACTGGGGAAAAAAACCCCACCAAAACCCATCACAAGCTCCAAAGTTAGTCTGCAAAAAACTTTATTTATTTTCCCTCAGATTCCACGTAAACTCTTAGAAATGAGAGGCATGGAAGACCTAGAAATGTAAATCTTAAGTCTGCCCCCAACCACTTGAGTTCTTAAGTAATTCCACCCAATAATTAATATGTCAGTAATTAATTTTTTGTGTTAAGTCCTCAGTTCCTTCCTTTATCCTCAACTGTGCTTGGAGAAGAGCAGCAAAGGAGAATCTAATGTCGTGCTTGACACTGCTGTATTTTATTTTATTTGATCTGTTAGCAGTAATTTTTATATGTAAATTTATATAAATTTTATATATCTATATATAAATATATTTATATAAATTTATATATATAGATATAAAATTTAATACTGTTTAGCAGTATTATATTAGGATTGGTATTGCTCATGATTTTATCAGGTCTTTACGTGGAAGGAATCTAAGTAGAAACATCTAAAAATTTGGAATGGTTTCTTGTTATCTCAGAGTTCAAAATGGCAAAATGAAATAAATTGTTTAGTGGACTGTTTTAAATTGCTCAATTAAACTGATTCAGGAGTACTGAAAATATAAAATTTGTGCTACTGAATGTATAGCAAGTGATCTGAATGATGGAAATTGTGAACAGAATTACTTCAATGACTTGAATCTTGAATTATCTGGTTAGTTCTAGCTGCTGATGCTAAAATTCCAAGGGAGAAACACTGCCAATAAATCAAGAGAAAATAAGAATGGGTTTCCTTTCCTCTTACCACTGAGCTCATCCTATGGTGTGAGATAACAAAATTCACTCTCTCACTATTTAATCTTGAAGGTTGTGTAAGAGATACTTCCAATTTTTCTTCCTTATCTGATCAAAGTATTAAAAAATTGCAAGAGATTTTTCAATTTTCAGTCTCAAACACAAGGAAATGTTGAAGCCTGTCCCCATAGGATGCCTTTTTCTCTGGGCTACACTTGAAAATGGCTCTTTTCCCCTCTCCCAGGGATTTCAGACTCCTTTAAGAATGATAAATTTGAAGAGGTGCCAATACGTGCAGAGTGACTGAAAATTAATTTCTTTCACAGTCTAAGAGTTTCATTTATACTCAGTCTGAAAACTAAACCTTATCTGCATAAAAAAAAAGACTTGTAAATATAATAAACATTAAAAAAAACTTATGTGAATTAGCAATTAAACAGCAACACACCAAAAAGAAGAGCAAATGGCAGATAATGGAAGCAGCTGTAATTCACTTTTATACATTAGCTTTCAAATACCTGACAACACTTATTAATTTCAGAAAAAAACCAACATTCTCTTGATTCTGCTGCTCTGAAAACAAAAAAGGGTCATTTCTCAGGAAACTCGGATCTTTAAAGAAGATTTTAAACTTGACAAAAAGCTGAACAGAATGTGTGTTACTGTAAAAAAAATATGAATACCAGGAAAGTCAGTGAGGGTCCATGCTTCACATTGCAAAATAATTCAGTGTTCTTCCCTGTAATTCCAGTCTCACAATTAATTACAATCAGGCTGTCCCAAGTATCCCCCCACAGCTGCTGAATCAGCATTCTTGGACAATCCACAATATTTTGCTATTACAAAATAGCTTTGACCCAAAATTTCTCTATTTTTTATCTAAAAGGATTACTTACGTTGTTTTCAAAAAACTCAAAAAGATAATGAAGCATATTAAAATTTTAAAGGATTTTTTTAAAATAAAGAGATACTTGTGATAAATAACATATTTTAGAACAGTAAATTATATTTAGGACAAAAGTGCAATTATTTACTGTGGGAAACAAGGAGAAGCATCCCCTAGAATAAAGCACTGCCCCTTAGTCAAACCTTATCCATTTTTAGGATTCTGTTTCTGTGCATGACAGAAGTCCAGTTCAGGACTGACCACTGCAAAGAGCTTTAGATTTGTTAGAGAGCCTGTTTAATTACTGTTTTAATTATTTACCTCTTTTCTTAGTTGACTACTTCTTACCAGAAGAGTATTTCTCTGGGTTTTGAAGACAAACACACTGAAAATTTTTTTGAGCAGGAAAGCATCTGGTAGAAAATCTTAGCAAAACAGGGTATTGGAATTTCATCTTCAGGAATTTACAAGACTCCAAACCTTGCTTATTCACTGGGGCTGTGACTTTCCTTCCAGGCTTTTTTATTTATTTATTTCTGTTGTGCAGGAACTTGATGCCAGCCACACGCACGGCTCCAGCCTCTGCCCTCTGCCAGCTTTTGATGGGTTCTAGCAGGCTGGGAATTTGGCAACACATTTCCTGGGAAATCTGAGTGTCTCCCACACTTCTTTTGCTTCCAGGCACCTTTTAATAGTGGCAGTGTCCATCTGGAGAGGGATTGTATCATAAAACATATATATAGGATATCCCTATCCTTTCTTCTCACCTCAACCATATTATCATTTAACACACACTCTGCAAGCTACCCAAGAAGCTCAGTTTAATCATAAAGTACAACTAATTGTACTAAAAGAGAAGGGAAATTTATTTCTAAGATATAATATCTGAATAAATTTTATGGAAAAAATGTAATGTTATTTAAATACTGTGTTCCAAGATTAGACTGGCACCAAAGTTCCAAAGACATACCATATACTGATGAAATAGCTGAAATAATTACTATTTCTCTACTCCATGGAAACTTCATTGACTGATACTTCCCCAGCATTTATTTTCCAATGAGTTTCCCAGTACCTCAGCTCATTCATTATTTACTTTCATTCCTAATCTCCTAAAGCAGGTTTTAGTGCCATTTATAGACACCTTTAAATTGAAACCTTTAAATGCTTGCATTTTAAATACTATTAGAAAATACAAACACACAAATCTCTTTTTTTTGTGGCAAAGAAGAGTCAGTAGGAACATTTTATAGCCCACAATTTTGTTAATATTCTGCAGTGCAGTAACTCCAGTCCTGTAGTCTGTAATTATCCCCACAGCCATTCCAAGAGTTGGACCTAGTTTTGGTGACATTTAAGAGACAATATTAAACTCTGCAACTAAAGACTGAAGTATGGCAAAGGTTTTTCCATGGGGAACATCCTCTAGTGGAAGTTAGTTTGGGTTTTTTGGGGGGTGAGGGCCATCTCTAACTATTCCCAAAATTTGTTTCTCCTTCAGATGTTCCTGTTACATGGCATCTGCTTCACTGTAGGTTCTCTGCTGAGCATCCTCTGTCAACTCTACAAGTTATTTCTACACAAAAAAAACCAGGGAGACAGCCCTTTATCTGCCTGTTTTGAAGATACTGATGCTTAAGAGGAATTTGGTTGCTTATTTCATTTTTTTTTAAGGGAGTTGCTAAAAACAACCCCATCATCTCAAAGGCAGTACTTTAAATATCAGAGTACCAGTGAGGACTAAGTGGAGGACTTAAGAAAAAGTGCACAATGCATTTAGTATTTCTAGTCAAAAAGCCTTTTGGTAACAGAGGAGCCTTAACTTTACCTTTACTCTCCTTTACCTTTACCCTTTTTCATTTCTGGAATACCTAGAAGGGTCAGATTTAATATTATTAGAAAAACAGGTGCTTATATATGTATTTAAAAGCAGCAAAGTTTCATAATATTTAAGAATCACATAAGGAAACTGAATAAAATAGCATTCATTAGACAAAAAGGTTTGATACAACTTTTAAATGGCTTATAAATATCTGATTAGATCCATAATACACTGAATTATAGAAGTAAAACCAGCATAGATCTTCACCTGAATATACAACTTTGCTACAGGTATCACAACCAAGAAAATAACTGGCAGAAAGAGCTGAAGGGGAGAATTTTTTTTTTACTGAGACATTAATCTTTTGGTTTTGTATCCTGATAATAGAATTTTCATGCCCTGCATTATTACTTTGTTTATTAGTAGCAGATGTCTATCTAATGTCACACCTGACCTTGAATTTATTTCATATTCTACCTACTGGCTTTTACTTTTAAAAATGAAAGGCTACAAAAGGTTTATTTTCTAATGTTAGATTTGTACAGTTATTGGAAGTATTGGGGGTGGGGGAAGTTCTTATCAGCACAGCCTTGCTCTGTCATCATGAACCCAAAGAGGGGGTTTTAGATTAATCTGAGCAAAACAGAACTTTTAGAATACATATTGATTTTCTTCCTTTTTAATGCTCCCATAAATCATAATCATCATGTGCTATGCCTATGTGCCCTTGATTCTACTACCTATAATCTAATCTTATAACTCAAGCTCTTCAGAAAAGAACATTTTGCTTATTTTTTTTTTCCTTCTTACTTAAATAAACGCATTTTCCACTGCTTCCCTTCCAGATTTTCCCCCCCCATTATCCCAAGAACACAGCTGATTGGAGTCAGGATGATAGCATCTCAAGGTCATCCAAGCAGACTGATAAATAACAGGATTTGGGTGAACTCTGGGGTGCCTACACAAGTATTCAATGGGGTTTTCTCAAAAGAAAAAAGCTCTTGTACATTTTTTTTTTTAATTATTATTGACATACTTGAATCTGTGCACCCTTCAGACTGAACAAACCAAGTGACAAACTGCACCTTGGATTGTTGTATAGTGTATCTTCTGATATATATTCTGTATATTATATCTTCTCTACTTGAAATTACCTGCTTCAGTTACACTTCAGGACTTGAGGGATTTCATCTTTTTTATAATCAGAAATTATGACAGTGATCAACTGGTTTGGAGACCTAACTTTCCTCATGCTTACACATCTTTCATCCCATAAAGAGGAAAAAAAAAACCTAGTTCTTTATTGAATGAGACTCTTAAGGAAGGAGGGAGCTTATTTAGCAGTTGTACTGGAGAGAAAGTTTTAATACACTATATTCAGGAATAGAAAAAAAAGGCAATAGCAGAAGGTGCTGGACCAAGAGCAGACCAAGACCACAACTTCAGGAATCAGTACTTTCTCCCATGACCTACCTTACTTTCAGAAATAAATGTTAATTAATAATTAAATAAATGTTAATTTCTCCTCCCAACTCCACCCAAAGCGATGCAATCACTGCCACCCCCTCCTTCCTCAGCCCCCAGCACCAAAAACTTCATTTTCTTAACTTAAACCCCAGCTTTCTCTGACCACACGTGTGCCAGGGCAAACAGCTCTGGCCTGGGATCAAGCACCTCATTTTTGTCACTAAAATCCTTTACAGTGCTTGAGGGATCTGCCAGACCAAAGGCTTCTCACTGAAACTCATTTGGACTGAGCAGCAGCAGTCTGACACCTTTCTTCTCACCAACTTTGAATTTTTTAATGGAAATACCATGACATTATCCATAAGCATTCAGTAGCTGAGCTGAATTAAGCAGACAGAAGCCAAAGACAGCAACCCCAGAGGAATTTGAACAGAGGAAAGGCTCCTAATTTATGCAGAGATTAAAACATGACTTGCTGGCAAGTCAAATTGACCAAAAACAATAAGGATTTGATTTGATTTTATTTTATTCTGCAGAGGTCCCGTTACCTTTTCATTGGGCTACTGCAATATTCAGTGAAGTACTGCTTTTTATTTTTCCTTTGGAATCACAATTGTTGCAAAATGAGTTGCTTAAATATTCAATCAGGTTCGAGAGCTGGGAAAAATCCCCAGACCCAAACTAAAAATCTGATGAAGCTCCTTTCATTCTGATGGTGGTGTAATCAAAGATGTGGCAGGGGAAAAAAAAAAAAAAAAAAAAAAAAAGAAAAAGAAATCAACCACCTGACTGCTAAAGGAGGGCAGAGCTACAGTGCTCAGATCCCCAAAGTGATAACAAAAGAAGTAGGGACAGAATCAAAAGTAATTACCACTTAGTTGTGGTAAATAAAAAAAATAGTTCATGTTGATTCATTTTCTAAAAAAATATGAAACTGTTAGGTGAACATAATTTTCTTATTAATTATACTTATAATGAATTATAATTATTAAACTAAGTGGTGTAATTTCTACTGCCCTGTGTTTCACAGTTTAGTTTCTCCCTAAAAAGACAGCAGCACTTTTTTCAAGACTAAAGGGCACAATTTATTTCATATTCCAGGCCCCACTCCCCATCATCTGATGCCTTTTGTAGCCATGTACTTCAGCTCAGCTATTCAAATTCACTTCCATTTCCAACTCACTGATAAAGAAATGACCCCAAAGCCTGCACAAAATATACCACAAAGAAATTGAGAACACTCCTACATTAAAAAAAAAAAAAAAAAAAAAAAAAATTCTGATAATAAAACCCGGGCCATACATTGAGAATTGTTTCATTCTTGTCATACATGAGCTCTCCCCACCACTGAACTGATGAAACCACTTTCTCTGCACATTAAGTTCTGTCTGCCAACTCCATCCCATTAAATATTCCAATTTACTTAAAATACATTTGCAGATACAAGCAACACCATGAGCTACAGACAGAATTCCAACCAGGCATTTATGTCAGACTCTTTCTGTCTCATCACAACTACTGACACGATCAGCTCAGCAATTCCAGAACATCAGTGAAAGGGGAAAAAATATCTGCACAGTTCTGGAGCTGGGAAAGAAAATCACTGTACTGCTTTTTCCACTATGCCTTTCCTGGCTAATAAGAAAAGCATTTAAGCAGGATTAGTCTTAAGGTTGAAGGGGATTTTTTTTTTCCTTCCGTTTATGTTCTCTCCCTTCTCTTCTTCCCTGATTTTTCCCTTTGTCTCTCCTCCCCACAGACCATACAACCCAGCTTCCCTTTTGTCCCTCCAATCCTTCCTCCACCAGAGAGTGGGGACCTTCCTTCATATTCTCATTTTTCCTTTTCATCTTCATTCCAAGAACAAAGAAGCAGAATAGTTCCCAGTCAGAGGACAGTCTGGAGGTACTCACTTAAACCAGGCTAGCTAAAACCCAAAACAAAAGTAGCAGATAAACAGATTCAGAGAAATATTCCTAGAAATGAACAGAAATATTCCTAGAAATGAAAAGAAATATTCCTAGAAATATTCCCAGTGCCACTTAAAACAGGGTTGGGGTACAGTACCTCATGCCATCAATAACAGATTAAGTCACTGCCTTGTTTTAAACATTTTTGGGCTTTGATTGGTGATTTATTTCACTTCTTTAGGAATTAGTAAAGTTACCACTGAAAGGGATGTGAAAGAGATAGGTCCACCAAAATTCATACACAAAGAAGGTGGGAGTACCTCTGCTATAATTTACAGAGTATTCAAGGCATTAAAATGCTAACAATTCATTCAAATGTCAAGGAGTGGAGCAAGATGTGAAAATGGAAAAACATCAATCAAGGCCAACAAAAAGGCTGCAACGAGATGAAGGCAAGCCATTAATTTCCTCTCATTTGGCCATTTTTCTCCTTTCTGAAAGGAAAGCAGACATCTAACACAATGCCCTCACTGAACACAACAGTTGGAAGTGAAAAGAGAATTAACCAAAATAAGCCTCCCAGGGAATCTTTGAAAAAGATAATGTTATCCTATTAGATTCCTCAATTAATACCCATTAAGCTGATCATAGCAGAATTCACAGAACAAGAGTTTGTGTTTTCATCTAGATGTCTTTTAAAAAAAACCTTGTGCATTTAAAATGGATGACCCTTAAAAGCACTTTTAGCCCCAAAATGAGAGAAAACCTTATTGATATGACCAAGGGTTTGCACAGACATCATGTCAAGGCTAGGAGCAGAACCCATGTCTTCTCTCAGAATTTAAAGGTAACAATAAGGTCATAAACAATAAATAAAGGTAACAGAATTTAAAGGTGACATTTCTCATCTAGCAAGCTTTACTGGGATATCAGATTTCTTAAAAAGTATATTACAAGACCATTAGGTTTGGAAATTGAGCACTGAAAATTCAGGAAACAGTAGAAAAAAACGTGGATTTTGTTTTCTTTTTGGTTTTTTGGTTTTTTTGTTTCAAACCAGACACAACTTGCACTCATGAATTTCCTCCTGTTTTCACAGGGCAAGGTAGAAATCATCTGTTCTTCACCTGCTGTTCTTGTCTTTCCATGGCTGACATTTTCACTCTTGCAAAAAGTGAGGATGTGAAATGAAATCACTTTGTCTGCAGCCACTTCCTCCCAAAGACTTCTTTCAGCTGCTAAGAAAAACCTGTATTTTACCAGCTGCAGAGTGTCTAGGAAGCATAAAGATGAAGCAGAAGGAATTTCAGAATGATGAAAAAAGGCCCCAAAATGGTCACATTGCTGAGGAAACATCAACTCCATCCCTAGGTGCTCAGACTATGTTTGTGTGCCAAGATAAACTTCTCTCTAGGGTAAACTAGAACCATCTACACAGTAAAAAGCCTGGTTTGATGGATGAGCATCCCCACAACAGCTTTCATCTCTTTACAAAAGGAGAGGAACCACTTCCAGCATCAAGAGGCAGAACCAGAGGGTTCAAGTTGGGTACCAGCATCTCATCTGCTGCATCTCTGAGACCCAACTCTGCAAACAACCTCAGAACAACCCTCAGGGATGCTTTACAAAACCCAGGAGATGCTGGTGTTGTATTCACCAAGCTCTCAGCTACTCAGTCATCAGGGAAGAAGGAAAAGTTGCAAATCTGTTTTCAGGTTTTTTTCAGATCTAGAAGGGGGACCTGGAAACCTGGATGTCAGAAGGCACGTGCCTTGCTTAGAGGAAACCAAGAAAAAGCAAGCTATGCAATAGGTTTTTATCTCCTGAACAAAGACTTGTAATGAAGAGGCCAATGTTTGGTTTCCCAGGGGATTAAAGAGTGGAAAACCCTAAAAAACAGAGACAGAAACAGGTAACAGTAAGAGATACACAGAATGTGAAAAATACCTAAAAGTTTGCAGTCATCAGCACTCTACCAATAAACATCCTGAAATTATATGTGGATTAAAATGTCCTAGGGGTAGCTGGAGGCAGAAAGGACTATTTTCCTAGTCACTTAATTACATTTCTCTAATTAAAAAAGAGTGCACTGTGGAGACAGACAGAGAAAGGGGCCCTAAATTCTAACAGGAATATGTGGCACCATTTCTGGGGGACTGATGTGGTTTGATAGAAGAAAACACTGATCTATTATGGACTTCAACATTTTATTCTCATTCTCACCTCTTAAAGGTATGTAAGTATTTAAACTACTTAAGGGGCTGAGGTGGATGCAGCTGCCATCTCATTTCACTTTCTAGATCTGCACAGAGATTTAAATGTTCTGCAACATTTTCATAATTTTTCTGTTGGCTGGCACTTGCAGACACCCACTTCATTCCTAGCAGCTTCCCTCACTGAATAATTACCAATTGCCTTGAAGTGGAGTGCAAGTGCATGGATGAAAAATGAAATCTGACTACTATGAGACTTGCTTTTCTTATTTTCCCTTTTTTTCCCCTCCTAAAGCTATGAATGGTCATGTGCAACAGATTATTGTTTTTTAATAGCAAATGCAACACACTGCAAAGCCTCAGCACAGTAGAATGTGATATTTCTATTATTTCCTTGTGCACATTTCACTAGGAATATGGAAAGTGACTTCTCCAGAAAGCAGTTCAGGGCATAAACCCAATTTAAGGGGCCTTTTTCTCAAGAGAAGCTTCTCTGTGTTAGGTGACATCTGAGAGCAGACCCAGGGCTTGGTCACAGATCTAAAGAAGGATAAAATATCCAGATATTCCCCCAGATGATGAGTGTGAGGGACCAGTCCTCAGGATCTCTATTCTGGAAGTCCTGGGAAATACCATTTTTAGCCCACCAACCAATGTGCTAGGGAACTCATGTGCTTGTATTTTCACTGCTTTTAAGTCTGAATTTAAATGCACCTTTTCAGCTGCTAACCCATTCATCTTATTATTTATTTCTAATTCTTTATAGGGCAAGGGTCTATCCCCCTTCTGAACAGCAGGGATTTATATTTGGAATAAAACTTCTGATTTAATCAGTGATGGAAACCAGCTGCAGACAAGACAGAGCTTGATCATCTCCTACTGAGCACAGGTTGTACATCATATAACTAACACCCTAACTCCCATTATTTCTAAAGCCTGACCAAAGATTTCAGTCTCATAGGAAAGAGATGGAAAATTCAGATCCTGAGATGGAAACTTTTCTTTGCATTTTGAGAATCTGATCAGACATTCAAACTAAATAGCAGCACAAGAGCTTTATTTGGGATCTATGTGGACTTTACCACCAATAAAACTTCTGCTATGCTCATTAAAAAACTGCAGCTGAAATTAAGTGGCCATTCAGAAGATCCCCAAGCCTGAAATAAACAATCCTGCTGCTCCCAGAAACTCATTACTGGGCTTAGGCATAAAGTATGGCTTTTTTTACTCCTGCTTTTTTTATTTTTCTCTACTCGAAATACTGAGACAGCATAATTTTCATACAAAATTAATATTGGTGGTTTCCCAGAATGACTGGTACAAAATAAAGATTTCTGTATGCATCTGTCTAAACCATGTTTCCTTTAAGCTGCACCTGATGCAGCCTCTGACTGCCAGAGGAAAAGTGTTCAAATCAGCACCCTTGAAAAAGGCAGTGGGGTAACTGCACTCCACTCCAGTTAACTCTAAATTTAAAGGAAAACACAGCAAAATTTATCAAAGAAGAGAAATGGGACAAACTAATGCTACAGCTAAATAAATGCAACAAATTAAACGCTGCTACATCCTTCTTTGGTTTGGTTTTATGTTTTGTTTTTTTTTTTTAAGAAATAGATTGATTACTGCTGTGCATTATGCTTTGGCCCTGAATATACAAAATATATTTTTCAAAGGGAGAGATTATTATTTCATTGATGCAGTATGATGAAAACTTACCAGGAAGATGCCCAAATACAGCTTTGTGGAAACTAAAGAGCTGCTATAGAAAATATCACTGATTACATGATAGAACCAGCAGCTGCCAGTCAAGAGGAAACAAATTCACAACTCTCTTAAATTATACATGCTGAACATATACTAAAACACACAGTATTTTCAAAGTCTGTACCTGGCTCATAAACCAAATATCCTGTATTTAGTTTTAGAAAGATGATTTCTTGAGAACTGATAACTGGAATAATGTTTCCTTGTAAATAAGCCTTACTTACACCAAGCAGAAGCTGACTACAAAGAAACCAAATCATTTTTTCAGCTCCCCATGAGAAAAATACACATTTTTACTACCAGTAGAACACTTCCCATGGTTATTATTGGTTTACTGGGTTATTTATGTTTGTCTGAAGTGCTGTAGGCTGTCAGAGTGGATGCACACCAAGTATGGGCTAGCCAAGAAAAGGACTGATGGAGGCACTGTAAGGCATGATGTAAGATACTTGAAGATTTAACACTTGACAGCAAGAAGTAACTCTAGAAAACTGAGTTTTCAAGGGATGAAGCTAGCACAGAACAGGAAAAAACTAGAGCACACACAGCCCCACTGAGGTCAGCAACAAGGCTTCCTATACCCACAATCCATTTTTTTTTTTCCACACTTTTTTCTTTCTCTCTTTACACCAAACCAAACAGCACATTGCACGGATACACGTGTCCCATTAATGCCTCTGGTCCAGTTTTGCATTATATATGCAAGATAAACTCATAGACTAAGTTGAAAAGTCATCTAGAAATCCTCCAGAGCCAGCATCTCACTGATGCTATGCTTCAGCTTTCTATCCATCTGATAATAAGAATTCTTTCTCTAGATAGCTTTCTATCCATCTGATTATTAATACTTCTTTCTCCAGATCTGTGTCTTGTTTATACAGAAAGTTCCACTGCCACAAGTATTCTGTACATCCACACATAAAACCATAAAACCAGTATTGTTTTTAACTCACAACTTCATGCTGTTTTAACCAAAAGCTACATAGACAAATAATTTTTCAAGGAGGTGGTGATTTTTATGTGTATTTGTCAATGCCATTCAGAAGTGATGGCTATATTAATAGCTTATTTTTTGTAATGACTGTATGTAATTTTCATGCATTGATGCAACCCCTAACAAGTAAAGAAAAACATCCTATATGCACAATATTAGTCTTGTAGCAAAATCTCAAGAGTTGCATTTCATCTCTGAGCCCTGCTTCAGCATCTTGCATAGTTTAGTGTGGAATATCAGATAATTCCTGTGCCTCAGAAACCTGTCACTTCTCTGGGCTTTCTGAACACTGCTGCTGAAAAAAACCTCATTTTATCTTGTTGCTTGTTGAAGGAATCCACAGATGGTCAAGATTTTTCATATGTGTGCAAAGCATGAAACCAAGCAATGAGTTATCAACACAGAATCCTAGAATATCTCAAGTTGGAAGGGACCCATAAGGATCCAAGTCCCTGCTCCTTGCAGGACTACCTAAAATTAACTCTATGACTAAAAGCATCATTCAGACTCTTCCTGAACTCTGACAGGGCTGCAGAGATGATTTCAGCCATTTGACCTTAACTGAGCTGCCCATGATGGCAGCACCAACATCTTGTCCCTCAACAGTGGTCATGGCAATGTCACCACCTTCCTGTGTCAGATAAATGGTAGTTTTTCTCTAATTGTGGGAAAGAAATATTTACCTCAATCATTTTTGCAAAAAAAGTTACTTCAAACACTAATATAGTTGGAAATTATTAAAGAAAATATTATCTAAGATGCAACTGTGTTTTGTTTTTTTTTCCCCTCAATGAACCTTGGTAACATTGCAAACCAGAGCTCAAAAGGTTTTATCACCAGCCTCAAACATTGATGTTTTCTCCATAACACAACTTCAGATCAGTGTTTTTCTTAAAATACAAATTCTGATATTATAATGAATATATTCCTAATGATCATTTTTTGTTTCACACGCTGACTTCAAAAGCCACATCAGTACTGATGTGACATCACACTGATTTTCATCTGAGCTTGGCTTCAGGCTTTATATCCTATTTTCAGAATTCATTATAAATAATGATTGGTTTGAGTGGGCATTAGTTATGCTTTATGATGGGGTGAGTTAATGGGACTTGGAGATATTTTAGTTCCTATTATCTTGCTTATCCTGGAGCCTTCTGTCCTCAGGCAATCAAGACCAAGCAGTATTTCCATCCTCAGAGGGAACTTCTCCTGGAAGCAGGAAATTATCAATAATGATACTGCAAATATCCATATATTACCAGATATTACCAGAACATCTGTACCTCTTCTTCAAAACTTAAAGAAAACCACAAAAAGTGGGTTTGCAGATTGAAAGGCTGACTGCTGGGTCTCCTTCACTTCTGCCATGATGCTTGGATAATTATCCTCAGCATTCCAAGGAAATGCAAAGAGTCCAAATGGCTACAAAGGGAGAGACCCTTCCCTTCAGATAGGAAATGGACCTGGGGTACTGGGAGCATTGATCAGCAGCCAGTGCAGAAAGCTCAGATTAAAAAAAAAAAAGATGCTTGGCATCCTTTTTCATCAGCCTAGAAACTCTCTGACATTTCCACTGAGTTTCAAACTCATCTCTTGGACCTCCCAAAGAAAAGCACCAGAAACTTCAAAAGAATCCACGTTTCAGAAGCATAAATTTTTTCCTCTGTGACAGTAAAAAACAAATAAATCTGTTCTTACAACAGCTCTTGAGCTCAAGTTTCTTCACCATGGTGACAAGTTTCTTTTGCCAGCCATTTCAAATATTTATCTTTGGCAATTAACACAGCTTCTGTTTTATCTCAGGTTAATTTAAAACGGGAAAAAATACCATGAACAAACAACATCTGGAAGCCACTTGGTAAATGGGTAAATCTGACCAATTATTTCTTTGGAGCTGCTGAATAACTCCTAAAGAAGCCAATGTATCTACACAAAGACTCAGGACAATAAATTCCTCATTTATAAAATCTGATTTAATGCTTGAATCTTGGTGCACTGGGTCAGATTCCTTGAACTCTTTCAGCAGTTTCTTAGAAGGTTTCAGTGACCTTTGAATATTATGGACAAGAACATCAACCTGTGCCTGTTTTACTGGAGAGAACTCCTCTGCCTCCTGAGATATTTCCCCAAGGAATAACCAGAACCTCATCAGGGTACCTGTGGCTTCTGCCAGAATATCACAGGTTTCTGATTAATTCATGCCTTTTAAATCCTTTAAAAGTTTAAAGGATTAAAAAATGCCTTTTAAAGCTTTCCACATTTGAAAACTATGAACTCCATAGCCTGTGAATCTGAAGACCAGGTTATGCAGAATTTAAAATAGCAGCTACTGAAATTTTGTATATTTTTTTTTTCCTACAAAGGGACGCCAAATAAAAAAGGACAGTATTAGAAAAATATTATTACATATAAGATATTAGAAAGAAGGAATTGTCCAGCAGTAGTTACAGTTTCATGAGAAACCTATTTTGGTAAATAAACACACACACACACATATCTATTTATCTATCTCTATATATATATGTACACACACACACATATATATATTGATATATTCCTACACATAATGAAGCAGAATCTTCATAATAACAGTCAAATATTTTAATTTTTAAAATACTCTTAGGTTAAATGCCAAGAAACTAAGTTAAATGTAACAAAACAAACAAAACACTTTTCTTCCCTCAAACTGCAATACTTAAAAATAGTTCAGGGGTAGGAATACACTCCTCACACTGCTACAATTTTGTTATATATATATATATATATTTGTTTTATATATATATATAAAACAATATTGTTTTATTAACAAACCAATATTTTTGCCCTCATTCAGGCAAAATTTCCAGTAATCCAATAATGTCACATAATAGACAAGGTGTGACTAAACTAATCTAAAATAAGAATGCTGAAAAAGAGGGAGCAAAGAGGGTAAACCAATCACACTGAATGCTCTGACAGGACAGAGAAAAGAAGTCATTGCAAAGAGGAATATTTTGCAGAAAACAAGGCAGAACGTGTTCAAACAGGCTGGAAAAGAACTGCAGACACCCTGCACAAGTACTAGAAGCTGTCTGGTATTACCTGCCCATCTATATATTGATGCACTGAAGGAAAACAGATCCCAGGTGAGCTCAGAGAGCCCAAGCATGGGATTAGTTCAGAAAACACAAACCTGGCATTGATGGGGATTCTCCACCTTTTGCTGAGAGCTACAAAAAGAAACTTGTATTTATCAATTTTCTGCCATGTCAGTTCAGTACATACCCTGCTCTCATCCTCCTCCTTGCCTGAGAATAGTGCTTTACATTCAGCCCTCTGAGATTGCTGAAAGATACATTATATTGGATATATATTGGATATATATTCTATATTTATATATGTATAGATGTATATACATATAAGTATAGATAGTATATATATTCATATAATATGCAAATATATATAATAGACAAATATATATAAAATACATAAATATACATATGCGTACATATATATGTATCTCAATACATATGTATCTTTCAGATATAAATATATAATATACAAATATATATAAAATACATATAAATATATCCCTATAAATATAAATGTATATATTTATATTTTTATATAAAATATTATTTATAGAAATATTATTTAATATAATGAAACTATTAAATACATATTTAATTATTATAATAATTATTTAATATATAAAATATTAATTACTTATATAAAATACATATAAATATATTCCTATAAATATAAATGTATATATAGGAATATACAAATATTTATAAAATACATATAAGTATATTATATATATTTATATCTGAAAGATACATATATATGTATAAATGCATATACATATATAGATAGTATATATATATGTATTTTATATATTTGTATGTTATATAAATATATATACTATCTATACATCTGAAAGATACATTATATTGTATATATATTGCATACATACAATATATATGCATACATGTATATGTATGCATATATACAGATGGTATATATTTATATAATAGATATAAAATTTATATAAATATATACATGCATATATTTATATGTATATATTATGTATACGTATGTATATATTTATATATTTTATATATATATTATATAAATATATACTATCTATATTTTTATATATACATGTATACATATATATACAATATAGATACTATATAGTGAGTATATATATGTATATATTGTATACTATATGTAATACAGTATATATTACATACATTACCACAAAACCCAACACTCCTAATTATTTCTGACATCTTTTTTTTTTACCAAGACACAATTGCCTACAACAGGTCCATTTACTCCTGATCAAAGGAGCATTTTGAAGCACTACGTGTTGTTACCAGAGGCCCTGGGAACTGGAAAACGTGAGTTATGAATATTCACCCGAGTGGAATCATTTCCCTGATTTGAATTTTTAACTCTCCTCCTGCTCTTCCCATTGTTCAAAGGGCAAACACAGCTTAGAGCCACGTTTAAGGAATTCTGTGGCTCTGAGGGTGCTGAGCAGTGTGAGAGCAGCAGGGCTGGGACACGTCTGCCTTTGAGTGGACATCGATTTCATCTAATCCTAAAATCCTAGAACTGGCTGGGTTGGAAGGGACCTCAGAGCTCATCAAGTCCAACCCTTGCTCCACTCCCCCCGTGGTTCCCAGCCCATGGCACTGAGTGCCACATCCAGGCTCTTTTGAAATATCTCCAGGGATGGAGAATCCACCCCTTCCCTGGGCAGCCCATTCCAATGGCTGAGCACCCTCTCCCTAAAGAAATTCTTTCTAATGTCCAACCTAAACCTCCCCTGGCACAACTTGAGACCTCTTGTGCCCTCTTGTCTTGCTGAGAGTTGCCTGGGAAAAGAGCCCAACCCCCCCCTGGCTCCAACCTCCTTTCAGGGAGTTGGAGAGAGTGATGAGGTCTCCCCTGAGCCTCCTCTTCTCCAGCCTCAACACCCCCAGCTCCCTCAGCCCTTCCTCACAGGACTTGTGCTGGATCCCTTCCCAGCCTCCTTGCTCTTCTCTGGACCTGCTCCAGCACCTCAATCTCCTTCCTGAGCTGAGGGGCCCAGAACTGGACACAGGACTCAAGCTGTGGCCTCCCCAGGGCTGAGCACAGGGGCAGAATCCCTTCCCTGGACCTGCTGGCCACGCTGTTCCTGAGCCAGCCCAGGATGCCATTGGCCTTCTTGGCCACCTGGGCACACTGCTGGCTCCTCTTCAGCTTCCTGGCAATCCCAGCTCCAAGGTCCCTCTCTGTTCCTATCAAGTTTCACCAGAAAAATCCTAATCCAATTGCACATTTCTCTGATCCAGAACTTGCTGCAGTCAACACCATGGGCAGAGCTCAGGTACCACAATACAGAACCTGCTCTTCTCAGCTATTTCCCAATAAATAGTTCATTTTCAGTGTTTTAACTTTATCAGCAGCACGTGACCAAAGAATGTAGTATCACCTCACACAGACATCTCAGGAAACTGGGGAAAACTTATGATTGTTGTGTTTCTCCCTGAATTTTTATCTGCTTTTCCAATTACTGTCTTGTTTTAACAATACTGGCACCAGAACTTCTTCCTTCTAGGTTAAGTATCTTGAAATAAGGAGGAGATAGTAATGGCACAACCCCAGTGAAAGTGAAATAAAGTGCCATGTTTTAGAGCTGCATTATACTGTGTAATAGACTTTTTAATAACATGAAATGAGCCTGATTTATAAATCTGTAGAATGACAACTGAAAAGGACTTAGATAGGCTGGTAAAAAACAAATGGCAACTAATGCATCTTTCACCTTGGCTGTGGCAGTGATTTACTGTGTTGTCTGCAATGCTAAATATACATCATAAATCCCTCCAACACAAGCCTTATTATATCCATCCATCTCCTCCCTACCAGCCAACAATTTCTTCCTTCATAAGCTTCATTGTATAAAAAAAACCTCATTATATACAATAAAATGCAGGCTAAAGGCAGTGATCTTACATTAACCTAATGAGGACTTCATCTGGAGAGTGCCCACTGGAGATACCCCGTGGTTAGATTGTTGTTAAAAACTATTTATTGAGGGAGAGTGGGCAAGATCTTTTTGTGCAAGATAAAATTATACAGAACTGTTTATAAACCAACAGCAACTGATCAGTTTTCTGCCTCAGTATAAGCTACTGTATACAACTTATTCCATCATACAAATTGGAAGGGAAGGTCTCAATAGTTTGTAAAGGTCTGGGGCTACAGGATGGATCATTTATTAAGACAATAGGATGTAACTAAAAAAGCAACTGGTACCTTGATGGACAGTTAATTTCAGTCAGCTGACAATAAAAATTCAGGTTATTTGGGATTCTTTTTTAAAACAAAAGATCTATCTGATCACTGCAGTTCTTGACGTCTAGAAACAGCACATTTCCTCTTAAAAAATAATCTGAATTTCTTTACTGCAAGTACTTCTGCTTTTGTCAGGCAAGCTCAAACTGTAAGGGTCATGATAGCTCACCTAGTGCTCTATTGGGGCTTTGCTGCAGATATATTATTCTAAAAGGAAAATTTTTCATCTTCTATGACATTCTCAATGTTTTCCCATGGAAGTGTGAGCATCTGTCTGAAAATAAACTTTCTTTTCATTAGCAAGCTTGGATTTCAGGAACAGATCCTAAAACTATCCTTTGTCTACAGGTTAAAATTGAGGTGGTGGGTTATTTTGGTTTTTAAATAAACAGATGAGAGTGGTAGGCATTTTCAAAAACAAATCCTCAAAGTCTTCATTCAACACCACTATCCTTAATTGAATGTTTTTCTCCATATTTTTTCTGTTTTTTTCTTTTTTTTTTTTTTTATGGAGGTGAGGTATGAGAAAGGACATCCTAACATAATAGTTCTTCCAGTTCATCTTTCTCCTTTTCCTTATTTTTCCTACCCACTTCTGCAACAACTAAATGAGATGTACTAATGCTTCTGAAACTGTTTAAGCTCTTATTTTGCTTTCCTCCTTTCTCCATGCTGCTTGTTATTTCTCTTAATGTTCCATTCCCTAAATCATGATTAGAGACTGATATTAAATAGCAAAATCAAGCATATTCCAAGCACATGGATTCCTCTTTCCAGCAGCTCAACAAAACAACTTTCATTTGGCCTTGTCCCTGAAGAAAAGGAAGGAACACAGCAATTGGTAGATCCCAAAATTTTATCTTCCATGGTAAAATTCTGTGTGCACAATTTTTAATCTAGTGTGGTATTTTTTATGTAGGGATTCTACTTCATGCAGGCAAAATTATGCATATTGGCATCACACATATCAATCACACATCATTTTTGTCTCCTCTTTCCCTCAGTTATTTGTCTGCATCATGGAGCAGAGTTATGGAAAAAGTCTTGGCAACCTTCTCTCCTTAAGCCTGCACTTCAGACAGAACTTCTTTTTTGTCAAAAACAGACTTCCTTCTCCTTGTATGGTGACAAAACTGCCATTAAAAGTCATTTAAAAAGTTTCAAGTACTACAACATCCAACTGTCAGCTGCTGCTCCATCTGACCTTCCCACTACTCTGCCAGAAAAACCTGATTTCTTCTAAAAAACTTGAGCTTTCTAATAGACTTCGTATCATTATATTTGGCAACTCCTTACCTGTGTGTTTATCTCCTTGGTATATTTCAGACAAATTAAAAAACAAACGTTAGAACATAGCACAACTGAGCAATCTGCTGGGCCACAAATTACCAGTACTCTCCAAAGAGAGATGGGGTGCAAAATTGCTATTTTTACAGCTACACTTGGATGTTCAAGGTGCCAATGCCCCCCAAAGGACTTGGGAAGAACAGCAAAGAGCAAATTAAGTTTAAAAAGAAGGAAAGAAAGCATCTCATCTCCTAGAAAAAGAAAGATAACGTTGGAAATATGAAATGGAAGCATTTCCTTAAATACAAGATGAAAAAAACCTCCTGAAATCCAAGCACATGGGTTATAAATAAACTGCACAGAACTCGGCAAATTATTCCAAGTGTGTGCTTGCTCACTGTCATTTGTCTCTCAAATCACCTTTTCCCTCTACTGCTTTCCCTTACTGCAACTTTTTCTCCATAAATAAGAAACAGTGATTGCTGGGATGGGGGTTTTTTGTATTCTATCCCTTCCAAAGTTACAGGCACAGAAGGCTCCTAATTCCTCACCATAGACCCTCAGGTGCTGTTGCAATAAATACATTAACATTCTAGGGACTAAGAAATCAAATAAGTAGCACAAAACCCAAACCAGACATTTCTGAAGTAGGAGGGAAGATTTATCTTTGCCAGAAAAAAATCCATCCATAGCACTGCTTCTAGGAAGTCTACAAAAAGAACTTTTATTTCCAGCTATCTCAGAGGTTTCAAAGAACACTGAAGCAAATAAATGCTTGCAATAAACATCACATTACAGCTTTTCTCATGACTCTTTTTTTGCCAGGATTTGCCTCACCTAACCTTAGGCAGGTGCAGTACAGATGTCTGCATCAGATGGAATCCCAGCTTCTTCACAATTTTCCCCAGAATCAGACAGGCACTTCCAGGGAATAATTCATCTTTTTCTTGCAGATATCCCAGGTAGGTTGTGCCCTAAAAGTGCCTGGATCCCTGCATGCCCTGTACAGAAAACACAGCATTATCATCCCAGGCACAGGTGTCTCTCCTGACATCTTTATTCACTCCAATGAATTCTTACCCAGAGAGGTTTCCACTGCCAAGGATTTACCAGCTGGTTGTAAACCATTTGTAAACAGCAAGAAAGAATTATCCCAGCATGACCATGTTATCCTAACAGGGAAGCTACAAAATATTCCTACACGTCCCCCCAAGAAGAAATGATGCCATGACCCCCACGTGAAATGTTTGGTTTCTGAAATGCTTTGTCAAAAAAAAAAAAAAAAAAAAAAAGCAACTAACTGGTAAATTTTTCACAAGTGGCCAAGATGCAGCTGTATTTGCCCCAACATAGGGCTCATCAGGAGGTATAAAAGCAGTTTTATAGATCTGCTTTTCACGTTTTTCCTCTGAAAAGGAGATTATGACAGTTTTACAGGTCTGTACATTTAAGTACAGAAATATAAAGTATAAAGCCTGGCTATCAGGGCAAGTCATCAGCAAAGCTTGGGAAGTACCAATTTTCCTTTCTGTCCTGTTCTCCAAGTGCTATGTGACTCTGACTTTCTGGAAATGATACTTATAAGAACCTCACTCTCACCAAAATAATAAAAAAAAAGCAAGCAAAAAGCAAGCCTTTTCCCCTTCTCAAGTTTAAGTGCCTAGTTTAATATTTAAAAATGAACTTATAACCAGCTCACCAAATTCATTTGCTTTTAATACAACCTCAAACTAATTCATAAGGCATGAGATGACTAATTCAATGACCTTACCTCCATAAAATTGCCCAATTAAGAGAAAAGTCAGGAAAATAATTTTCCCTGAGGTTTTTTGGTTAGGTTTTTTCCTCTGGTTGAGTATCACCAATACAAGTATCATTGGCAATTAACACCAAGGTAACTCGACATCTATTTTTGAAAGCCAATTTCAGATTACAAAAAAAGCTTTCAAGGTGGCTAAATATTTTTATTCCTAAGATTCTTGATTTTTTCCTACCAATAAGGAGAAATTATTGGAACATAAAACCATAAGAAAAGTAACTTCAATGCATGACTACACAAACTGCAAGAGAACGAGTTTTCAGAAAAAGTTTTAGAATGGCTGATGTCTGAGTTTTAATTTTCGTGTTTTGAATCTACAGGTTAATAATAAAGAAGTAAAAAAGCCCACAAAACAGTTCAGGGGATGAGGGGAGAAAAAGTATTGAATTTCTTCAGTTCACCAATTCAATTAATATTGCATTTTGGTATGGTTTTCTTAGTAGATACGTAGCTCCCTAACAAATGTGGAACTAGGCTGAACTTCTCAATGATGTTAAAAAACCCCAATTAATTTTCCCTTGAAAATTCAGGCTTTAAAAATATGCTAAAATTGTACAGTTAACATCATCTAGCTATTTTAATAAACAAACTGATTATTTGAAGTACAACACAGATTTTGTGTCACTCAGTATTTCAGTTTTCAGGAAAAGTGAATTTCTACTGGTTCTACATCTTAGCATTTCTGTGATTTTATGACTGTTTCTTTGGCAAGGCCAAAGAACCTGGGACAGCCTCCAAAGTATTCCTTGAGGAAAGGCCAATTTTCATCATTTTTCAAGACTAAAACATCAATGCCCACACACCTCTCTGTGCAGGAGTGTAAAACATCTTTTCTACATGGCTGTGCATGGGAAGTTTCCTCCATAAGGGTTTTCAAAACGACTTCTGTTACAATTCCACCTGATTTTAAATATCTGTCTTTTCTATATTGTCAGCCTATAAGGACCAACATAGAACATGCCCTAAAACCAAGGACAAAACCAACAAAAGTTTGGCTAATTCCCACTTTAGAGATGTCAAAGGGCTCTTAAATGTTCCTTTTCATCATGCAAGCCAGCTAAAAATCAACAAGGTATTTTCTATTTTATTCATTATATTTATGGAAGCCATAATCCCAAAACCTGGATGTTTTAACTTTCAGAGTACCAGCCTGCATTAAAGAATCATAGAATCATAGAATCCTAGGGGTTGGAAGGGACCTGGAAAGATCATCTAGTCCAACCCCCCCTGCCAGAGCAGGGCCCCCTAGAGTACATCCCCTAGGAACGTGTCCAGGTGGGTTTTGAATGTCTCCAGTGAAGGAGACTCCACAACCCCCCTGGGCAGCCTGTTCCAGGGCTCTGTCACCCTTACAGTAAAAAAATTTTTTCTGATATTCAACTTGAACCTCCTATGCTCCAACTTACACCCATTACCCCTTGTCCTATCACTGGTCACCACTGAGAAAAGCCTAACTCCATCTCCCTGACACTCACCCCTTACATATTTGAAAACATTGATGAGGTCACCCCTCAGTCTCCTTTTCTCCAAACTAAAGAGACCCAGCTCCCTCAGCCTTTCCTCATAAGGGAGATGTTCCACTCCCTTAATCATCTCAGTAGCTCTGCGCTGGACTCTTTCAAGCACTTCCCTGTCCTTCTTGAACTGAGGGGCCCAGAACTGGACACAATACTCCAGGTGTGGCCTCACCAATGCAGAATAGAGGGGGAGGAGAACCTCTCTTGACCTACTAACCACACCCTTTCTAATGCACCCCAGGATGCCATTGGCCTTCTTGGCCACAAGGGCACATTGCTGGCTCATGGGCATCTTCTTGTCTACCAGGACCCCCAGGTCTCTTTCACCTCCACTGCTCTCCAGCAGCTCAGCCCCCAACCTATACTGGGACATCGTGGTGTTCTTCCCCAAATGCAAAACTCTACACTTCCCCTTGTTGAATTTCATCAAGAAAAGCCTCAAAGATTTTCACCAGAGCATGTACAATTACCAGCCTTCTCTCACCATTACCCACCTTGGTTTTGGGACTGGAACAGCAAAATTCTGCAAGGAACAGGAAGGAATTAGGCAGCCAAGCTGCATCCAGAGTAATTACAACCACCTGCTACATGGAAACTTCACACATGTGCTCAGGGAGGTGAAATGAATGCAATCAGCAATAATGGGATTTTACTTGCTGCTGGGTGGTACTAACACATGGGCAAGAGCAAGACTTCTGGAGAGTGGAGAAAAACCAGCATAATGCTCACATAAGAGAGGAAAAATCCTTAATCGAATTTACGTAGTAAATTAAATTAATGCCAATTAATTGCAGTGATTTTGCAACAGAAAAGAAGGAAAAAAAATTAAAAACAGAACGCAAACTAGCAGCATAAAAGAAGAAAATGTTCCTGACCCAACAGAGCACAAGCTTGGCTTCTTTAAATCATGCACCAAGTCTCTTATTTTATTTATCCAATGGTGAGGACCAAGCTTTTTCCATCTGTACTGGATGTCAGTTCCAGTATTTACCTTCTACATTATCCCACCCAAAAGCTGTTAAATGGCATGCAGACATCTGTCTTGTCCTGCAGGTATGGGAATCTTGGCAGAATTACAGAATAATTACCAACCAAAACCATCATTTGGAGGAAGAAACATGAGCATTACAATGCAGGGTTTTCATCAGGCAAATTCCTGCATTTTGGACTATACCACAGGTCTTGGAAATGGGAAGTGGAAGCATGTTAAACAAAATGGACATAATTTGGGTTCAGTGAACAGGCTGTATGCATCAGGATTTGTCAGACAGATAAGTTCTACCCCAAAAATCCTTCTTGGTGATGCTTGCAAGGTGATGCTCCTGGCATTCACTCAGTAGGTTCCTTCTCTGCTTGACTGAAACTGTCCCCAAGGTGTCCATGGTAAGAAATGACCCCGAAAAAAGCTCTCACTAAATGATGCTCCCAAGCATCAACTGAAGCTCAGGCCTTTCAAGAAAATTTGGGGCACTGAATTCTGCAACATGTTTGGGATTTCAAGAGCTGCTGTCTTTGTAGATGAGATGCCCTGGATCTTATAGAACCACAGACTTCAAAACACAAGAAACACCCAAAATACAATACATAAGAAGACTAAATATACATGGACACTATGCCTTGATGTGTGTGGATTCTCCCCCCCTTTCTTCTTCCTTGATAGTTCCAAAAAATTAAAGTCCACTAACCCAAGGGTAACTGCATAAAGCACAGACACATTAAAATATCTCTATAACATTCTAAGAGGAAAGGACTTTTTAACAAACTTCAGAAATTTCCCCCTAAGATCAGTGGTTCATCAGGATCCCAATTTTGACAGAAACAACAGATGACTCTTTTCAGACTATCTACATTTCCCTTCTATTGCCCCAGTGCCCTCAGCTGTTGGATTTGGGATGTTAAAGGGTTTCTATACACCTCTTCCCTTTAATAACTGCTGCCCATGAATTTGTAAGGTTCCCTTTTGAACCTGGTGATTCCTCTTCTGCTTTGAAGTTTACTGATGTTAAAGCTCAATGTGTTTATCCCATAATAATCTGAGCCATACTGCTTTTCAAAATGGTACTTTCTGCTACAATTGAAGATCAAGATGCATTTTAATGAACTTCTTTATCACTCTTGAGAAATGAAGTATTGTTCCACCCCTAGGTTCAAAGACTCAAAGCTGGAAATAAGGTGTGAAGTCTTTCTTAAACATTCATAGGCTTCTAACATTTTACAAAATAGTTTTTATTGTACATGGCCATTTCATTCCAGGTGTTTCTGGTTTGTGATTTTTTTTTTAATGCAGAATAATTTTATACATTCATTCAAATGGATTTTACTCAGGTCATTCTGTATAAAAAAATGGGTAAGTATATGC
This sequence comes from Heliangelus exortis, assembly GCF_036169615.1. Taxonomy (NCBI): domain Eukaryota; kingdom Metazoa; phylum Chordata; class Aves; order Apodiformes; family Trochilidae; genus Heliangelus; species Heliangelus exortis. Next base: position 20,187,925 of record NC_092431.1, read on the forward strand.
TTTGATTTTTAATGAGCAGAAAGTTGTTAGCCATTTTTCATAGAGGGCTGTGACTAATTTTATTTTATAACCTTGGCTAATAGATAATTAGGTGTTTCACTCAAATTAGCTCTAACACAGCTGGAGGCAAAGTGGGAGGAAGCAAAAAGCCAGCTTTTGCCATCAATTTTGTACCAGCAGCTTCTCAATACCTCTGTGAAGCAGCTGATAGGAAAATGCTATATTGGATATGCAAAACCTGTGCTTGCATTTTGTTAACAGTATTCTCAGTTTTGAAGTGAAGTGAGGCTTAATAAAAAAAAAAAGATATGCAGAGGAGGAGGAGGATGTCCCATGGAGATCATTAAGTGGATGACTGAAGCTGTAGGAATTTCAAAACAAATAAACAAATTTCCTGGATCAGATACTTCCTCAGGCTTCACACAGGGTGTGCTACCATCCAGTAGTGTTATGACTTCAGTGTCATCCCATCCCAACACAACAGGGCAAATTGCCCCAGACCATCTCCCTCCAGTTTAGAATCAGAGAATCCTAGAATGGGCTGGGTTGGAAGGGGCCTCAGAGCTCATCAAGTCCAACCCTTGATCCACTCCCCCCGTGGTTCCCAGCCCATGGCACTGAGTGCCACATCCAGGCTCTTTGGAAATAGCTCCAGGGATGGAGAATCCACCCCTTCCCTGGGCAGCCCATTCCAATGGCTGAGCACCCTCTCCAGAAAGAAATTCTTTCTAATGTCCAACCTAAACCTCCCCTGGCACAACTTGAGACCTCTTGTGCCCTCTTGTCTTGCTGAGAGTTGCCTGGGAAAAGAGCCCAACCCCCCCCTGGCTCCAACCTCCTTTCAGGGAGTTGTAGAGAGTGATGAGGTCTCCCCTGAGCCTTCTCTTCTCCAGCCTCAACACCCCCAGCTCCCTCAGCCTCTCCTCATAGGATCTGTGCTCCAGTCCCTTCACCAGCCCAGTTGCCTCCTTTGGACCTGCTCCAGGACCTCAACAGGATCAACACAATTATTGGTACCTCCTGACACACACAGACTCCTACAGGAACTCTTCACTTACACCAAACACCCATTTTTGGGTCATTTTTGTTCGAGGGCCACCAGGTCCCGAGCTGACACCACAATAGTCAGAGGGATTCTTCAGCCACCTAAAGCAGGAGCTGGGTTCACATGTCCTGTGCCTAAGACTGGGGACAAGGGAGGATGCACACAAACCTCACATCCATGAGGACTTCTGCAACAGGGCACTTACCACATCAGCAGCTCTCAAAACACACAGAAGTCTCCATTTAGATAAAGTTATTCTTCAATCAGCACTTTAAAAAGAGCATTGATCATATAGCATCACAGTTGCTTTCAAGTGGTGGTCTCCAAATTTTATGATGACACATTAGAGCAAGAAAAACCCACCTCATTTTTTTCCTATTTATCCAATTATCACTCCCCAGAGCTGAAGGAGATATCGTTCCTTTTGTCTCATTTCTACTCTTTGCATCAAGGATACTGCAAATTTGTTTTTATATTACATGGACAAGATATTAGATAGCATGGCAAGTTTAGCTGAATCCAGAAAGTTGGTCAGACATCAATCTCTAATTTCATATTTATGCAGATTTTACATTGTGCTTATGTATTATGTATTTTCTGTCACAGCCTAGTAGCTTCTTCTCTAATTATTTTTCCATCTTCTGCAACTCTTGAGTCTTTTCTTATAACATCCAAGCTGAAAACCTGATTAGCTTCGTAGTAAATATAAAAGATTTTTTAAAATAATTAAATACAGAATCAATACATCAAAAAGGACACACGAAGACCACAAATAAAACTGGAGAGTAATCATCATCAATTCAAGTGTGCACAAGTGTCTAATCAGGAAAGACACACAGATTTCACATTACTCAGGCTCAGCATTAAATTTGCTCTTCTTGCTTCATGCAGCATTTGTGTTTTGTAGATAACTAATATCTTATTATTTATAATACATTTTTGTCAGTGCTGGTACCTATCATTTATATATATTGGGACATCTATGTTTGCAGGCTTTCAACAGCAGCTTAGTTACTTATCACAAATAGTGCATTTCACAACAGCCCTTTTTGTTACACTTATCACACTAACATTTTTTCTTTTTAATTAAGGACAGAAAATTGTAGGTTCATTTAATCAGAGTCTAAAAAAATTAAGATGAATTCTAAAACAGAGAAGCATTTTTACCAATATTCTTAGCAATTTATCACCCATTTAATGGTCAAAGCACTCCTAGCTTGGCAGAACAAGGTGACCAACAGATGTTGAAATAACCACCTATGAAAGGTCTTCCTCAAAGCAGCCTCCTTGAAAAGCTCAGAAACCTGTTAAATTATCTCCCACCAACAGGCTACAATTTGAGGTGTTTTAGTTCAGTGATGAAATGATGATGCACTTACCTCACCTGCACATTCCCAGGATCACCAGGCAAACAGTGATTTTACAAGTATCTTCACTTAATTACTTATGTCCAAATAGTCCAAATTTAGACACCTTACCTAAATTTCTCATCCATCAAATATTCCAACCAAGTTGTAAAGTTTCACTACTTTCTGTTCAGACAATAAAACAAACATGCACCTTTTTTTCCCCCCTGAGTCAAGAACAAGGCTTTGTGTGATGTCACCCCATCTTTGCTGTTATTTTCAAACCCAATTCTCAGCTTTTTTACTCTGCTGATGTCATGACACCATCATTTTGTTTGGTAACTTCATCCATCTTATAGCATTTTTCTAGTATAGCCATTTGCTAACATCAAAAACCAGAAGAAGGTATTTTTTCAGGTATGCCTTTCATTCTTTTTTACTGTTAAACGTATCTATCAATATTTTTATTATATTTTTATCAATTTTTTTTAATCAATATTTTTGTCTAGATGCCAAAATGAACATACCTTCCTAATGCCTTCAAAGCTTTTTTTTTCCCACCTCTGTGCTCCTTGTTGTACTTCTCATTTCTCCAGCTTCTGGACACGTCAGCCTCTGCTTCTTGGCAACCCCATTTTTGGACATTTGCTGAGCCAAAACCAACCACTAAATGATCATCCCCACCTCTATTGATCACAGGGCATCCATCCAGCTTCTTTCAATCAATTGATCTCTTGCTGCTCCTGAGCTCCAAACAACTGATAATCCATTTTGCCCTGCACAACTCTGCTTCTTCATCCTCTGCTGTCTCCAAACTGAGATTGCTCTTTCTCCAATTTATCTCCTGGCTTCCTTCCACACCAGGGAATCCAGGAAGGTGTTTAACAAGAACTCTCCTTCCTCCTGTGCTTGGCTGGGATCTCTAAACACCTCACTGAGCAAAAAATAGAAAGCTAATAAGGAATTGAAATAACACCAATAAGCTCTCTTCAGTTCATGTCTTCATCCACCTAATTCCACACTCAAGTTTCATGGCTTAAGGTCATTTGCAAATATGGGCAACAGCACAAAAAACCCCCTAATCTTCTACTGAAATTAAATTACACACTAATTCTTCTACCCATTGTATTTTGTCACTGTACATAACAAAACAATTCTAATATTGATGTGGTTTGTTTCAACATGTAGACAAAATTATTTCCTACACCAGTGACCCCCTCCCACAGTAAGTACAGAACTCATAATATCTGCCTGTGGGAATCCAACACAAAGAATACCAAATGCAAGGGAATTCTAGCAGCTTATTTTCTGGCTTGTAAATGCAGAAATATTCCACTGTTTGTTTACAGCTGGATTTCCTTTTCCTGGTTCTCTTTGCATCCATGGCAGTCAGGGCCACACATATTAATGAAAGTTTAGTATGATGAATCAGCAGGTGTAGCTGCAATATATAATAATTTGAGGGCCTGTATTAATCACAGTTTGGAAGTTACACAGGGTGGCAGTGTGCAGGCTCTCTTATGTTTAGTTAAACACATGAAAAAATATGTTCAACTCCTGTTAGAGCATCCCAAGATCTGGGGCCAGAACACCCTGCATGTCTATGCAATATCTTTTTTACACAGCATGGTAGCAAGAGCTTGAGGAATAAATGACATGAACTTGAACCATAAGAAACCAGGGAATTTGTTGAGATTCTCCCCAGGTTTTGCTTGCTAGTTCATATTGCTGTAATTAAGCTTAAAGCAGTGGCATCTACTGAGCTTTCATCATTTTTGTGATAGCAAAACAGGGGTAAAAATACACTGCTGTTATAAAATTAAACTCAGTAGGTAGCTTAAGTAATTCACAATACCTGGATTTATGTTACTTGACAACTGTTTCAAAACTATCAACTTGCTTTGATGGAAGAACTTCAAGATCTGTACTTGGCTAACACCTGTTAAAATGCCATTTGTATTCTGAGCATGGACTTTGACCAGAGAGACAAAAAGAGCTGTCTCCAGGTGCCAGCTGGGGCAATCAGGAACCATTAGCAACCTGTGGATACTTCAATCACTGAACCTATTGACAGGCTAGCTGGATCCTACAGATAAGTCATTTAAAAAAAAAAATAAATGTAGATAGGATTAGGAAATTGCTCCCTTTTATTCAGAACCCATTCACATTATCTCTCCCTGTGCCAGCCCCTCCTGTATATGTATGAAAGACATTAACAAAGATACCTGAGGATGGAGAAAAATGAGGCAGATGACCTTATGAAAGTGGCCCTGTAAAACAAGACATGAATCAGAATGCTGACACATACCCACAGCTGAAGGTGTAAATTATTTTTTTTTTTCCCCAGGAGAACTTGCTGAAACAAAGTACTCCATCTTTAGTAAGGACAAGAGGATAAAAAGGGAGAAACACCAGGAAGAACCATGACAGTTCTGAATGAGAGGCACAGGGTCTGTTCCACACGGGGGGGATTTATAGGAGGAAGAGGAGGAAAAGTTCCTCCCAAAGCCCAATGGATCCTTTTTTGTCCATGAAGCTTTGTGTCTCCTGAGGAGAAAGCAGAAGTGACAAATGATTGGCATGGAATCCTTTGACTAAGGATAACATCCTCATAACCAACTATTCCAAAGAGGAAGGGTCCATAAAGAAGCTTGAGGAATAATGTCACCAAAGCAGCTAAAAGGGTGCTTCTCAGAAACAGTGACAAAGATTTTGATTTATGGAGTATAAAACACAAAAAGATAAGAAGAGAATTGGATTGGGTCATGTACACAAGTGAAGACATGAAATGGAAGGCCCTGTGAACAGAAACAAAAAGTCTGCCCATGACTAAAAGCACAGAAATTTTTCTTCTGAAGGAAAATGCATTTCTATAACTCTCACAAACAAACTGATTGAGGTGTTTATTTCTCTAACTGTTGTTCTTGATGCTGCTGCTGCATTCCTCCCAGAGCCTCATCTTTTTTTTCTCAGCTCTGCAGAAAAAAAAAAGAAAACAAAACAGCTTAAAGTTGTTTTCTACTATCATTCCAGATTAAAAAATAAAAAAAAAAAAAGAAAAAAAATTGTATTTGCAGCTTTCTGTTTCTGAGCATATAGTGCCATCTATATTCTCAGGATGTTTTCACAGTCTCTGCATGAAAACAATTACTTTCCCTGTCCTAAAGACACATTTAAGTGCATTCTTTATTACCCAGATCCTAAAAGCACATGTGCAGAAGGATTTTCTAAAATGACCTTTTTTTTTTCTAAAAGTCCTGCTTAGGACTGCTTTGCTTTATGGGATGCTAATTGGAGAATCCTTTACTTGTATGGAGTACCAAAAAACATTAGAAAGCCTTCTCAAAATTAAGATATTTTAGGCCACTTTGGGTCAGATACATACTAAAACACTTTACCAAAAGTTTGGAGCTTTCTTCCTGTAAATTCTGTAACTACTCATCACAAAAAAATATAGGAACTACCCATAGGAATAGGAGAGTCCAAGCAGGCTCTACAGAACCTACTCTCATTCTGTATCAAACAGGAATGAAGTTCTGAAGGTCAACCTTGCTCCAGAAATTCAACAAGAAAATGAACATATGGAAGACCTGTCTCCTTTTGAAGCTGACAACAGGTACAACCCTTTAGTAGTGGAAAAGATGAGTTTTGCAAATAAGGGTGAGTTCTGGAGCTCAAACAGCACCGAGGCCCAAAAATCCCACTCCTGCACTCACAGGAAAGCAGACCTGGAGATCCTGCATGTCATTTCAGAAGAAACATACCTGAATCTATGAAATCCACAGGACTGGAGAAGCAGTAAAACTCCTTATAAAGGCACCAGAGTTCCTTCAAGTCCTTTTTATTTGGCCAGTCTTGCATTCAAGCTTTGTACCCTGGCAAAACTCAGTGGCAGACATGGCCAGGACAGCAGAGCTGAGACTTTGCTCAGAGCAGCAGCACCTGGAATCGACCCCAAACCCCAAAGATTCTCCACCAGTGCAGCTGAATCTCTCTATTTCTGTAGGACAGGTATAAAGATAAATTATAAGGAGCCTTTTCCATGTGTAAAGGCAGTTTACTGTGTTGAAATAAAAGCATTTTTAAGTAGATGTCTCTTCCTTCTGCCTTGGGTATAGCCAAGCACACAAATACAGAATCTGTACTCCTGGAAAACCTATTGGGTTCTTTACCTGAGAACCCCTTCTGCCACCTGACTGCAGAATTCCTTGATACTGGGGAGAGATTTCTTCCTTTCAGGTGCTTCAGCTTCTGCTTTGAAGGACTGACTGAACATTTTGTGAGGAACAGAGGTCAATACCTTAATAACATACTTGACAAACAGTGCCACAACCTCAGCAAATGCACAACAACATAATTATCTACGTGCCATGAAAACAGGAAAAATAGGAAGCAAACTCAAACCAAGTATTCATCTGGTTTGCAACTGTTCTAAAGTTTCCAAGTCATCAAAGTACCACGAAAAGAAATCAGCACTGAGGGAAAGCTTATTAGATCATATTTTACATCTTCTTGGCAATATAAAATTGCTCTCTGCAGCAAATATCTCAGTGCTTTGCTCTGGTAGCATCTTTCCCTTCGATGATTCAATCCATTATAAAAGAAAAAAAACTTCTTTTGGAGCTTTATTAATGGTTGTGGCCTTATTTGCCATCTAAATTTTCCTTTGCTCAATTTAATCCTATTTTTCACATCTCAGATCTCCTATAATTTTCAGGTCCCACTTTATGGCTGGTATTTATCTCAAGAAAATACTTTTCATCTTACCCTCTTACTGATGAAATAATTGAATAATTAAGCCCATGGATATTTTTTTTTTTGGGTGCCTTTTACTTCTTAGGCACAGATGGACCTATAATAAGGATTCCAAAACTGTAAACGGAAATGTTCTGATCATGTTAACATTTTAATAGTGGCCAAATTATGAATTTGGCATTAACACTCCCCAATATCTATGACAAAACCAATTTCTTAAGTTTGCATTTGAGTTTTTGTGCTCACATCACACTGGTAATTCAGAGTCATCTGGATTCAACCCTTTATTTTTCTCACTAAGATACTGACTGCATTCAACCAAGCCCATGGAATGTTATCTGGTATTCATTTATGTTATTCTTCTATTAAAATTCAATTTTTAGGCTTGCATAACACCAACACCAGATTAACAGGCATGCAGCTACTCAAATTATGTTGCCTTTTTCAAGGATGCAAGAAGTTACTAACATGTATCAACTGGACTGCATTGTCATAGCTTTAAGTTTTTAGGTTTTTTAAAGTACCTTTTAATTCTGGAACTAAACTATAGATCACCTTCTGAAGACAAAGCATAATTGTTATAATGACCATATAAATCACATACATAATTAAGTTATATTTTTCTAGTTTGCATGTAACTAAATTTTTACATAAATTTTCACTAGCTGCAAACACTTACTGAAACAGTTGTTGAATTTTAAGGATCATCCAATAAAACACCAAGATTTTATCACATGTTCTATTTTCCACTGGGAAGCTTGGCTGAAGGAATAGATGTTATTTCCTCACAAATATTTTCCCAGAATTTTTTAAGATGTGACAATATGATGAAATTGGCCTTTGACCATCCTTACAGTGATGGGGGATTTCCCTCTTGAATCTTTAAACTGAAATTTAACTGAAATGAATCTTTGGCAATGATGCTATGAAGAGGGTTCCATCAGCAACCACCTGATCACTGTTGGGAGAAGCAGTTTGACCTCCAGAAGTCTGTGGTTAATCCCTTGCAGAGATTTTTTTCTCCCAACTGCATGTCCAAGTCTAAGACAGGAACAGAATTTTACACTGATCATGGCTTTCATCTCTCCTTCCTTAAAAAGCTTGCCCTTGGCCTTAGATAGCAACACTGCTCACAGGTTTTTTTCCCTTCTATTTTTCCCTGTAATATTTTTTGGGCATAAGTGGAATGAAAAAATCTATCATGGCAAACTGGTGAAGCTGTGAATACACTGACCAGAAAGAACAACAAAACTACAGCCCATTGCAAGGCAACACAGTGCTCTGAGCACTGTAAAAAATACAGCAAAAAAAGCACTTCAACTTACAGACATAGCAGGAGTACAGATGGATCAGCTCAATCTTACAGTCAAATAAACAAACTGTAAAAGCTAAATACCAGTTCTTAAAGCACCACTGCAAAACTCAACTCACTGTGTGATGAAGCCTTGGTTATCTTCCTTTTTCTGTCTTCCTGTACAATAAAAGGAGCATCCTGAAAGGAAGAGAGAGAACTCTGAGAACTCTGCACAACAGAGGATTTACATTATGAGCCCAGCTTCTTTGCAATGCTTGTCTTACCAGAAATAGTTGTGCTGGTATTTCAACAGATGTATCTTTAGCCTGGCCCCTTTTTCCAAAGTCCTGAGTGTTCTGGAATATGAAGTGACTGCTGTTGTACCCCATAACACTGTCCTTTTATCCATGTGGATCTTGCATACTCATCCCTACTTCATGTGTCTTCTGCCTATAACCAAGATTCTTCTGACAAACCCAACCTCTGTGAAGTTTTAATTATCCAAATAACACACAAAGGCAGGGAAAAAAAAAATTACATAAGGGGAACCTTTTTTTCCCCTCCCTCTTTAAACATAGAAAGAAAAATGCTCTATGTAAGCATGACAAGAAGGGACTGCATCCTCAACCAGCATATTCCCTCATAACCTGGGAAAACACCAAAATCTTGTATCAGGGAATACAGAAGATGATTTATCTTGAAAAATTATTACCTAATTCAAGTGAAACTAGTTCCACAGCTTCTGAGCACCCATCTAACATGAGAGCACTCAGCTGGAAAACCTCCCACAACCAATGCTCACCTGGAACTGCCATCAGCAATCTGCCAATAATGTGAGAACTCTGACAATTCCATCCCAGTGTTGTTCCATTTGGAGGCTTCACTAACACATCAGCTCTAGGAGCTACATGATTTGTGAGGCTCTCAGCTTTGGTTTTTAAGCTGTTTTCTCATCTCAAGATTCATAAACCAGAGACGTGGAAGGGGCTGGTGTGATAATTTATAGCTGCTGCATATCACTGTAATTTATATAATTAATTTCTTCCAATTTGAACAAGAGAACAATTTTTGATGGGAAAATAAAGATAAATAAAGATTCCTTAAAATAAAGATTCCATCCCTGCATTATTTCATTTCCATATACAGGAATAAAATTAAGAACTCCCCATCTTTACCTCTGCATCCTAACAACCTCCCCAACAGATAAACCTGAAGTTAAAATTAATGCCACATAGGTTAAAGCAGTTTTTCCAGATTCCAACAACACCAGGATTCACCTTGTCTAAAGTAAGGGAGGGTAATCCATTAAAGAGTATTAATTTCAACCAACCAGGACTTTAGTTAATATTCAATAAATTCCACAGGACTGATGACTGTGCCAGGTCTTGTAACAATCTGTTTGCCACTATAGTATTTAATTTCTAAAGATCTCTGTGATTCTAGTTGCTTAGTTCTAAGGCATTTGTGAAAGTCACACTCTTTAAGTGTGTAATCTAAGGGCACAAATTCTAAATTAATAACCAGATTTAGGCTAAGGAAACAAGTTAATACACAAGCCAAGCAAGCCATGCAATAACTGAAAATGTCGTGTAAATAGCAAGAAATATTGACCTTTGGCTTTCATTCTTAAACTATTTTCTATCTATAATATTTCATTACAAGGTATTATGAGAATTAGAGCTTCTTAAAGACACAAAACCTCTGACTTGGGTTTCATGTTGGCAATCCACACTTCCTTCCTGTGATAAAAAAACACAGGCATGTCAGATCCAGATCAATGTGGATTAATAAAGATTTTATGCTATGAAGTAGCAGCACCTTTTGCCATTTGCTCTGTAGAGTTCTGTTACACATAACATAATTTTTAAAATTTCAAATGTTGGATTTCTTCAGGCCATTTTCTCAATTGAAAGCTTGACAAGAGGTTTGCACACAAATGCTTCTTGCTAACACAATGCATGAGCAATAAATAAATAACTCAATAAATAACCCTGCTTAACCAAAAAGGTAAGATAATTCTCTGGGAGAGAACCTATATGTTAAATTAACCTTTAAGCAGAGGAGGCCTTAAAGTCTGGATGCTACAGAATCATCAGATAGCATCCATTTAACCTTAATGATTTAACCATGACAGATCTGCACTTGAAAAAAATTTCCACCCGTATCAATATAATTTATGGTGTTTCCATAAAAGAAAAAAAAAAATCTCAACAGGCAATGTGCTTTTGGGACAAGCATCCATTTGTTATACCTACAAAATCCTGATTAAAAATAGAAAATGTGAACCAGAAATCTGTAGTTGTACAGATATGAGGAGAAGTAATCCAATTCCCAGGTAATTCTGTTAGAGATTCTGGAGGTACCAGATGCTATAATAATAAATGCAGTCCCAGGATATTCCTGTACAGAGGCAGGCAATGACAAATGCTTGTTTCTGAGAGCCTTGCTCCAGTTAAAATTACTGGGATAGTCAAGTGGAAATTACTGCCTCTGAGCTTTTTCCTTTTTTCTTCCCCTTTCCTCCTGAAATTCGATGTAAAAATACACACAGCAAGTCCTCTTTATTCATATGAGTGCAAGAAAAATACATACATGGTGTTTTATATGACACTGACTTTATTCCCTGAAATAACAGGGCTCTACCATTCATCAATAATTTTTAGTAAAACCCAGCTACTACTTTTTGCTTAAAAAAGAACATAAATATAAAAGTTTTAATAGCTGAAGCTGGGAATAGGTCCTGAGTCCTTGGTCCCATTTTTAAAACTTTCATTTTAAAAGAATACAAATTCTATCATGAAATAACATTTTGCTTCTATCACATTTTATTCTCCTACCAACATTTTATGTAGCCATAAATATTTTAATTTTTTGAATTATCAAAAAAAAAAAAAAAAAAAGAAAAAGAAAGTGATTCACATTTTCATATTTGAATGTAACATTTTTAAGAGTGGAGGGCATCAAGATGTATTTAGAAACCACCTAATTTGGGAAATAACACCCATTCAGCTGGAAGCAATCAAGAATCCATGCCCCTTCACAAAACTTATGAGGAACACCTGAAATCCACAAATATCTTTCTGCAAGATCTAAAGGCACTTTTGTTACAAAGCATCATCTGCTAATGTAAAATCTTAATTTAAAACAACTGCCTAGTTCCTTTTGTCCACTGTATTTACAGCCTCTTTTGAGTCTCAGGATATAAATCCTGGTAGATTTTCACCCCTAAGCCCTTTCTTTGCCTTTTAATTGGATCCATGCTGTTCTTTTTCTTACAATATTCTATTTAATTTCATTAATATGTGTTGGGGGCAAAAATCACTTTCCCAAAGCACAGACAAGGCAAAAGGGAGATTTTTTGCCTTGTTGACTGCAACATAATAAAATGCTTTCACTGAGGTTGGGAATAGCCTGACATATAAATTATATCAAGCACTGAGTATCCCAGAGAAAATAAAATAGCCTCTGCTGCTGAAGTTTATTTTTCTTACTACGTTTTCTAGCACAGACTTAAATAAAATCTGCAGCTTTTTTTTCTTTTTTTTAAATCACTGTATCAGAAAAAAAGTGGACTGGATGCAAGGCACCCCATAAGATGCAGAACTAGAAATGCTCAAATTCACTCTTAGGTGTCTTTGCCACACCTTGTTTAGGTTTTCCAGATTGTTCTTCCTCCAGTTTTGTAATTCCCTCTATTAAAATTTTATCATTTTCAAACCCAGAATGTTTCAGAGGCACAGCAAAGCTGTAAAACCACCCCTGCCTATGAAGTGCATGAGATCTTTATGGGCCCAGATATTCTGGCTCAAAGGGAAGTCTCATCCATAGTCTGAGGTGAATATGTAAAATTTTTATGTATTTAGATCTCTGAATTGCACCAAAGTTAGAGGTTTAAAATATTGTGAAGAAGCTCAAGTCCCTTCTTCAAAGTAATTTCTAACTGAAGGAGGCAAAGGAAGGGGCAAAGAAGGAAAAATAAAAAGATGGGTGGGATAGGTGTCTATATAATAAATATAATATATATTTATATTATTTTATTATTATGTATAATTATATTGATATTATATGTCATAAATTTAACTATTATATAAATATATATATAATAAATATAAATAATCAATGCTCAGCCAGCACAGGCCCATGTATTATAAAAGAAGGAGAGGGAAAGAAGCCATTAGGTCACCAACTCTTAAATTATATCTCTCTTTTTAAAAGAGTGCAAGCTGAAGGACAGTGGTAAACTTTATACCTGGAAGGAGTGGAGAAAAACCTTAAGAATCTCATACTTTTTTGCTGGAGAACTAGGATTACCTTTTGCTTTTGTTAAAATGCAGCATTCTGTGGTTGTGAAGGAACTGGAGCCCACTGGGGTCACAAAATTCCCTTCCTGGCAGGCAGAGCATCCACCTGTGGGAAAGCACACTTGTCATCTGCTGCTTGCATTGCTTCTGAACATACAACTCCTGGACTTTCTGCCAGGATAAATGAAGAATACACATATTCAGACTTCATTTATGCTGGCTACACACATATATATACAGATGTGTGTGTATATATATATTTTTATCTATGCATCCTCCCCATTAAAGCTTCAATAGGCAAAACCATTCCCTGCCTACCTGCTTTCTACTTAAAAAAAATCAAGGGATTTGTTATATCATGAGAACCTGCATTATAAATTGACAAAACTTTCACTCAGACATGTAGCCCAGATGTCAAATTACTGCTTTGGATTTGTCCAAGTCCTCTGTCTCCTCTCCTTTAATGATCTTTGTCTTCCCAGTTGAAAAAAAGGAAAAAAAAGGAAACTGCCAAGCTTTTGAGCTAAAATCACATGTTGTTATCTCTAGAAGATTAACATAATAAGTTGTTTTTTTTAAATTAAGATAGTTTCTCCCAAATGAAGTTTACTTAGGCCAGGAGTTTTGAAGTAAACACTTTCCATCTTCAAGCAGAAGTTGTGGAGCAAAATTGAAAACCGCTGATTATTTGCACCGGTTTTTTCTGAGTTGCTGGATGCAGATTCACTTAAGTCAAAATGAATCCTCCTGGTGTGCCTTTCAGCATCCTGAGCTGTAATGATGCCTGGCACAGCAGTGTAATTAACAGCACCAGTGATATATAACAATCCTGAGCTTTCCAGGGGCACAAACAGAAGGCCAGTGCCAGACTGCTTGTTAAAGGTACACCAGATGAGACAATCCCCCAGTAACCATGTAATGAGCTCAAGACAGCTGTAAGATGAGCTCAGAACTCAAAACAGGAAGATTTAAAGTCTTTGGTGATGCTGCAGATGTTGTTATTGTCCCTGGGAACAGCTCAGCCCTCCCAGCAGACTGGACTCCCAATGCCCCACACCTTGGTTTTCCCTGAAACACCTCAGGATGTGGCTGTTCCAAAGTTACCTACAGCATTTTCAGCTGATAAAATGGTTTTGTGCTGATAAAGTGTTCCCTTGCATATGCTGCACCTTCTGAGAACTGTGTCCCACTGCTTGAAGGGAATGCTAAATGATCATCCAGTAACAGAAGGAAAAAAAAAAAAAAAAAAGAGAAAGTGAGAATAATTCCACTCTCCATAGCTACAAAACATCATAATTTAAGATACTGCTAGAAAAGAAATACAGATGCAGGGGAGAACTCACAAAATTTAGGTGATGCCCTGGAAAAACTACTAACAAGTTTTGGAGATGAAAAGGCATAATTTTAACAGAGTTAAAACACTCTTTTCACTTTTTGAAAAAACCAACAAAGGTAAAATATCAGCCACGTAAGAAAGGTTTCATAAGATCTTTAGAAATATTTTTAGACTGGAAAAATATGCTAGGAATGAGCATGGCTTTTAGTTGCTTTTCCTTCATGGCAATATTAACCCCTTAATATATTGGTAGGGGGAGAGATGAACCTAATTCTTCCTTAAAATATAATGGCACTTTGCATCATTCTGCTCATGCTAAATAATTCATGCCCACTTTCAGACCTTTTTGTATTTTCACTGTGATGCAGTGGGATAGGAAAAGTTTACCCAATCTGGTATATAAATTTTACAAGAATGCACAGAAAGGCCAACGTTGTTTGACAAGGAAATTAATTTCTTGAATTATAATTCTGAAAAGTCTCATTTCCTTCTCACAGTGGTGAGTTTTCAGCTACATGAAGCGTTGAAACTTTTTAATATTGTTGTTAAAACTTAAGCAACAAGATCTTTTTGTAAGGAAAGCTCCAGGCTCTTCTTTCCTGCTCTTAGCACTGCAAAAAGCCAAAAATCACTGAACTGCAGTCACCTGGTTGAATAAAAAAATTAAATGTTAAAGTGCACATAGATCTGAATTCATGCTGTTGTAAGTGGGATGGATATGGATGGATCAGTATTAATAATGTTTGGATTTATTTGTATATAAACTGACTTTGATCTAAACTGGTAAACTAGTTCAGATACCCTTTGCAACCAGTATACATTGTTAAGAGTGGTATGATCATAACATCCCTTAAATTCAGCTTGTTTTTAAAGCTCAATAAATAATTCACAGGAAATAATGTGATGAGTTTTATCCCATTTCAGTTAATGAATTTTCCATTAACTCATATTTACTCTCTCTACTTCAAATACCACACATAAGGGACGTGGGTCTCCAAAATGCATTACCAGGTATTTGCCCCTACAGATGAGTGTCTGGAAATTTGCTTTTATTTACATTCATGTTGAATGAAATGGCTTCCAAGCCAAGATTCCAAGCAAATATTTAAAGGAATTCAGGTTATCTGGAACATCTTTTCAGCTTGGACATGGGGATGGGGTGTTTGCATTCAAACATCAGATTTCCATGCATTGGTTCCAGTGCAAATCCTCAAAGAAATAATCTGCATGGGCACCCAAAATACTCTAAGATGGTTATATATAAAGCCCTTAATCAAGAATGTGTCCTCACAACAAGAAAACAATCTTGCAAAGATTTCTAAAAGAAAAACTTTTTTTTCATGACAGCCTATTATGAAAGCTTTATCATCTCAAAAGCACTGTAAAATTCAGATGAAGCAACTGAAAAAATGCAATGGCATAATATTTTAAATAACTAAGAGCTGGCCCTTCATAAAAGTATTTGCTTTTTGGTTTTAGAGGTGTGAGAACAATGCCAATCTCTTCACTCCTATAAAATACTCTAATGTCTACCTAGCTCAGATATTCTCCCCACAGTTTTATTCCTTTTGCATTTCCTCTCATCTGTGTTCATGTTTCAACTGATTTTTTCCTTCTATTGTTCACAAAAGAAAAATGTAAAATATATCCAAAGCTGCATATTACCAATGTTTCTATATATGAAGAGGGCTGTTGCTTCCTAAAGCATTTCCAAAGGAGAGCACACACATTACATGATCTGCATAGAATAGCATAGAGTGAAATAAATAAAAGCCATGAAAAAGAAAAGGAATCATGACTTTTTCTGTTGTCTATTTGCAGCCTGGATGTCACTATGAATTTGTTGATATTCCTAAAGGTTATCATCACACATCTCTGAAGAATTCATATGGTTTTTAAAACGTCCCTTTGTGCTGAATGGAAGTGCAAGAATGCAAATGAAGGACACAATAAAATCCTCCAGCCTTATCTAACAAAATCCCCTTTCTGGAGAGAAAACATTCCAAAAGTTTTATGTCAATTTGCTGTGACAAACATTTTCTGGGAGTAAACACGTTGAGATCGTTTTGTCTAAATCTACAATTTTCTTTTATCTTTTGCAGGGATTCAGAAGTGCTGTCAAGAGGGAAAACAGGCAGTAAAATCAGAAAACAAGTTGGCAAAGAAACAGAATCACACATGGGCTGAAAACTCCAGCAGTCATCAGGGTGTTACTGCTGGGGCTTCAGAGGGAACAGAAAATTATCAGAGAGGCTGCCCCACATCCCACTGCTGGGAGATTATTGCTTCTGGAACAATCCCTAGGGAATACAGCTTTCCCTTTTTTCTGTCATTGGGACTAAATAAAGTTTAACTACACTGTTCTGACACATTTACTGCCCCCTCTCAGCCAGCATCTAATTCTTTTTATTTAGTTCTGCCCAGAACAACTCAAGAGAAAAGTTACTTGAGCTGAACTGAGACCTCAAATCCGAAAGTTTCACAAACTTTTCTTCACAAATAAAAAAACCAATCACACCTTTTTGATTTGATTTATTCTACAACTGCTTCTTCAGTAAATAAAGTTGTTTCTTTAAGAAATTTGTTAAGTCCTATATGGAAAATGCAAGTATCACCAGTCATCATTCACTGAATAGCAGCAATAGCTATGATAACCTGTCCCACCTCTGGAAGGGATTTTTTTTTTTTTTAATTAGTTTAGATTTTCTTTTTTAATAAAGAAATATTCTTGCAGGGCCAGATGTCATGGACTCGATGCAGGAATTCTAAAGGAAAATTCTTTGTTTTAAATATGAGGTCAAATCAGACAAGAAAATTATGTTCTCTACCCTTACAACACGTGGGCGAAACACTTTTCCTTCTGTTTTTTTGATAAAAAGAGCTCTTTAAGAAGCAAAGAATTTCATCCAGTCATCTATTTTGCATTTTCTTTATCTTCTTTGACTCATTATCTCCATTTTCCACTTAGTATTTGCTACCTTCTAGCCTCTAAGCTCTTAGAAGCAAGGGCTGTCATGTTTTATATGATCCCACAGTGCCTGGCACAACAGGGCCTGACCTAGCAAACTCCTAATCAGTGCTGCAATACAGATGTTAAATAATTACCATAAACCTGTTCTATTCATACCATGCACTCAGAAACCCTGCTGCAATATGAGGGTACATCTCTATTACAAGAAAACAACAACAGAAAAAAAAACTCTGGAGATTTTCCTGCATGAAAGCATGAGGAAAAGCTGGCATTACAATGAGTAAAGATGCTGTGAAACCAGAGATTTCTCTGTCTTCAGTCTCAGCTGTACTGAAACCAAACTTTGCAGGTATTTTTATTCAAAGCAATTAAGGCTCTATGGCACTGCTGAGAAAAATGCCTATCAAAATACTTCAAACTTCCCTCTTTACAACAGGAAGCACTTTTCAATTGCTTTGCTGTTTAATTCCACCTCAGCTGCACACAAAAATTAACAAATCTGCTTTCAGACAGCCCCGTTATTCTTCATCAAGTCCCAAAGGTGTCTCAGAGGAACTAGATTTCAAGTGTATAAAGTGCATTACAGGAACTGTGCTCCCAAATAGTTCAACTGAGTGCCAAATGATGCCTTCAAGTCTCACCCATACAAAGACAGTGAGATTTTGCAGGGAAAATTTAAGGGAATTAAAAACCCCAACCCACTCATTATTTGCTACATTAGGAATACAGATATTTTTCCTAATTGAGTTCTGAAACTGAGGTTGAGCTACAGCTCAAATTGAAGAAAAAAAAGTTGAAGAAAAAAACCAAAAAAACCCAAACAAACCACTGGAAATTGAGAGTTGGGAGGGGAGGTGAAGGATGAACAGATTCCTGTTGAAGGATTAAAGAGGGAAAAATAAATAGGAGGAACTCCCCAGAACAAGCAGTGTTTTGGATGCAGAATGTCTTTCTGCTGGCTTTATTTCCTGACTCCATCACCTAGAATTTTGATAAATATTCTTTTCAACAGCCACCTATTCATACAAACAAAGGAAGGGTGGTACTGGGCTTCAAGTTTTTTCATTTCCTAGAGTCTAAAATTCTTGTTGTCTGCAGCACCAGTTGGAAATTAAAGAATATAGAGTTTTTACTTAAATATTGCCTGTGCAAACAATCATTGTACAATTGCACTGGATAAAGTGGTTATCTTCTAAAATGCTAAAACCCAGAAAACTCTTCCTATCATCAATTTGTCATGTACAGTCAAACATGCCTCTATCACACTGTTGCTTTAAACATACCCCTTCCCAAACTCCAAATGCCTAAACTTGCTTGTGTAAAATTCCTTGCTTGTGTATCAGCTGTTACACAACTTTCACCATCCTGGTTGCCTTTGGATTTCTTTTTTTTAATTTATTTTTATTTTTTCAGGGGAAGGGCTCTTCCAAACAGTGTAATGGAAACTGAGCTACTCAGTGTTTGGTGTGTTTGGGGGTTTATGATTTTTTGGGTTTTTTTTAAATGGGTGTATGTCTATATTTAAACAGCTGATGAGAAAACTCAAGCAAAATATGAAGAGGTCACTGTCATTACTTTGCAGGAATGATTCAGTTGTTCAACTGAGCCTTTTCTACCAATGAATTTTACAAATTATTTTGTTACAGTTTGATTAACAGCTTTCAGCTAAATAACTAAGAAGATTATTACCAATCTCTTCTAATGTCTACTCCCTTTTTTGAGTATCTGACTTCTCAGTTCAAACAAGAAGTATCAATATTGGGCCTGGGCAGGATTTCTAACACTTCATTTGGAATTTGTCATTGATTTCATTACATAAAGATTAAACACAACTTGAAAAGTGATGAATTTAAGGGTTTTTTTTGATCTATTTTAGTGTCTGTAACAAATCAAACACCATTTACTACTTCACCACACAATTATGAAGGAAGCACAGAATCCTACAAGAGATGTTATTCTTCTAGCAAAGCCAAACCAGGAAAAAAGTGTCTTTGCAATGAAATCTGCCCAAGAATTCAAACTTACATCCAAGCCACACAAGTCTGAGCAGTATTAAGTAAATGATAATCTTGAGAGACCATCTATAAGTGGGTGCTGCTTCAAGAAAGGTTCTTGCAGCATCTCCCAAGTGTTACCCACACACTTAAATACTGGCAGATGGCATTTCTGGAACTCAGTTAAAATAGAGGATCCTGTGGCTGTGATAATACTTTGAAAGTAAAAAGAAATAAACCCCTTTCTCTACGCACAGATGATAATTTTGGTTTTTGTTTCCGTTTTCCTTTTTCTCTCTCATCCTTTGTTAACTGCAGGGAAGATGAATCACATCAGGCATTTTGCACTGTCCAAAAAATACACTTTTTCTGTTTTCCTCAGCACTGAAACTCATGGTTGGTTGGTGTAAGAAGCACTCTTTTCAGAGCTGCCCCTTTGAGGCTGGTAGCAGTAACTTCTAGGGAACACAGCAGCTTGATGAAGTCACAGGCCTTAAAAGGGATCAGAATTATTTTAGGTCACTTGCACAGAGAGCTAAAGGATATTAACAGCCCTAATATCAAAGCACAAATTCATCAGCATAATCAAACAGTCTAGTTCAAGTAATTACTCTTCAAAAACTATAATCACAAGTCCTCTAACTAAACCTCAGTTCCTCTGTAACCCACATTTATGCCACTGTGGCTTTTTATCCTCCAGTGGCAAGCCCACAAAAGGCTTTTATGAGCCTTTTACTCTCTGCAAAACATAAAAGCATAAATTGAGACTACAAATTAAAATCTTTTAACTCAAGCAGTAAGGGATCCAGGATTCTTTCAGGAATAATTTTCAGCTCACAGACAGTGTATGCTCTTGGTCAATGAGCACCATGTGTCAGCTCAGCAAGTAGAAAACTACCTGCACATCCACTGTTAATTAAAATCCCTTCTAATCACAGCAGATTGTGTGTTAAAAATCAAGTTCACTTCATACACCTCACAAGAACCTTCATATCTCAAAATTTAGTGATCACCTCATGCAATAGGTATTAAAAATGTTAAAAGTCCAGTGCTTTTCTTAGCTTTGCAGGAGCACTGGCAGAACAGCACCAGGCAACAAAACCACACTTGAATGATGGATTATTTTACATAATTACCTTTGCAAAAAGATACTGAAGACGGAGGTTTCTTTGACAAGAATGAGTAAAGGAAACAATAAGATGCTCTCATTTTTTTAGATTATTGAGAGATTTAATAACTGACTACACTGGCTAATGGAAGAGAGTTACTAAATTTTAGAAAATCTTCCTCATTTGAGTTTTTCATTTTTCAGAATTGTCTTCTAAATATGACAAAGCATTGTTAATTTATTGTCTTCCTTCAGTCCTAGTCCAGCTTGAACTGGAGCACAGTCCACTTGCATATATCAATGTGTCCCCAAGTGTGGGTTTCTGAATTTGCTCATGAATATTATTAACAAACCTATCCTTGATTACCTGCAATAATGACTTTTGTTTATTAACAGGGTTTGACTGAAAGGTTACATTTTCTGACTACAGAAATAGTGGGAGTAACAATTACTGTCAGTAGTAATCAACTTACTACGAGTAACAACCTATAGATTGAATAATTAATTTTTTTCTCAGTGGGAAAAAAGAAACAAAACCAAAAAACCCCAATGTATTTTCACCGTTTTCCTGGAATGAACAGACTTAGTGGAAGATGAAATGAAATAAAAGGTTCTTTGCAAGGTGTGTGGAAATGTGCTAAAGGAACAGTTTCAAGTTTTCTGTAAGGACTTCACAGATTGCACTTCTTCAAAAAAAATGAAAAGTACCTAAATCAGAAGCTCACAGACAACACTGCACACAAAACCAGTACAAACCATGGGTGCTTTACCTACCCTGGTGAGGGATGGGAGGATATCTTTGTTATTTATTCCAGCTCTCAAAGTAAAACACTGCACAGAGTACAGCAGTAGGAAAAATTTGCCTTGAAAGCAGAAATAAATGAAATAAAACCTAATCCAGAAGTTGAATAGGATTTGTTAGTATTTCATTCCTGCTGCTGAATATTTAGTTTGCCTAATAGGTGGAAAACAGTACCAAAAACTCCTCTTTTTTTATGGCCAGGGTTAGAATGTGGAACCTGAGTACCATGTGAGCAATTCTCCCCCTCAAGTTAAGTGGGGAAGCAGCTGAAAGCCCTTAAGAAAAGGATGAACCCAACAAACCTGGCAGCACCCCCACAACTCAACTGCCAAGTTTTCCAAACACCAAAGCTACAACTGCAGTTGGCACTTTTTTATTTCTTATGTGCAAGAAAGATTTTTTTTTTTTTTTTCAAAGGAATATCATCAATTTCTCCTGGTGATGGAATCTACCTGCAATGGAGCTAGCTAATTAAAAAGAAAGTATCAATATACTTTAGAATACTTGAAATGTATCTTTCACATGCTTGAAAAAGTAATAATTAACATATAATTTCACCCAGGCTTTTAGTGATATATTTGAAAAAGTGAGTGGCATTAATCAGAGGCAATACCTGTATACCACTTGCCTATTATTAAGAGCCCAAACTGAGAGCACTTCTCTATTCAAAGATGACAATATCCTAATTAGCAATATAATGCACTAAGAACTCCTTCAGATTCCAAGTGCTTCATTAAGTCCTGGAGGAGAAGAGATACAAGCACTGTTGTAATTCCAAAGTACACTTATGCCTAATTATGCCATGGGAAAAAAAAAAAAAAAAAAAAAACATACAAGAAAAAACAGAAAGAAAACAAAACCCAACAAAACAAACAAACAAAAAAAAAGGGAAATTCTCCAATACAGCCAAGCCTGAACATGATAGTTAAATTTAAGCTGGACTGGAGAACACCCTCCTGCTGTAGCACAGAGCAAAAACCTGATGTAGAGGGGGACTTCTGCCTTCTGACCCTTCCCACTCCTTTAACTGAACTTCCAGCTCCTGGGAAGCATCCTTTTTTTCCCTCTTCCAGTTGAAAATAATGACTTGACTCATTAAATCATTTTATGTCATACTCCAGGAAAAGGAAGGCACCTCATCCAAAAGATGACTCCAACAAGGATTAAGCTCCTCACCTTGCCACACAGACATTTCAGTGTCATTTACAGAGCAATAGCTCAGCAGGCATGGCAGGAAAACACAAGGGGAGGATGGCAAACTGGCCTGAAAAAGCAGCAGGAGGATGGCACAGAACCACAGCCATTAAATCTATTTATAATTCTGTTTATAATTCCATCATTATCGACTTCACATAATGGGAATGGGGGAAAAAGTGGGAATAAAATCTGTATACGTTAGAAATTCACATGAAGTAATACACTTAGGGTATCTCTAAAGGCTGTGTGTGCTCATTATTAACTTGAAAAAAAATCATTATAAAAACTTGGAAAAATTTCTAGAAAAGTGTCCTGGTTTGGGCCAGGATAAAGGTGATTTTCTGTCTGGTACTTTTGCTTTCAGCTAAGTCTCTTCTAAGTAGTTGCACTTGCTGAAATTAACAGGATACATCAAGCATCTAAAAAAATCCTACAGGATGATAAACTGAGAGGCTTCAAACATGCAGGGATGAGAAGGAATCCTCACCCAGTAGTTACCTACATCTAACCCACAGAACGAGAAAGAAAGGAGGGATAAAATCAAAAGGAGAAAAATTTAATTTCATCATCAGAACTTACTTCTTAAAGGCATCCAGTTCAAAACTGGAACAGAATTCTACCTGTAGAGATCTCCAAGAATAAAACCTCTTAATTGCAATTTAATGGCTGAGTCTACCCTAGGATAACCAGCTGACTTCTTCAGGTCTTCTCTTCCTACCATCATTTTCTCCACCATCTGAAAGCTCTGAGGAGCTGAAGGTGTTTGCTGCCCAAGTTTAGCAGTCTCCAGGCAGAAGGCAACACACTGATCTAACAGTGGGTTTTGTGGAGATACATTATTCACAAACATGGGTTATAGGCCTAATATTCCATGAGCACTGCCATTATTTGTTTCCTAGTGGCTTAATGTAACAATCTGACCAAAAATAGAAAGCACTTTCCTACCCCAGAATAAACATTTTAATTATCCATGCAGCACTTCAATATTACAATGATTCCAGCTTATAAATTTATGTATGAACATCATTGTAATGAATGCTGCCAGACTGCATTCTTTTTAATCCTAACAAATATCTAACTAGGGATTAAGTCAGGCCCTGTGAAGTCCATTGCCAGAAGACAAAAACACCCCAATATTCTCATGAGACTCTGCTGGCAAAAACACATTAAAAACCCCCATGTCCTTAACAAAAAAACTACAATTACAATGCATTTTCTCTGCCTTACACAGTGCTGTTCCAACAGGCAAACCATTATATCTTTAATTCTTGTTTATGTGTTTTAAAGAACAGCATTATGACAGCTACCATTCTTTTAAAATGGAAGGAAAAATAATACTAAGCTAAAGCATATATATCTTTATATACATATAAAAATACAAATATACAATATATAATATGTATTTACATGCATATGTATTTGTATATTTGTATGTTTATATGTATATATTGTATTTGTATGGTGATGTTTGTATCATCACCATATATTTGTATTATATGTATTTGTATATTTTTATATTTATATGTATATAAAGATATATATGCATATCTTTATATACATATAAATATACAAATATACAATTTATATAAATATACAATATATACAATATATATACAAAAATAAATATACAAAATATACAATATATATAAAGATATATATGCAAATCTTTATATACATATAAATATACAATATACAATTTATATATAATATACAATATATAATATACAAAACTGTACAATTGCACAATATGCATACATTGTATATTAAACAATATGCATATTGTATATCTGTATATTTATATATATATAGTAATATAAATATATATAAATATTATTATTTATATATTATATATATTACATATATTATATATATTTATATATTATATATAAATGATAATATTACTATATTATTTATAAATATATTATATTTATATTATATATATAAATATATATCTGTATAAATATATATATTTTTTAAGCTTTTTCTTTTTTTTTTTTAAAGTTCACAAGCCAAAATTAGAGGGAAATCCTGTTCCTCAGTTCAAGAAGGACAGGGAATTTTGCTTGAAAGAGTCCAGCACAGAGCCACAAAAACCATAAAGGGAGAAGAACATCTCCCTTATGAGGAAAAGCTGAGGGAATTGGGTCTCTTTAGCTTGGAGGAGACTGAGGGGTGGCCTCATTAATTTTACAAATATGTAGAAGCCCAGAATATACTTTTTGGACAAATTCCTGGGCAATAGCCCAACCTTTTCACTTCCTCTCCCCAAACACAAAGAAAATATACATTCTATGACTCAAAGAAAATGAACCAAGCTGACAATCTCTACAGACATGATTAGTTTTGACAGAAAATTATTGACACAAATATATTTACATAAAATATGATCTTAATAATATGCATATTCTTCACCAGAGCCACATCAAAATATGTCAAAAAGAACTCTAGTACCCTCCTCCTTTGGAGTGAAAATTAGGGTGTTTTTTTTAAAAAAAAAAGCTATAGAAACCTGAACTTGTTCAGGTGCCCCAACATTCCTGTGCCTGTTTCCTCAATCCCAGACACAAACTCTTCTCCAGGCAGCAAATCAGATGCACTCTTGTTATTTAGGTGAATTCTGAGCCTGGTTATCAGCAGCTGCTCCACTTCCCTGCTCTCAACAGCAGCTGTGCCTAAGGACAGAGCCTTTCCCAGTGTCAGGAGATAATATTGTGAAATGTTCACAGTTTTCTTCGTGTTTACACTCCTCCTGGTGTGTGCAATTCTTTTCCATCTCAACAGGATTTCCTCTTGTGGATACAATAGGGTTTCAGAGCAGAGCCAAGGCCAGGAAAGCTGGTACCAGTTTATCCAAGATGCTGTTCCTGGGATGGAGAAACCACTAAAAACTGAGCTGGGAAAGGCATCATTTGCAATGCCATCAGAGTTACTGCATCAGCCTAAAGCACAGTGTGTGTGGGAGCATGGAATGTGCCTGGGAATTCAGGCAAGGAATGCCCTGGACACTGTTAGCATCCCCATTCCCAGGTGCTGGTGGAACAGGAGCAATGATGCTGAAATATCAGAACTAAATGCTAAAATCAGCATTTTAAAACATCATAAACGTTTTAACATCATAAGCATTTTAAAACATCATAAATATCATGGTAAATATCAGAACTAAAACCAAACAGACAAAAGGGAACCAAAGTTCCCTCAACTTTTACAATTTTCAACTTTTACAATACCTCAACTTTTGACAATTAAAGGGGATGCAAAATCCTGAGCACACAAAAACCTGATGCAAAATCCTAAAATCCTTGTCAAGACATTATACTGCCCTCAGTATATACACTGTGCCTTGCAGCACATCTTCATCTTGGTACGGTTACTATTTCTTTAAGGGTTAAAGATGAAGAGAATGGGGAACATAAACATTTTCTTCAAGTAAATACTGCATTAATGCAGAGTTGAAAAAATAACCTGTTTATCATTTGCAACAGAAACCCCTTCTGTAGGTTTTACTTTATCATCTGAATCTGCCCCAGCAGAAATATTTATCTGTCAATTTAAACTCTGTGTATATTTTCTTGCCATGGTAATCTGAAGAAATTGTACTGTAAATTGCAATGATGCATGGGTCACATTTTCTATTCAGACTGCATTCAGCTAAAAACTATAATTTCCATACTAACTAAACAGCATGCTTACATTATGGTTTTGTGAATTACATCTCTGCTGCCTAAAAGTGAATTTTAAACCTACAAATAGTCTATGTGTGGTCTGTAACAGCAGAGGAACTAGAAACAGGACATGGTCTGACATCCAACATCCTTCAGGAAGCCCTGACTCTCAGGTGTGATCTCTAGGAACAGATTTAGGACAAAATGAAGTTTCAAATTTCACTTTCTTTTTCTAACAGGCTGCGTTTTAGAGAGGGTGGTTGAAATAAATGCTCAGCCACAGCAGGTGAGAAAATACCATGTCACAACATCTTATAAATAGGTCACAATCTTGTCAGGTTTACTTCATTCAAAATACCCCAATGCCACAATATTTTGAGTTCAAGGTCAGAATTCAAGTAGACCATGGCCAAATGAAAGCATCCAAAGTTTCAGGGCACTACCAGTGTTTAACCTGGACTTCAAACAACACTCAAAATGTTGTAAGAAATTTGTTTTCTTGCTGCATGGATCAGAACCTCGAGTTTGCCACCAGTTATGACAGCACTTACTGTTCAGATTTACTGTTTGCCATCTGCTTAGGAGTGAGTATATTCTAAGGACAAGGAGGAGAAACAGCATCCTTTGCAAAGGTCCTGCCTGTCCCATCTCCCTCATTCCAGGGGAAATCTGTAAAGCCCAGAATCATAAAGAAGAAGCTGGAACCAACCCAGTATAGGTTGGGGGCTGAGCTGCTGGAGAGCAGTGTAGGTGAAAGAGACCTGGGGGTCCTGGTAGACAAGAAGATGCCCATGAGCCAGCAATGTGCCCTTGTGGCCAAGAAGGCCAATGGCATCCTGGGGTGCATTAGAAAGGGTGTGGTTAGTAGGTCAAGAGAGGTTCTCCTCCCCCTCTATTCTGCATTGGTGAGGCTGCACCTGGAGTATTGTGTCCAGTTCTGGGCCCCTCAGTTCAAGAAGGACAGGGAAGTGCTTGAAAGAGTCCAGCACAGAGCTACCGAGATGATTAAGGGAGTGGAGCATCTCCCTTATGAGGAAAGGCTGAGGGAGCTGGGTCTCTTTAGTTTGGAGAAAAGGAGACTGAGGGGTGACCTCATCAATGTTTTCAAATATGTAAGGGGTGAGTGTCAGGGAGATGGAGTTAGGCTTTTCTCAGTGGTGACCAGTGATAGGACAAGGGGTAATGGGTGTAAATTGGAGCATAGGAGGTTCAAGTTGAATATCAGAAAAAATTTTTTTACTGTAAGGGTGACAGAGCCCTGGAACAGGCTGCCCAGGGGGGTTGTGGAGTCTCCTTCACTGGAGACATTCAAAACCCACCTGGACACGTTCCTAGGGGATGTACTCTAGGGGGCCCTGCTCTGGCAGGGGGGGTTGGACTAGATGATCTTTCCAGGTCCCTTCCAACCCCTAGGATTCTATGATTCTATGATTCTATGATTCTATGAAATGCCAGCTGAACATTCTGGCCATGATCCTCTCTCCCTTTTGTTCCTCCCCACTGCAACAAAGCATAATCATACATCAGTCAGAGCAAGCAATCTTTGTGGTTTTATCCTGAAGGCACAAGCCTTGGGAGACTCAGTTCAAGGCACCTGGCTGGTTTTACAAATCCTGACTTCAAGGGAGCAGAGCAGAAAGGTCAAAGGGAGGAAAAGGAAATCTCTGCCCCGAGGCTTGAAGGGTTCCAGCTACACAGGCTCTTGTGTAGAACAAGATTGTGTCCAGTGCTTGGGATGGGGCTCTTATCAGCTCAGGTTCAGTTCCTAGGAAGCAACTTCACAGGTAGCAAAACCCAAGGGAAGTTCTTAAAAAAAAAAGAGCACCAGTTTACCCACGGATGTACAAACACACAAGGAGAAAATTGTGACACTCACCACTCCAGTAAGAAAGAAAATGTGCAAAGTGTATTACAGTGAGCAGAAGGCAGGATGCTACTTATTCACTTGTAAAATTTACCAAAACTATGATTTTCCTGAAAACAGCACAACTGACAACTGTACCTCAGAGCCCGTTTTCCTCCCTCTTCAAGAGTCAAAGAGAATTTTGTGATTTTTCTCTCCAGCTGTAATACAACTGAGAAAACACAGCATCACAGGGGACCCAAAACTTCCAATCCATACAAGGCTAAGCTCAACTGAACAGAAAAGCTGTGAAGACTTCTAGCTCATTTCAAATTAAGTGCTAAATAAAACAGAACTATGGGGTTGCGAGAAGCAAAAATATTTTTTTTGCCCTAATCCCAGTATCTTCAGAAACACTTCTTCACCCTTACATCACCAATACCTTTCTCAGTTATAAATTCCTATATAGTTCTATTCAAGACCTTACTTGCCTTGAGATTTTGAAAAAAGAGCTAGAAAGATGCCAACTAGTGAATGCTAAAATGCAGTGTACTCCAGAGAAAAAAATGAATGATTTATGGCTCAGAATTAGCAGATTAACAAATTTCACAGTTCTGCTTTTTCCCTGCTCTCCAAGCCTGCAAATATAAATATCAGCCATTATAATCAAGTATGCTGTACTCATGAGGTTGATCTTTAATGATGCTGACTCAGGTGATGCTGATGAGATTTTAAAACTTGGAGTGTCTTGATTAGATCACAATCTGCAGGCCTCTCAGTATCACCAGAAAGCTGTCTAAATACAGAGAACTTTTTTTCATTCTTTTTCTCCTGTGCATTCTGAACACATTACTGATGTACACAGCAGTCTATTTTCTGTAGGTACCTTCCAGATTCCCAGCAAAATCCAGGCATCTGAGATGTACCCAAAATGTGGACACTCATCACCAGTGCCATCAAATCATGGAGAAGACAAAGAGATATTTATAGAGAAGGTAAATAAAGCTCTGCCCTTAATAGTGAGATTCTTTCACACCCTTCATTCAAAGAATAAACTACTTTTCAGGTATATTTTTCAAGTTAGCTGTAAAATTCTGTGCCTTGCTTGGACACTTTCAGACTTAGATGAAGGTATGCATACAATTAAACTTCAGAAATCAGTGGTGTTCCAAGTGGGACAAAATTAAAAGAGATATCAAGTAATTTCACTGATATCCTTTGAAGTAATTTTCCTCAAATGCCAATTAGCATTGCTCTTACAGTTAATAATTAAACAAGCATCATGTGTCCATGCCCCATCCAGCCTGCTCAGTCAGTGAGACAGGGTTAAGGAAAGAAAAGTTTCCTTTGTATAATTAATTTTCCATTTCCATGATATAAATCAGTGCATAATAAAGGGGTATTAGAAATCAAACTGTTCTTACATTTAAGAGAAAACAGAAAGCAATTCCTAATTAAAAAAGTGGGGTGGGAATCAACTTTCCAGCTTATTCTGCTCTAACATAGGAGATACAGATAACAATATGTACCCAAAAGAGATGAAGCTGAAAAGGGCTGAGTTTTGTTGATCAAGGAAAACAGAAAATTAAAAACAAGAAAAACCACAAAAAAAACCACCCCAAAACCACCTAACCCAAAAGCAAAAAAAACCACTAAAAAAATGAAACCAACCACAAAACAAATTAGAAAAATCAAACAAAAGAAAGCAACCCAGGGAAAAAAAAAAAGTTTGGAGAAGGTGAAGAGTTTGTGAAAGCCAAGAAAAGATGATTATTCGTGGGGTATTTCTGCAGAATATTCTCAGTATTTCTGCATTGCACTTGGCTGAATAGGTGGGAAAGGAAAAGGGATCCCAGGCTGGAGGAAATCAGAGCTGCATAATGTAATCAAGAATAGGAAGCTATTATGTACCAGATATAAACCAGGCAGGAGTCAAAATGAGGAAAGGCAAGCTAAGTCAAATATGGAAAAGGGACATAAACTGTGCAAGAAGCTGAGATTTTTCCCCAGGTACATTAAAAACATTGTGAAGACAACAGATCAGACTCAGAGAGATGGCAGAAATGATGTGCTGACAGCACAGGGATGAATGGAAGTAAATGCACCCATTAATTCCATATTCACAAGAGGCCAGGGTCATCAATAGGAGTCATTTGTTGAGGATGAAAAATTGTTATCAGGGAAGGTATCACACCAGGTGAATGTGAAAGAAACTCCATCTCAGACAATAGGAAAAACTACAGGGTGTTGGTAGAAAACTAAATATATTGAGATAGCCTCTGATCTTAACTTCATTCAGAGATTTTTCAGTTATATGCAGAAAGTAACAAGAAATTGCAGTGAAAATGCAGTATCAAAGACAGAGAGAAATGGAACTGTGACATAGAGAAATGGAAGTGTACATTTAAATTAATAGTTTGCTTTTATAAAGCCAGTGAAGCAAGTCAATAAAGCTGTGATATAAAGTGACCATTAGGAATAAGATCTCAGTGTTTAAAACGTCCTGGTTTGCTTTTTCAGAGGATGGGGCATTCACTTCATTGTAGCAAATGTATCCATACTGACTCAGGTTTTATGAAGAATGCTTTCAAAATAAATATACATTAATTCAGAGTTCTTACCACGCAAGTTAGAAAGAAAAAAAAAAAAAAAAAGGCTATAAAAGAGATAAATGAGCAAGTGCAACACAACTCTAAAATAGTATTGCATCTGGATTTAAAGAACACTGCCCATCAAATCCAAATTCCAGCCCTACAGGAACCCTCCCTCTGCCCACTGCTATGATTATTCACACAGAAATATAACAAATAACTCAGCACTACAGAAATCATGCCAAGGAGAAGGGGAAGGCCTCCTGGACATTTTTCCCTGATTTGAATTAGGATCTTTCCTTCTGCAGAGGAAAATTTCAATACCCAGAGAAATTTTTTTATTATTATTATATATAACAATAAACATATATATAATAATAAACATATATATAATAATAAACATATATATAATAAACATATATATAATAATAAACATATAATGCATAAAATATGTAAATATATAAATATTCCTGCAATACATAAAACAATAAGTACTCATAATATATAATATATACATAAAATATATATTATTTTAACGTGCTTATGTTCATGTTTTGGACACAGTCACAGCCAGCAGGAACTGCAACCCCTGAGTAGGAAACTGCATCAGGATTTCAGTTTCTCTTCTTGGCCCAAAGCAGATCAGAACCTGAGCCCAGCACTCCCATACTTTGCAGACCTTACCAGTGATGCTGCCAGCCCTTGGCATGGATCTCACTGAAAAGCCCTCAGACCAACAAAGGAATAAGCATATGCTTAATTTTACTTAAGCGTGTGCTTAAGTATTTCCAAAACTGCTGCTGTAATTAAGACTCCATTTTCTAGGATATCAGCCTGACACTAATTGTAATCAATGCAAATTTATTCTTCCTGGGATTTGTTCACAGAGCAATCCTGATTTCAGCTGAATGTATCTTGTGACTCTCATAACACAACTCAGCAATTTTCTGTCTAGGTTGAAAACAAGCAGCTACTGCTCAGGAGTATTTCTAGGGTCAACTCAGAGCTGAGTAACACTTCTGCCTGCAATACTTTGCAGTTAGATCAATTTAAAAATACTTCCTGCATGACAGACCCAAGAGCCCAAGCCCAGTCCATAAAATTCTGTTTGATCTACAACTCACCTTTGGAAAGACAACCAGTCATAAATGTACAGACTTCAGGTTATGTTAAATCTTACAGACTTCACCCCATCCTCAAAAAAAAAAAAACAAAACCTTAAAACCTTTCAATAGCTGAAGTGCTTTGACTTAAAAACATGCATTCAACTCTAATTTTAATTTTAATTTACATAGGTCAAACTGGAAACAACTGGATCTTGTGTTACTCTTCCTGTGCCATGAGGAATTCCTTGCTGCTGGGTATCTCATCCCTAGAAACACACTGTGAACAGTAATCAACTCTAATCAACTCTTTATCTTCATTTCATTAACTTAGAAACAAAGTTTCCTTACTGCACAAAACCTTTTTCTTTCTTTCCAGAAAGATTCTTTCTTGTAGGGTTTTTTTTCTGATTTTTTTTTTTTTTCTTAAAAAAAACTTTCCTACCAGTCTTTCAAAATTCTGGGTTGAAAAGAAAACCTGAAAACAGAAGTCTAGCACTGTGCTCAGTCATATCAAATAGCAAAGTAACTCAGCCTCCCTACTCTAAGTAGCTTATCTCCTACTTCACACTTCTAGCTTCCAGGTTTTAGTGAAGTTCACATTCATCTAAGAGATGCACTTTAAAATCCCAGTGCATGCATTAAGCCTGAAAGTGAGACTGACAGATGACTCACAAAT
Organism: Heliangelus exortis; assembly: GCF_036169615.1. NCBI lineage: Eukaryota > Metazoa > Chordata > Aves > Apodiformes > Trochilidae > Heliangelus > Heliangelus exortis. Next base: position 20,219,952 of record NC_092431.1, read on the forward strand.
TTTAAATTATGATCTCCACAGAGTTACATTAGCCTGGAAAGATCTAAACTTCATAGGCTTATTAGCTTGCAAAACTTCCTTATAATTCCTAAAACTCTGCTGGAGAAAAATTAAAGTGCCCCAGGCCTTGCCACAGCTGAGGAATTTGACATTTATTTCATGGGTGCTTCCAGAAAGGTCCCAAAACCAAGCCCTGTGTTCATGTTGCACAACAAATGTAGGAGAATTATGGTTCCTTATAAGATCCTCCATCTGTAATTGCATCACATTTTTATTTAGAGATTTTTATTTTTAGATTCAACCACCACTTGGACTTAATCCTCCCTCTCTCTAGATTAGTTACATACATGAATTATAGAGAGATGGAATGCACTACAAACACCTCCAGGAAATATTCCATTTGGTACTTTGTTTCTTAAGGATCAGACACTTAACATGATTCCTACTTCAGTCTACTCCAAGAATTCCTTCTTCCTGAGTTCTTGAGTTAGGAAGAGACACCCTGATCCTGATGTAGAGATGCAAGGTGATGTTCACTCTCTCTCCATCCAATGAATGCCACTGTACTGCAATCTGTCCTGGAAACCTGGGAACATTCTCCTGATCCCACTCAACAATTCATCTAAATTTCAAACAGATGGAATTCCTTAACATGTTCACAGCATTTTGTACTTCAGATGGGGGTGTGAGGAAGCTTTTTGCACACAAGTTGTGCATAATTTGCATTCAACTGTCTGTTTAAACACAACTTCTAATGGGAACCATGAATTTCAGTTCCAAGTTGGCAGAAGCTTTGCTACCCCATCACTGACCACTTCTGTCCTTCAGTCTGCAAGGAAATCCCCCTTTCTAGACATCATATTCTTTTATTCCCATATTACAAATAGGCTTTCTGCTCCTGAAGATATGAATTTAACTTTACTATGATAAAGTAATCCTGTTTAGATGATTCTGATAATTAGATTTCCTGTTCCATTATTTAATTTCCATCTGGATGGCCCTCCTGCCAGGACTAGGTGTCTGTGAAAACCCAAAAGAACCCCTCTTGCTGATGTACCCTTCTCAGATATTTACAAAGTCAAGTTTAGAGTAAGATAATGTGTACCCCACCAATCTTCACTCTCAGAATTTTTCATTTAGAAACTTTTCAATCAGTATTGATTCTACCAGGTGATGGTCACCATCATTTATTTGCTCATACTCCTTGGTAAGAATAAGTCCAGGTTCTTCTGAGGTTCATCCACAGAGAACTACTTGTTATTACAGTTATAGCTACATGAAATCTGAACATTATTCTCACTCCTATTCAGATATTTCTTCCTCATCAGGAACACAGGAAGGGGTAGTGTTGGCCAGGAGGAGGAGGACTACATTGTCCCTACTTAAGGTGTATCTATTACATGGATAAATGAAAGATTTTAGTCTCCAGGAATAACAATCCCACATCTTTCACAAGCACTAAATTCAGTTGAATAAAAGCTAAAAAGCAGAAAATAGACTGACTTGAATTGCAAATGTAATCACAGATGCCAGACACTAACCTTAAAGCTTTCAAGGTGAAATTCACCCATCCCTACACCATGCAGAGGAGCAAGTGCTGTGCCTTGAGCAGGCACTGGGATAATGATGCCCTCCCCAGTTGTGCCCATGAGAAAGAGTCACTGCAAATCTCTCCTTCCAACTCTATTCATAAGCTGGTAGAAAAGCTGCATTTTTTTTTTCCTTCCCCTTTTTGTGGCTAGAAACACAGGATGGTCACAATCATGGGAATGGAGACCTTTCCCTCCTCCTGTCAGGACAAGTTGTCAGGCATACTGGCACTTTGGGTTTGGGGCATAAAACATCAGGAGTTAAGGCTCTCATCTCAGGGTTAAATCTTACTTTGGGGTAGATTTGTTGTTTGTTTGCACAAAACCTTTTTCTGTGCCCCCAGTGCCCTGATTATCCCTTTTGTATAAGGAACTTAGAAGCTGAAAGACAACATATCCAGTCAGGGTACCAAAGTCATTCACCAATGATTCAGAGCAAGACCCAGTAAAGCATATATCAAATATATATATATATATATATATAAATACCTGTAAAGTATTGTTTCAGGCTGTGTTCACTGTCCCCACTGTTACCAAGTTTACTCAAGACATATATTAATATTTCTCCAGACCAATTCTACACCATCACTAGCACAGGACTCCTGTGAGCTCATTGTAGTCAAGATGAGATAAACACAGTATTGGAGAATAAAATTCTGAATACACCCACAAGCAGAATTACCATTTCTATAGATCAGTCCTTTGGACTAAGAAAAAAGAAAAACCTTCCTAACTGGACAATCCTAGTCTCTTAGGCTTGTTTATCATATATTACTTAGAGATCATATTTTCTTCTCACATGTTCTGCAACAGCCAGAAGTAAAAGTCATTTAAGTAATTTTAGCTGAGCCCAAAATACTTTCAGTACCCTAATTCTGCCTTAAATTGCCTTTCCATTTAGTTGAACTCTTTACTTTACAAGGCACGTGCAGAACTGGGACAGAAACGTTAAGAGTCTAATTGCCAAGCATTTATTGAAAGAATTACAGCTCAGTGTAAAATGCAGAGTGGAAGGAATTCCAGGTGAAAAGATGATGAAAACCCAGCCCTTTTTACAGACTTTATTTTGCCACAGAATTATTTTCAAATGTAAGGGAAATTTTCTTTTGTCCTGACTTGGATGTTTTCTCCCTGCTAAATGTGAAACCATTCACTGAAAAAAACAAAGAGTGGGGATTAAGGGATTCATCCTGTTCCTAGAAGCTGGGTTCCTCAGGGGTCCACCCTGGGGCCTATCCCATGTAATAACTTCATCCATGACCTGGAAATGAGACAAACTCCATCCTAACTATCAGACCCCTTAATTAAGGCCAGCACTGAGAAGCTGCAGCCATGTAACTTTATGGACAAAGAGCCATCAGAAGCCTCACTGGTCTTTCTCCCCTTATACTCATTACAAAAAGAGAATTTAAATGTAAAATTCTAGCACAAAGATATCAGATAAATGTTTATCTTTTCCTAAAGTGTAAGATGCTTAAAAAAAAAAATAAATTGGAAATTAAATGCTTGCTGAATTGATAAAAAGTCATAATATCAGTGGAGTTTATCACAGGATATGTCACAGAAGAGAAAATTAAGGAGTTTAGTCTGCTTTGCCATCTCTGAATGCATAGCATCTCTTCTGGAATATTACAGAGAGTACAAACACTGATGAATGAGATGCACTGGGATCAGGGGCTCGAGATTACCAAGAAGGTCTAAGGCAGATAAAGAGCCCCACAGTACAGCAGTGTTAAAAAGATGGAGGGATTATTATCATGGATTAACTCAGAGATTAGACTGGAAAAGAAAATACCCAGGCACTTCACATATTAACACAACCTTAAATTCAAACAAAGCATCAATACATGAAAACCTCTCAGCCTGAAATTCTGTCATCCACAGACTTTCTGTCACCACTGCACATCACCTACTTGCAATTTATTATAAAAACCAGCAAAACACCAAGCTAACTGCTTCAGCAGTACTTGAAAAAAACATCCCTTCAAGTTTAGCTACCATTTGGAATAAATAGTTTCAGAAATCCATACATGTAACACTAACAGAAGTGACAGGACTCAAACTCATCCTCAGGGATGTCACAGTACAGAGCAGGAACAGAAAACCACAAAAGCCTCATGAAACACAAACCCAATCTACAAATTTCCATGCAAAACGTCAATCAGTGTATAGCAAAGAAGTTACTTGAAGTGTCTTCAAAACAGGAAACATCAAGTTTGATTGGAAAAAACCTATCAGTTACAAACACTACACCAAGCTCTGCAGAAATTAAAGCACTCCCATCAGAAAGACACAACTGATACTACAGACCCTATAATGAAGTACACTTTAACCAACTTGCCATCTCTCTAGGGAGGACAGAAACAGAAACAAAAATCCCCTGCTGCATCTTCATTCTGCTGAGCACTGTAAATTGAGAGTGAGATACAAAGTACAGAAATGACCTGATCAAGGTTATAAAAGAACAACGTGGAAGAACCCAAATGTGAGCCCAAGTCTTGGACAAGATGCTCAGGAACTGATTGCAGTCAAACTGAGAACTGCACTCAGCACGTACCTTGCACAGGAACTCAACAAGATTAAATTCTAGAAATGGTCAGCAGGTAGTTATTCTACCCTCAAAAATTCTTTTGCTGTCATGAGCAAGGAGGAACTCCTACATGCAAAGTTGTAAGTGCTTAAATTAAAAAGTCCTAACCTGGAAGTTGTACTCTGAAAAAGCCTCATTTGGTTTTCTTCTCTCTTTAAAAAAAAAGAAAAAAAAGATGTATCCTAAAAAAAACAAAAAACAAACCCAGCAAATTCTTGTTAGTATTTAGCAGATAAAAAGTCCATGCTGCAGGCAGGTAGATTTTCTTAGTGACCTTTTACACTCTTTTCACTTCAGGAGCTTTCCATTAGTTCCATAATAAAATAGACTTTCAAGGGGCAAAGTGTAAGGATTTAGATGCAGCAGATAATCTCAGTTGAGTTTTTTCTACAAATTCCCTAACGATCTTACCAAGAGTTCTGCAAATGCTGTAAGGGCAAAGGACTGCTGAGAGTTAATCCTTTTTCTGATTAGCATCATCCCATGTGATTTTTGCCTCAGCATAACTACAACTGCTGCATGTTATTACACCAGCAACACTTCCCTTGCACTAGGTGATTAAGAGCATCAGTGAAAGTTTTAATCTATCTCCAAACATCCCAAACCACATTTGGCCATGTATTGAAAGCCCAAATATTTATTATTATTGTATACAAAGCTTGGGCTGATTACTAAAATTATCAATACTGAGGCACAATTTAAAAACATGAACACATATTTTTAAAATGATGCTGCCAGACAAATATTTCTGAGATTATTTGTCATAAGGAGCTTTGGCTGAGGATGCCAGGTTTGTCTTCTCTCTGCTAGAGCAGGGCCAAGGTGAACCTCATCAACTTCAATCCAGCCAAGTGCAGACTCCTGTCCCTAGGAAGGAAAAACATCACCCACCAGGACAGATGAGGGCACATCCTGCTGGGAAGCAGATCCATGGAGAAAGACCTTGGAGTGGGCAGGAAATTCTCCAGGGGTGAGCAATGTGGCCAAGAGGGCCAAAGGTGTCCTGGGATGCAGCAGGAAAAATGTGTCCAGCAGATCTAGGGAGGTTCTCCCCCCCTCAACCCCTCTACTCTGCCCTGGGGAGTGATACTGACTCCACCTGTAATACTGGACCCAGTTTGGGGCTCCCCAGTTCAAGAGAAACAGGGATCTACTGAAGAGAGTCCCATGGAGAGGTACAAGGATGACTGAGAAGACAGAGAACTGGGGGATTTTATTCATGCCTACAATATCTGGGGGGTGGGTGTCAAGAGGAAGGGGCCAAGCTCTTCTCAGTGGTGCCCAGTAACAGGACAAGGAATAATGGTTTTAAGCTGGAACATCCAAAGTTCCACCTTGACATGAAGAAAAACATCTTGACTGACAGCACTGGCAGAGGCTGCCCAGAGAGGTTGTGGAGTTTCCTTCTCTGGAGACTCTCCAAACCTGCCTGGATGTGATCTCCAATACCTCCGTGTTTAGAAAAAAACTTAAAACCACACCTTGCCATTCTGAAAATAAACAGAATACATATAACAACCTGCAGAAAATAGAAAATGTCTAGGCTGTAAAACCTTCCGTTGTCGTGGCCTGATGAGAAAGCAATTTTCTGATTTAAAAAAAATAATTCTAATTCAAAGAGACATGCTACTTTGTTTGTACATTGCATGCTATAAGGTAAGCCTCAGAAGTGTTTATCAAACAACATGTCATACACTTCTAAACCAATTCTTCATGCATATGAAAATCTGCCTCATTTATAGGCTTTGAAGTGAGCCCTAAGGGAATATTCACATACATACCCTAATGCTGATTATTTTATCAGCCACAGTAGCAAAAAGTGCTTTATCACAAAGACACCAATTAATGCAAAAGCAAAAAGCCCTTCACTTTTATGTCTGATGTTGATAGAAACTCAGTTACAAAATAATTAATGGGAAACGTGGCTTCTGTAATACACACAGGGAAGAGATGGTCCCTGATGGTTTGGTAAAAAAAGTGCTCCATGAGGATTACAAAGGACACGTGTATTGTGTTGTTTTCTGGGTTTGTTGTCTGTATATTATTATCCTTTTGTGTGCTGTATACAAGGCACAACCTTTTATGAACTACACAACCTATGCACAAAATTATATTGCAAGTCCCATGGGGAGTGGTTAATAAAAAAACTGTTGTAACACTGTAAAAAATATTCAAACTTTTATGCCAGGGACCTGTATCAACATCTGGCTGTTTGTAAGGCTCAAATTTCCTCTCAAAGAGGTAAAGCCCTCAAAAATACTTATATAAAGTTGCTGAGAATTCATCATAGTTTCTATTTGATGTACTTATGTTTGAAGTATTCTATGTTTCTATTTTATTGAGATCTTTAACATGGGTGCTTAAATTGCCCTCACTTAGGATTTTTCTGGAGTGTGGACTGCCCTGAAACCATCAGCTCAAGCACAGGGGGAGAAAGAGGGGGAGAAAGAGGGGGAGAAAGAGGGGGAGAAAGAGGGGGAGAAAGAGGGGGAGAAAGAGGGGGAGAAAGAGGGGGAGAAAGAGGGGGAGAAAGAGGGGGAGAAAGAGGGGGAGAAAGAGGGGGAGAAAGAGGGGGAGAAAGAGGGGGAGAAAGAGGGGGAGAAAGAGGGGGAGAAAGAGGGGGAGAAAGAGGGGGAGAAAGAGGGGGAGAAAGAGGGGGAGAAAAAGGGGGAGAAAGAGGGGGAGAAAGAGGGGGAGAAAGAGGGGGAGAAAGAGGGGGAGAAAGAGGGGGAGAAAGAGGGGGAGAAAGAGGGGGAGAAAGAGGGGGAGAAAGAGGGGGAGAAAGAGGGGGAGAAAAAAAAAAAAACAAACAAAAAACCCAAACAACCTCCCCCCTCCTTTTGCACCACACCAAAGAGGCAGACTGACTCCTTTAGGTCCTGACATCCTCATGTCTCCAAGACCTTTGATTTCCATTCCCCAGAGTTCCAATACTTGGATCTAAACAAAGATGAAAGCAGAACCACCACTGCCACAAACCAGACAACTCCACAGATCTCTCCCCAATTTCTTCTTGTACTGCCTGGAAACCCACTGGCATAAGGATTAGGATTTGGGAGTGGGTTTTTTCCTGGTACAGGATATTCATATTTTATAGACAGAGTCTTTAGAAATAATCAGTGTCAGGAAAATTGATCTCTATATATCCAAGGCAGAGGATGCCTGCTCTCAGAACCAGAATTCCTTTTGCTGATTTACAAATACATTTGTAAGGATAGCCAAGTTAATTCAAGTTAAAAATAAATTTTGAAGCAAAACGAAAAATTAGAGCAGTAAGAAAACTTTTAAAACTGATCTATCAGCCAAAAGGTGCAGAAGGGGCTGCAGAAGGCAGGGGATACAAATGCCTTCCATTTTATACTTTAAATTCTTCCAGCCAGTACAGCACAACAGACTCATCAGCTGTGTCTCTGTAATATCTTCAGCCTAATGATTGGGCTTAGGTTGCCAGCCAGGGATTTCCTCATTCATTACTTCCAACACATCCACCAAGTCTCAAAACACTGCAGACCTTTTTTAGCTTCTCATCCTCTGCAGAAAAGAAGAAAAAGTTGTGTGACTGTGGCTCAGCACAGACATCTTGTCCTTCCTTGGATTTACTCTTCTGTTTCTTGGAGAATTTCAGCATTTCATCAGCCCTGTGCATGTCTTTATTTGTCCATCTGCATAAATGAGGGCCCACAGCACACAGAGAGGAGCAGTTTGCTAATATTTGTAGTATACTTTCAGGTATGTATAAAACCCAAAGCTCTAATAACCAAACAGGCAACTTTTTCATTTCACAAAAGAATATCTGTAAAGCATCACTCTGCAGACACTAAACCTACATTAAATACAAAGGATGCATTTGCAAAATTTTTTTTTTTTTCTTCTTTTCACATGCACCCACTCAAATGAGGTCTCAATGCTGACAGCCACGAGATCCAGAATTTATCACCAGCCCTTCCCATAATTTTCTAAGCTGCAGGCAAATCAGCTTGCTGGAATTTATTTTCCTGGGAAATGGATGAATTAACTCAAGGAGCTAATGCAAAATCAAATCCAAAACCAGAGTTTTTAAGATGCAAAATATGCCTGGTTTGAAGCCATTGATCTGTTAGTTCCTGACTCCACGTGCTGCATAAAAACCAAGCTCAAAACTTATATTATCTTAGAAAGGATCTGCATGTCCTTAGTTCCCCTGAGAATCAGGCTGCTCTTGGTTCAGAATATGACACAGATTTGCTTCATGGGGATACAGTTTGTTGTTTTTTTTTTTTCTTAAAAACACCAATCTGGATTTAAAAAAAAAAAAAAATGAAAGAAAAAGAAAACATGTCCTATACTAGTAATTATTTTCTGCTGCTTCTGGACTGTTAGTCTGGGGCCTGCCTTGATTCTGTCCAACTTATTTTTCTTACATTATTCACTTATATTTCCAGCAAGCCCTGGTAAAAATGAATTTTGCCAAGTCCAAGAGCAGTTTGTGATCATCTTCTGCAAACTGGTAACACAGAGATAGACACTGCCAGGTGCAGGTAGAAGTTTTCTTTAGTACCCACTGCATAAATCAATTCAATTCAACCAGAACTGAAACAGCTGAACTTCATTCCCTCTCTTCATCATGTCAAAAGGTTAAGATCAGCCAAACAACTTCTCTTTCACCAGCAAAATAAAAGAAACTTTTATTTCAGAACTTTTCAGCTTCTTTGTCTCATCAAATTCCCAGCTGCTTTTTTTTTCTCTGCACTCTTCTCTAATCCAGGGATTTTCTAACACTCCTAGTATAAATATTCTTTTATTTTAATCAATAAAATATTGAAGGGCTGTGTGTTTCACTTCTGCTTCCATCATCCATACAGAAAGGGGAACTGAGGTAGCTAATATGATGCAATTTTATCTCCTCTTTTCCAGCAAACATCAGGATAAGTGACAAGGCAACTGAAAAGCTAAATTATCATTAGTCACCAGAGCTGAGCCCCTCTTACTCCAGAATTCTGCCCTTAATCCACTTGATGTGTGAATTAAAACTGCTTAGATGTAAACACCAATATTGAATGTTTAAGTAGCTTGCAGCTAATTCAAGATTTTATTCACTTTATTCTACTGCCACTCCCAGTCCTGCTCTGTCCCTGCAATCAGCAGTGCAAGAGGTTCCACAAAATAAATCAGCAGCTGAATTTAATGAGTTACAAGAAAGTTTTTGCCACACTTACAAGGCTGTGAACCAGCATCTTCCACAAGCATTGGGTTAGTTTTAAGAAGGATTCAGACATCTATTTCCTAAAACAGCTTCTTTTTGACAAGTTTGCCCCTTGCAGAAAAGAATCTCATGCTTCAAGAACTGAAAACCAATAAAGAACATGGCACTTCTTGGCCACCAAAATGCCAACCAAATCCTTGACAATGCTGGGCAGGATGTGGCTGCTTTTCAGAGCACTTGTTTTTCAAATTTCTATCAGCAATTCCCTTCTGCATCTGTTTTTTAACTCTAGGCAACAACAGTGCATAATTTCTTGAATATAAATATAAAAGGTTTCATTGATAAACAGCAAGGAAACATAAAGAGGTTTTGTGTGTTTACACAAAAATATACTCATTAGTTTGAGTCATTAAATGACCTATATGCCATGCTGAAAAGGTCAAAGTAAGAGAAAAAAAGAGAAAAAAAACCAAGAGAAATCCTCTGGGGAAAAAAAACAAAGCCAACCACCAAAATAAACCAAAGCAAAATAAACCACAGCAAAATAAACCAAAGCAAAATAAACCAAAGCAAAATAAACCAAAGCAAAATAAACCAAAGCAAAATAAACCAAAGCAAAATAAACCAAAGCAAAGCACAACCCATTTTCACATGCTAGAACTAAAGAATACACTGGATTACTCCACCTGTAGAGATGTACCACCCCAAAGCTCTCCCCCAGATTCTTGTTCTTTCTTCCTAATTAATTATTCCTTAATAAAATTTCATTTCCATTCCACCTCCCATCATTCCATCCAACACACCACGACACACGTGGCCTGGCCTCTCTGGGGCTGCACTGGGTAAGAATTTTATCCAGTGCTGATAAAAAAAGACATTGGAACACTTGGTGACCTCTTTGTTCCTCAGCAGTAACATTTACATGTCATAAAAGACACAAAATACATGTAAAAAACATTGTTTTCAGGCTTTCAGAAAATATTTTTTAAAGCTGAAAATCCTGCAGTGATATTTCTGTAAGTAAAGCAAAATAAAATATGTTTCCTGGTTCTCATTTATGTAAATAACTTGGACTTTACTGCTCTTGATCAATGACAGAAAATTCAATTGTCATCATCTGCAGGGAAGACTCAGTACAGGAAAATTTGGAATATTCTGCCTCCAGACAAATACTTTGAACCAAATGACATCTTGAGGAAGGCTGCCATATCCAAGTTAATCTGAGAATACCCTCAGAAGCTACCATTACATTATTTTACCAGTAGAAATATTACTATATTGCTGATGCAAGCATTCTGTCTGCTTGTTCCAAATTCTTCCTTATCCTTTGGATCATGAATAAAGCTGCAGTGTTTTAAGCAGAGCAGAAGAGCCTTCCAGATTGAAGTAACTCATTTGTATTGTTGCTAAACACTTCAGTCTGTAGTATTTTTACCAAATGGAACTTTATATAGCAGCCTTTACAATAATCAAATGCATTAAAAAAAAAAGATATTAATCTATTAGTTGCAAAGATGAACCAGATACCCAGTGAAGTCTGCTTAACACTACACAGAGGAACAAAAGATTGGTTTTGTTTTGCATTTGCAGTCACAGTGTTGGTTTTTAGTTATTGTTGGTTTCAGATGCAGGTAAAATTGTCAATTCCTGTGAAGCCATCACAACACCTACCTCCCAATTTCAGCCAAACTTCCACATGCTTTAAGTTCCAGACCAAGTTCTGCAGCCATCAGTAGAATGCCCATCTGCTGAAGAAAATGATTACTTTCAAGAAAAGTCTTCTACATTAAAGAATAAATTACCTTTGAGCAGTCATTCTTGACTGGCTGATTGGGTGAGAGGAATATGCTATTAGTCTCGAACAGAAATCTTAAAATAAATTAGTTCAATCACAAAACTACTTGAAATTCCAGCAGGCCAGCACTTTCAAGCTTTGTTGGCAATATTTTACCATCATCAGGAACTCAACTCACAGATACTGCTAGAACAAAAAGACAGCCCTTGCCTCAGACTTCAAACCTCAGGTCAGGCCAACTATAAACCCAAGACTATAATAAAGGGAAATATCACAGCCCTTCTTATTCAACCTGCTCTGTAACCTTAGGAAAAAGGACCAGTGAAAATATCTAGGGTGCTCTAAAGGTGAATAAATAATCTAGGAAAGGACACATGTAGATGTTTCCATTCTAGATGCTTTATTTTTTTTCCCCTAGACCTGTTTCAAGGAACGTGTTGCTAACATTTGATTTATCATCAAAGCTTCATAGCCCTCAAAATTATCCTTGGATCTGTTTAAGGACAAATTATTCGTAGAGTCCAGCCCATTTAGAAGAAAAAAAAACCAAAAAGATGAGTTAAAAGGGGGATGGATAGGTACTGGTCACCCTACCACTGACAATGCAAGCTCAATTAGATGCACATTATGTCAGCAGAAGCCCAAACATCTTCACCCTTATAAAAATAAAGATGCACAATCAGGAACCTCAAGTTTTGCAGAATTGCTACTTCCCTTTGACTGGTCATAACTGCATTGCTGGGATATTTAACACGATTCTTCATTCAGATAAATTACCATTAATTTGAAAGCATAAGAGATTTAAATTCCACAAAGGAGGCTATAGGTCAAAATTAAATATGTACTGGCCTATTTCTGTTGTTTCCTTTCTAGTCACATTGTCTAAGCATACACAAGTAATCTCAGGGGAAGGAGATATAAAATATTTTAAGTGTAACTAAGAACATTGATACAAAGAAATGAGTCCATTTCAATTATATTTTGATGGTTATTAACTAAAGCAAAGACATGGAGATTCTTTTAAAGAATGGGTGATCCTGACATGTTAATTAAATGTACATGATACCAAAATGGCAAAGCAGTTGACAAAAAGGTGATGCCAGCTTTGCCTTTTCTCTTGTATTATTTTTGTAATTACTGAATTCATGAAGCTTGGTCTGTTCCCATCTTCATCAGATTTTACAGATATAAAAATCTAGGATGCATCACTTGCTTAATACAAGTAAATTCATGCTTTCCAGCTACTACTTCAAGAAACTTTTACTAAATAGTGGAAAGATTCTTAAGGGGTTAGAATAGTCTAAACTAAACAGTTTAACACATTTCTAGAAGTCCTAAAAACATTCTCTAGAGCAAGTGGATCCACCTATTATGCTACCTGGGCACTAAAACATCAGGTTTGTGACTGGCAGAAACAGCATTAAACATGGGAAAGTGTCACAGCAGAGTCAAGCTCTAATACACATTTTTTACTCCTGTTTATGTACATCATGAATACACAAGAGAAACACAAAGCCACATAAAAAAGAAATTGTGATAAAATCTGGGAAGTTTTGCCATGCTATTAAACACTGCCTTTCCCTTTGGTCTCTTTTGCAGACAGCTACTTCCACAGAATTTTCAACTTATTCTTTCTTAACCTGAAACTTTTATCACTGATGGAAACATGAAGATTCCAACCCAAAGCATCCTCTGACTAAAGGCAGCTCCTGTGTGTTACCCCAGCAGACCTTTGGACAGGGCTTTATAACCATAATGCAGCCAGTGGCTGGGGTGATCCTGCAGGTTTCCAAGTGTTACCATAACCTTATTATTATATCACATTTTACAATATCAGCACTTCAGTTTTGGTGCTCCCCAGCCAGCTCCAAGCACTGCATGAGAATTTCATACAGGTCACTCTTGCAGCACAACAGATTTTGGCAAGAACTGAGCTGTGGGATGGGTTTACAGATTCCATTCTGCAGGACTCACTGGAGTGCACAGCACCCATTCTCCTACTTCTTGGGCCAGCCAGGGATCTTCAGCCCATCAGAACTTTCCAGCCATGAAATAAGATCTGGCTACAAAGCAGCAAAGCCATGCATGGGGCAGAATCAGCATAGAATCCAGGTAAATTTCTATCTTGCTTTGTCAATCTATTCAGGGCATATTCATGGAAATGCATCTTTTAGAGCTTTAAATAAATAGCTGATTAAGTGAACATATAGTGGTAACTAGAGGTGGAAAAAAGGCCTTTGCCTTGCTATGCTGGAGAGCAGTGTAGGTGAAAGAGACCTGGGGGTCCTGGTAGACAAGAAGATGCCCATGAGCCAGCAATGTGCCCTTGTGGCCAAGAAGGCCAATGGCATCCTGGGGTGCATTAGAAAGGGGGTGGTTAGTAGGTCAAGAGAGGTTCTCCTCCCCCTCTATTCTGCATTGGTGAGGCCACACCTGGAGTATTGTGTCCAGTTCTGGGCCCCTCAGTTCAAGAAGGACAGGGAAGTGCTTGAAAGAGTCCAGCGCAGAGCTACTGAGATGATTAAGGGAGTGGAGCATCTCCCTTATGAGGAAAGGCTGAGGGAGCTGGGGCTCTTTAGTTTGGAGAAAAGGAGACTGAGGGGTGACCTCATCAATGTTTTCAAATATGTAAGGGGTGAGTGTCAGGGAGATGGAGTTAGGCTTTTCTCAGTGGTGACCAGTGATAGGACAAGGGGTAATGGGTGTAAATTGGAGCATAGGAGGTTCAAGTTGAATATCAGAAAAAATTTTTTTACTGTAAGGGTGACAGAGCCCTGGAACAGGCTGCCCAGGGGGGTTGTGGAGTCTCCTTCACTGGAGACATTCAAAACCCACCTGGACACGTTCCTAGGGGATGTACTCTAGGGGGCCCTGCTCTGGCAGGGGGGGTTGGACTAGATGATCTTTCCAGGTCCCTTCCAACCCCTAGGATTCTATGATTCTATGAATGAAAAAGCTATTTCCCAAAATACTGTAACCAAAAAACCAGTAGAGGGTTCACTTCTAAAGAGACTTTTCCCAATAAGAACAGAATCAATCCTAGAAGTCAGGTTGGAAGGGACCTCTAGGATTATCTGGTCCAACCCTTCAGATATTATTGTTTATGTCTCAGCACCCCATCAAGTTGAAACTTTCCAGAGTGGGGGAATCCACCCCTTCCCCTGGGAGACCATTCCAGTGTCTGACTGTCCTCAGAGTGAAAAATTGTCCTCATGTGTACAATCAGCATCTCCCCAAATTGTGCCCATTGCCCCTTGTCTTCTCCATGGGACTCCTTGTAAATAGGGAGTCCATATTCCTAATATTATCCTATAACTGATATTTCACCCACCACAGCTGCTGACATTCAGATTTTCAAATTGGGTAATTCTGAGCTCCCCCCAAGGAAAAAAAATCATAAAGAAAAAGAAAAAAAACACAATATCTAACTTCACATTCTTCCAATAATTTCTTCATCTGTGGAGAAGTCACACATTTATGCAAACATTTATTTTGTTTTCATCTTTCTTTAATGGAATTTGCTGTTAAAGCTAGTGGAGCTGGAAAATACAAGTAATTTCCATAGTCACTTCTGCTCCCTTCAAAAACAAACAAAGCACTATTTTTTCTTCTTGTAATACATAATTTTCTCTCTTGGCTCTCTAATTTAATTTATCTAACTATTTTTCTAAGTTCTTTTCCTCTTCATATTGTAAGAAAATGGAAAAAATCTCTTGTTTTGCTGTCAAGCCTCTCTTAAAATCTCTTAATGTTGTGTTTAATCAACGCATACTGAGGGTAATCTCTGTAAGTGGATTTTCTCTCTCTTATGCCCCTATCCTTTTGCTCTCCCTTTGTTCCAGCTCACTGATCAGCTTCATGATGAGCAAGGTAAACTGCAGAAGAACACAGCCTTGTCCACTCAGCATCCCAAGGGTTTCCACGTTTCCCACACTCACCATGCAGAAAACAGAGCAAGGAACACGCTGCTCTTACTAATAAGTATCTCCTTGGCAGGCCAAGGGCAGGAGAAGCTTGTCTCAGGGCTGATCTGGAATAGCAAGCAGCTCCTGCTACAGCCTAGCAAATCTGTCTCAGGAAGGGAATTCACACAGCTGAGGAGTTTAAAAGAAGAAAAAGAGACAAAGGAGTTGGTGGTTGTGTGATGATGCCACCTGCCTCCCACTCCTCCTCCTGATTTTTAAGTTCTCCCACACCAAGTGACCCCCAGCTCCTCACGTGGCTCCACAGCCAAATTCCCAGCTCCATTTTTCTTTCTGTTACATCAATCCCTGCAAGCAAACCAGCTGAAAAAAAAAAATATCACTGGCATTAAAGGCAAAAGATTAAGTCTCTGTGTTTGCCAGGTTCAAAAGAGCAATGATGGGAATGGGTTTTCTGTCATCCCAGTAAATCCTCTTTTTTTTTTTTTTTTTTTTTTTAGGACACAGTGACACATGAGCCCTGAAAAACCAGGTTATGATTTTTTTGTTTACACACAGTGGAAAGGAAACAGATGTTAAGAAGGTGGCTTTTCAAATTTGGGTAACATTATTTGAAATGGCAAAGCTAAACTGAGGGGAAATGAGGAAAATCCAATGTACTGAGACTCCTCAGTACCAGAACTGACACCACGAGGTATGAAGAGTTCTGATTGAATCCTTTTTTCTCTGAATGAATTTAGTAATGTAGCAAAAATGAAAGGTCTGACTTCACTTCATCCTAAAATATTTTTACTTTTTCTCATGAAGAAATCAGTCCTTTATGCCTCAAGGTATTGCCACATGGGTAAACCTAAGTGCATAACCAACATCTACCCATATGTATTAAAAACTAGGAAGTTATTCAAATATTTTGCTCAATCAGATCCTTAATTAATCCAATATTTTCTAGAGCCCAGTACTGATCTCAAATTATGCACGTGCAAGTATCAGACTCAATGAACTAAGAACTTCCATGCTTAGCAGTCAAAGCACTTTTTCTAGAAGTGCTTCACTAGAGAATATTAAGTGTCATGTGAACAAGAAAAAAAAAAAAAAAGCAATATTTAACATCTAAGAAGGAATTCTAACAAAACATAATTACAGGGATTAGATGCCATTTATGCAGAGGCTTGTGTTATTTATTTGAACAGGAGATATTCAATGTAATTCACCTAATCAGGTCTATAAGGTTATTTAACTAGATTAAATGAAGAATTGAATTAATTCCATAGTCTATATAACAAAGGCTTAATTAAATAATTAAGAGTAAACTTCTCTGAGCTGATTAATAGCACTCAAGAAGAAAGAATTTGTCTGACAGATGAAAATATGTTTTGGGGCAGCAAATTAGGCAAAATTTTACCTGACTGAACTCAGTGCAGGGATCTAAATACTTGTGACTGCTCTAGGAACACCACTGCTATTAATAACTCTCCAACTCCTATGGAATGACCAAAGTGTGCTCATTAAAGCAAAATGCTTATCAAGCAATCTTGAAAATGCAAATGATGGTTCCCAAATGGCATTTTCTTTTTTCATTCAGCTACACCCCCTTGGGTTTTAATACAGGTAGCCACGTCACTAGAGAAGGGAGGAAAAAAAAAAAAACAGTTTATGCAAATATATGTTTCAATAGTTCAATCACCTCCATATTTTTCCTTTGCTTTTATTAATGGAAAATAGGACATTAAAAGAACAGTGATTATTACTGTATATCAAAGTGATATATTGTGTGATTATTACTGTATATCAAAGTTTTGACTGCTTTAAATACATAACCATGATTTTCATTTTGTACCAGATCAATCAGCCCCTTGTACATCACATTCACCTGGGGCAGGAGTGTTAATAAATTAGTGATTATTAATTTAGACAAAGAAAAACTTTAACAACCTTAATCACAAGCAAGGGAACTACCTTGGTAGTTACCAGATTTCTCTCTAACGTGGATGGGCTGCTGCCCCCAGCTCTGGCTCATTCCTCAGAGGCAGAAATAAGGACAAAAAAAGAAAATAAGCAAACAAAAACTTGTGGAAGAAACTTTCTGCAAACACAGATTTATTCAACAGATGGCTGCTGTCAGAACTACTCAGATCCTCATGTTCTGATAATAATTGGGTTCATGGGATGATTTCACTTGAAGATTCCCCAAACAAACAAACTCATGGTCACACAGATACCTTGGTACCATATTACTTTTCCTATCATCTTAACCCCACTTGGGCAAAATTTGGCTATCCAGAGAGCATCCCCCTAAGAATACAGCTTGATTCACATTTCTTGAACAAATTAGTATTCTTTCCCTTACAGTACTGATCTAAATATATTTCTTTTATTATACTTCATCATTATATATATATATATTTATTACGTTTTATCATTCAGAGGCCAAATTATTGTCATTATCAGTGAACCCAGTTCCCCCTCAAATGCATTTTACTCACCCCGACACTACCATTTAAGCAGCTCAATCCCAAATATTCCAGAGAAAAGCAGCACTGAAATTCTGGAGGACTGAACTCCCTCCCTTGCCTCTCACAACCCTGGCCCCCACCCTGTTCCTAAGGCTTTTCCTCAGGGCTGCCAACAAATTATTTGTTCCTGGAGATGCAAATGAGAACACACACATGGAAACACACCCAAAAAAACCCCAACCCAAAACCCACCCCCTCCAAAGAGGGAAGGAGGCCCTAAATTAATTTAACAAATCTCAGTTTTCTGCAAAGTAAAAAATGCAATCACTCAAACACCAAACAGCTGAGAAAGAGCTGAATGAACACAATATGCAGTCACTAAACACCTGTAAACAATCAAATATAGGAGATACACCTTATTTAAAGTAGAAAAATGTCCCATTAAATATGCTTTTACTGCTCTCTTTTCCCCTCCTCATATCCTTATTTCCACCTGATTTTCTTTATCTTCCATCTCCCCTCGGGCTAACTTGCCCCCACACTTTCTAAAATCTAGAGTTGCTGCTATTTCAAGATAATACCTGATTTTTAGAAGGTAACTTGAATTGTAGAAGATAAAACTTGAATTGTAGAAGATAAAACTTGAATTGTAGAAGATAAAACTTGAATTGTAGAAGATAAAACTTGAATTGTAGAAGATAAAACTTGAATTGTAGAAGATAAAACTTGAATTGTAGAAGATAAAACTTGAATTGTAGAAGATAAAACTTGAATTGTAGAAGATAAAACTTGAATTGTAGAAGATAAAACTTGAATTTTAGAAGGTAACTTGAATTTTAGAAGATAAAACTTGAATTGTAGAAGATAAAACTTGAATTGTAGAAGATAAAACTTGAATTGTAGAAGATAAAACTTGAATTGTAGAGGATAAAACTTGAATTGTAGAGGATAAAACTTGAATTGTAGAAGATAAAACTTGAATTTTAGAAGATAAAACTTGAATTTTAGAAGGTAACTTGAATTTTAGAAGATAAAACTTGAATTTTAGAAGATAAAACTTGAATTTTAGAAGATAAAACTTGAATTTTAGAAGATAAAACTTGAATTTTAGAAGATAAAACTTGAATTTTAGAAGATAACTTGAATTTTAGAAGGTAACTTGAATTTTAGAAGATAAAACTTGAATTGTAGAAGATAAAACTTGAATTGTAGAAGATAAAACTTGAATTGTAGAGGATAAAACTTGAATTGTAGAGGATAAAACTTGAATTGTAGAAGATAAAACTTGAATTTTAGAAGATAAAACTTGAATTTTAGAAGGTAACTTGAATTTTAGAAGATAAAACTTGAATTTGAGAAGGTAGCTTGAATTTTAGAAGATAAAACTTGAATTTTAGAAGATAACTTGAGCCAGGCAACAGAAGTGAAAGCCAACTGACAGCACCAGGACAGAAAACATCTTTATAGGGAAGTCTCACTAAGCCCTTTCCTCCAACCAACCACCCAAAAAAAGCAACCCCAAGAACTCTAATGAAATCTGGTATTTTATAGATTTGTGCCCCGGGGTTGATTGACCTTGCTGGGTGGTGAAGGTGGAAGCTCCAACAGAAGCACTTCCCAGCCCTAGGACATTAATCTCACTTTTACTGAATAACCAAATATCACAGCATTTTTCTCATTTTGGCATTTTTTCTGGGCTTATTGTAAAGTGCTTTTGTCTCTGAGACCTTTATCACACTGTCAAATATGGTCAAAATAGATTCTTCTGACCAAATACAGCTACAAATTAGCAGAGACAGAAATACTGTGTGGCTGCAAAAATCTCGTTTCCCTGGGAAAAGAGACTAAAATTACCAAACAAATGTTGTTTCTCCACATAAAATGGATTATGTGTATCTTCAGGAGCAAGGGCATGTTGGCTGCTTTCAGATTCTCACACTATTTCTAAATATTTACTCTGTAAGAGATTTCACATCCTGTTCACTCTCTAAAATTCAGATAAGGTGGCTTTTCAGCTTCATTTTCACCTCCTTTTTTCTTTTTTTTTTTAAGCCTTAACAATACCACAGACTTAAATTCATGCAAAAGATATCAATTCTTCCTCAATCACTACAGTTCTTAACGTTTTTATGACTTATGGAAAAATTTTCTAACTTTCCATTTCAATTTATCATCTTTCCAGCTATTACATTAGGAGCCCAGAGGGGGGGTAAAAAAAAAAAAAAAAAAGGGGGAAATAAAATTCTTTTTTGTTCTTAAAAATTTTTTAAAATACCTCTCAAAACCTCAGGCAGTATATTTATTTTGGGGGGAATAAAGCTGTTTAAAAATCTTTAAAAAGTCTTAGATCAGCTTTAGAAATATTAAGCATGATCTGCAAAAAAAGAAATAACAGGAAAATAGCTACTGCCCTTATGTACAATCTGCATAATCTCACTCTCATCTTGATAAAGCCTGATCAGCAACTTCATCCTCAACTTCAAAGTCCCAACAGTTGCTTTAATAATAATTATAATAATGGGTTAATCACATAGCAAGATTTTTAAACAAAAAATAAGCAAATCTGACTTCACCTCCTAGCAGTCACTGTGTATTTCAACCACAAGAAAGCCAAGGAAACAATGTGTGGTAGAAAAACATAAAAAAACAAAAACTGCAAAACAGCAAGGAAGTAGGGAAATCTTTTTCAGAGTTTCATGAGCAAAACCTATAGGGAATTTTTCTCAGTAAACAGAAGTAGCAAGCAAGGACTATTGAAGCTGTTTGAAGCAACTACACACTGATCTTTAACTTAAATATTTAAAAAGAAAAAAATCCCCCACAGATAACCTTATCCTTCATTTAAACAGAAAAAGGAAAATGATACAGGAATCAAATTCCAATGTTCAGTTTTCGTGACAGCTGGAAAAAACAATTTTAAGAGGAATGTGCAGCTATTGAGACTTTCCCATCTTTCCACAGCTCTATAGGTTTTTTCCTTTGTTATAAAAATCACCAAAACTTGGGAAGCAGGGGACTGTTATCCCAGCTCTCTTTGGGTGCCTAAACATCCAGTTTAGGGAAAAAAACTAGAGATGCAGTGACAGCCACGAGAAGTAGAGAGCATCCCATTGCTCCCTTTTGCTTTTAGGGGAACATATGGTGAGCGTGGGGCTTTCTCAGCAGCTCTGCCTGACACAAACTGCTCCTCTTGGAGTCAATTTGCACGTAGGATATCAGAGCCTACAGATTTATAAGGCAAAAAGAAAAAAAAAAAAATATTCACAACTTTGGGAAAGGAAAACTTGGGAGTTGCAAACAGCTTAAGTGCCACACAGCTACAAGCTGATTCTCAGGGAATTAAACCTGCAATTCCCCTTGATAGCAGAGATTGCTGCTACTTGGAGGCTCTGTATGCTGAAAACCCACCCTCTGGTGTTTACTAATTGCATCCAGTTAGTACAGCAGGTGAAATGCTGATTATTTCATTTATTTCTTAGTCTCCCTCTGCATTTATTTTGCATATCCTGCCTGCCTTGCTCTAGAGATGAAGGCCACTGGAAAATCCTCAGGAATACAACAAGGCTGTGGCACAAGAAATGAGCAGCCCAGCAGGCATCCAGTTCAGGGCATCAGGGTCCAGCACTAAAGTCCATTTACACACTGGGATGTAAATTCAGTCCCTGTATTTGTATGTGAAACTTCTACCCACCCCTGCTGGGCTGAGACAGGCCTACTCAAAAGTACACTTCAACATTTGATTGCTTTACCATCCAATTCATAATTTCACAGAGACAAAAAGATGCCATTCAAACACTGCATCAACCAGAGAGGCAAAGTACTTCAAGACATTCAAATTTAATAAGTTGCTCTCCTGAACAAAAGGCAGATCCTGCACATTCCCTACCAAAACAGAGCCATCTCAGTTTGTTGCTAAAGAAAAAATTTAGGTTATTCATCATTTCATGCCTTTACAGGTCATATATTGTTGACAGTTGCTTTTTTACTAATGTTTAGATGCAAACAGCATTTTGTCAGCAGTACCTACTGAGCAGAGTTTTGCAAATACTAAGTTGACCTCCACAGAAAAAAGAAAGGGGATGTTTTCAGTTTGATGTTGCCTCTTTTAACACTGACTTGGATTAGAAAAGGGAAAGGAACACCTGATGCATGGGGTGTAGTTCTTAATTCATTCTGCTTTATGAAGACAGGCATGCAGGGAGTGACAAAAAAGATATAAACTGAAGAATTATCCATAGCACTCAGCTGTACAGTGGCTTAGGCTCCTCTCAGATAAGACTTCCATGGGTTCTGTATTTTCTGGTTCCTTTCCTTGATTGTAAAAAAAAAATAAATTAGTTGTGGCTCTGGCCATCCTTCTCAAAGACAATTCTTTCCACAGAAATACCTTGCCCACCTCCACCCCTGATTTTTAAATCAATGGCAACACAGGCCCAAGTTTTCCAACCAAAAATCTTACCACTTACTTGAAAGCAATATTTTTAGTAATTGATGTTGAGGTACAACTCGGGTAACATAGAACTGCTTGTTTCTTCTCTTCCCTCCTCAGATTTTAAAGAATATAATCAGATTTTACCACCTCCATCACTTCCACAGAATTTTCTGTCTTATAATATAGTGGGAAACACCTGCTCACCTACCAAATAGACACTCTGTCATCTGGCAAAGGTTGGGCAGCAGACTTCTGTCTTTCCTGTTCTCTGCTAGCTAAAAAATTTCCTTCACTGGCTTTACAAAGCAGTGTAGAATCACATAAAAGGTGATGTGATTAAATGAGTACCTTTCAGGGACCATTTGCCACCAAACTTACTTTATAATTCATCCCTTCTCTGGTACCTGGAGTTGGGTTACTCTGGCAGGTACAACTCTACTTCCCCTGCACTGCTTAAATGTTAATGGAGGAAAACTGCTCACATCCATATTTTAACACACTTAAGTACATCAACTTGCTCACCTCTGGAAAGAAACCCATCTCAGGGTATGAGAAAAACTGAAAGATGGTGAAGCTTACACTGCTGAAAATTTATTCTGCTTCAGCACTACGAGAAATATTATTCCCTCTCTCAAAATGCACTTCTGGTTCTATATAACATGCCTATTATTTAGTTTACAGCTGGTTTAATTAAACTAGATTATTTCAACCAATAGAGAGTGAAATGTGTGTGAAATATTTTGACATATCTTGCACGTGCTGGGTTTTCAGAGAGAACAGACTTGAAGATGTTGAAAGGCCCATAAGCATATATCATATGTGTGTGTATATATATATATATATATGAAAGTATCAATCTCTGGAGGAGCCAAAGTCAATTAAAACTTGGACAAAAAGCTTTTAATCCCGTCAATATCAACCACAAACCCATCTGCTATTTGATTTTTTGGTCTCTCCTTCACATGAGAGTGGACAAAACCAAGATTTGTTTCTATCATTTCATAAATATGGGGATGCACCTAACCTATGATTTCAGGAAGCTTCACTAGAGGGTACTGAAGGCACCATGTCCT
The DNA here is from genome assembly GCF_036169615.1 of Heliangelus exortis. Taxonomy (NCBI): domain Eukaryota; kingdom Metazoa; phylum Chordata; class Aves; order Apodiformes; family Trochilidae; genus Heliangelus; species Heliangelus exortis. The sequence goes on from NC_092431.1 coordinate 20,242,989, forward strand.
GTCTTGAGGACAGACTTTGGGAAGAAGTACTTCTTCCTCAAATTTCTTCCTTCAGCTCCTCCGGGATACAGAAGTGGGAGTCAAAAAAAGTAAAAATGTAATCCAGGAACAACAATCAGAATCCACTGAGCCACTCACACTTCAATTTTTTTCCTTAATTAACTTGGAAGGGAAATACAGGAATGTATGTGTTGTATAGATACATTTGGACAGTATATAAAACATATATATATATATATATATACATGATACAGCCTGTATCATCTGTATCAGCCTATTCTATTTAGAATTTATTATTCTATTTTTTAGAAATTCAGATTTCAAAACCGAAACGAATTTGGAGCAAAGCCACTGCCTCCTGCCAAAACCACCTCTTCCTCTCAAAAAACCCTTTATTACCATGTAAGCAGATGTTCAAATGTATTGATTGGAACAGTAATAAAGAGACAGAGTTTCAGGTGTCTCTTCCTTGTTAAACTTTACTGAAGAAATAACTCCCCTTGGCCTCCTCGCTTGGCTGCCCCAGACGCTACTTCTCAGCTCAAAAGATTCTCTCACACTTCACTACCTTTGGTACCTCACTATCATCATCTGCTGGGAACTTTTTCTGCACTTCACAGCCATGAAAGATTTAAAAAAAAAAAAAACAAAAAAAAAACAAAAAACCAAAACAAACACAAAAAACCAGCTACAAAAGGCCACAGCCAGTTTCATTATAATAGCTGTTCTTTTCTTTACGTTTTAGACACACTGTCTAAAATTTGATATAAGTATTATTCAGGTTGAATATAGATAAGAAGCCAAAGAAATAGAGTATTTTTTCCTATTCTCCCGAGGCAATTTCACAAGTCCTTGCAAGGTCAGGCACTGCACTTAAAAGGCAGCAAGTATTCTCCTTAATTCTGCTGAATGCCATCTGATCAGCAGACAGGCTTTAAAACACTCTTGTTCCAAGTATGTTCCACACAAACCATTATATCCTCAAGAAAATGTCATCTGCATTTACTGCTAACAGTCTGTGCTCAGGAGAGAGTCAAATCAGTTATGTTTTAAATCTTAAACTTTATAACTATTATTTCTAAATACGTTTTTATGTAATACTGGAAATTTTTGGTGCAGCTGATGAGGTGATTTTTAGCCAAACTGAAGCAGTGCTAAGTAACCAACTCAAAAGACCTGACTGTCATCCTCCCATTTAATCACTAGCTGCAAGAGTAAAGAATTAGTTATTTCAGAAAAATATTCTGCCAAAGGCTATGTATAAATATTTAATGTGCATATAATAAATGTATAAATGCATATAAAGTAAAATCACTACATTGAAATACATTAAATGTACAATATTAAATGCTTTTCTATGTACCTACACGTCATATAAGTTACATTATAACCTATGTAAATTATACAATATATTTATATGTACACTCATTCTTACAGAAGTCAAATACACATAAATATATATATATAAAGGAGTAATATATAGGAGTAAAAGGAGTAATATAGGTAATAGTCTAATTCTAATATACGGACTCATCCATTTTTATTGTGACCAATGAAACTAAGATTTTTGCCATATTTTCTCTTATTTTTGTAGCTTGCCTGTACTTTCCCTTGACCTCCCTCTTCTAAGGTAAATTTAAGAAAACTCTTTATTATTAATTTTGATTCAAAGATCTAGATTTTACCTTTTACACTTGCACTCTTCCTTCACACTCTTACAGCACAGATAGACATCAAGCCTCAAGATCACATCCAACTGGACCCATAACAATTCCAATTATCAACACCTGAATTCAGAATTTCTATCTTTAAAAATCAATATTCATAGCAGTGTTATGGATTCTCAGTAGATTGTATCAATGAAAACTCTTTAGTCACATTCACTGCACTGTTTTGAAGGCATGAAGCAGTATGCAAATCCAAAGGGCATCTCAGCTCAAAAAAATCAGATGCAGCCTTTAATAAATGCACCCCTTAATGCTGCACAATAATTTCAAAGTAGTGTTTGTGCAGGCTAAACAGTCCCATAAAATTTTATTTCTTCAACTGCTGTAATTTAATTTTATGGAAAACTAACTCCAAAGCCAGCACCCACAACAAAATTAAAACATACAAAAGTTCTAGATAATCAGAATAAAACCATTCTGAGAAAAACAATTACCTAAATAGTTCCATTTCGCTGTGTACTGGACTCAAGTGTTTTGGGGTTTTGGGGTATTTTTTTTTTCTGATTATGTATTTGCCAGGTAGCAGGGAGCTGCACAAGGCCAGAGCAAGGCAGGGGCTGTTCAGCTCTTTCCCTTCTCCCTTCAGTCACCAACCCCACCAATCCACCTCTTCCCAGATGAGGAATATTGTCAGATATTGCCCTGATGGGGATTTTATGTATGATTTATATGATGGAGGCACAAAAAGAAGAACTTTGTGTGTTGGTACCACAGCCTGATGTAGTGACAGCACCAAATTAACAGCTTTATGGAGGGGATTTATGGAGGAAATGGATTATTTCCTTCTCTTTGCACTTAATATAAATAGGACATGATCCAAGGTTTTTAGCTGGGAAGAAATAGAGGAGAGGCTGGAATGGCAGTGGAATGGCTGCATAAATAACTTAGGCTTTTATAAACACCACATATATTAAAAATAAAACACGAATTAAACTGTTTATATTTTCCTATCATTTTTCTAAAATTGAATGTGAAAAAGAAGAGCGAAGCTGTGATACAATCCAGGCTAAAATCATTTTTTTTTTTCAGTGCCAAAGGTTTCAGAAAAGACATTCCACACTATTTTTTCAGAAATACACCCCTAGGGTGAACACTTGATTTTCTCTGATTATCAGAATACGTTCAAGCTTAATTCACTGCTCACAACAGCAGCTTGGGTTCTGAAAGTAGAAAAGTCATGGCCTACAAAGTGAATGCAGTCAACTCCCCTTCCCCTAAAACTCAATAAACTGACCAATTCTGAAGCTGAGCTGCTTTATTACACAGTAATAAAATGCAGAATTTTGTCAACCACCAAGCAGCACTCGGATCTCCCAAGCAGTTAAAAGCAAGGAGAATTTGGCAGATGTTTATTTAAATTAATCAAATGAGTCTGCAAAGATATACAGATGTCTAGAATTATTATAGCTAAGTTAAATTTTTTCAAGCTACACAGGCAGTAGCTGAGATTGGCTCACTTTGAAACTATAAATATTCACATTATTCCTGTGCTACAAAGCCCACTAAGACACTACTATAGCTATAAACCTCATTTATTTTACCTTTATAGAGACAAAACTGAAAGTGCTTTCAGAGAATCCATCCTTATTTGTATAGAAATAATGCAGATTCTTGGGTAACCTCTGCTGTTAAAGGGATTCTTTTCCCTCAAAACTCAACAAATAATGCCTCTGCCCTTTGAACAACTTCACCTATGCATTTTGGGTTTCTTAGAATGTCAATATTCATTACTATCACTCAAACAGAAATGTTGCCTCTCCCTCCTCCCCCAGAACAGGCCCAAAGGCAGCTTTCTATTCCCTCTGAAAAGTATCAATAAATTCATCCTATCCCACGGCCCCATAAAAATAGTTCAAAAGAAATGTTTTCATTTGGTGAGAGATAAAGACATTTCCACAGCTGTTTAGAACTGCTTACAATTTCAGAATGATGATGGTATCCCATATGCAATGGGCATTCTGCTGCTTCTGTGGGAAACATTACCTCATTTATCCCATCAATAAAACATATTTTATTAAACTATACTATTTACAGATCCATTTGCCCTGTATTTCTTTGTTGACTCATTTAAATCTTTGTATATATAGCACTGGCAACTTACAACTTCGTTTGCAAGTTCAGTGGCTGCCTCTATGTATAATTACACTTTTTTTTTAAATTCAGGTTACACATTTTTAGGTTTGTTATAAATAAAAGGGAGAGAAAATGTAATGCTCCTGTCTTCCAGAACACTCCAGCCTTTCCCAAATTTAGTTGCCACTGATTGCACTGCTTGCCACCCTTGTTTTTCTTGCCTCATTAATTGTTGATATCTGCTGCATGTCTTACTGAACAATAACATATGCTCTCTGATCTCCCCTGCAACCTTTTCAAGTACACCTAGCAAAAAAGAAAACTCATTTGTTTGCAGGTTGCCTCTGGAAGAATTACTTTTGGCCAAAGTGTGAATCCTCCTCCAAGAGTCTGTCTGCACAACAGAGAGAAATTGAGTTTCATCTGAATGCATTTGATGATGCATCAGGAAAGAATATTTTCATTTATATATCTATATCTATAGATATATAAATTGTGGTTAAGAGCATCTACCACCATTATAAATAATGCCTTGCATCTCCTTAAAAGGAACATATTTTTCAATTATTCTTTTTGTATATTCAAAGTCTGCTGTGATTCTCCCCGTTATCCCATCTCTTCCCTTAGAAGTTCCTGATGTTACATATTTCAAGATAGTGAGCTCCACTTCCAGGCATTTAAATAGAGATTTGTGTATTTTTGAGCTTCTGTCTCAAAAAATGTACCCTGAAAGCTTTAAAAACCATTAATAGCCCTAAGAGTTTAACAGCAACCTGAAGCTTTGAGAAATACACAGGTATCTTATCACTTGGGAAGGCACAGTCAAGATTGAGGGTCTGCCAAACCCCTAAACTGGAAGAGAAACTCTTCAGCCCAGCTGAATTTAATGTATTCTGTCAGTAAAAACAAGTTTTTACATCTTTAATAAAATATGTCATTCCATCAGAAATATTTTTTCTTAAAAAACAAACTTTTATGCACAAGCCTGTAGCCCTCATCCCATATCATTAGGCTATCATGCAAACTTTAATTTAGGAATCCCTACTGTTATCAAAACTCAAAGCTGAATGACTCATTTGCTCTTGTGGGTTGACATGGATCAGAAAAACCAGGATCAACCCATAATTTAGGCACATTTAACCAAAAAAAAAATAGCAGTAAACACCAATGACCTTTTCCAGTTATTTTCCAAGCAAATCTGTCTGTTACAGTAAAGTTTCACTGCAAAGCATAGAATTATAAAGTACAGCAACAGCTCTTAAAAATGTAGAGTTCACTAGAAAGTTCAGCTTAGAAGAACTCAAAATGAGGAAAAAATTAATACATTTTTTTCTTGCTGTCACCTGCATCTCCCCCTCGGAAATATTTTCCTTCACTTTGTTACTGTTCTTTTTTTGACCTACATGGAAATATCTTTGTAGACTAATTAATGCCACATCCTAATTAGAGAAGCCACTCAGTGAACTTCTTGCCATTGCTATCTCCATTATCTTGGGAAGTTTTCTCTCTGTGTATGCTCAGAGAGTGAGGTATGAGAAATGTGTTGTGACCTGTGAACACTTCAGCCAAGATGCCTTCAGATCCAGCAAAACAATCACTGCAGAAAATGTATGATAATATTTAGAGGATTTACAAAGGGTACAGCAAATCTCATAACACAAGAATTAGCTGGCCCCTGATGAACTGGGCCTAAGTTAGGAAAACATCAGGATTTTTAACCCATTCTCTACAATGCTTGTGGAGGTCCTGGTATGCTATTTGCACTGGGAAATTTTTTAAAAATTCGATAATTACATAAATTTATGGAATAAAGATCTATAAAGAAACCTTTTTTCAACACAACACTTTTCACAAAAGAGGTGACTCAAATGGTGGGTGAGTGTCAGGGAGATGGAGTTAGGCTTTTCTCAGTGGTGACCAGTGATAGGACAAGGGGTAATGGGTGTAAATTGGAGCATAGGAGGTTCAAGTTGAATATCAGAAAAAATTTTTTTACTGTAAGGGTGACAGAGCCCTGGAACAGGCTGCCCAGGGGGGTTGTGGAGTCTCCTTCACTGGAGACATTCAAAACCCACCTGGACACGTTCCTATGCGATGTACTCTAGGGGGCCCTGCTCTGGCAGGGGGGGTTGGACTAGATGATCTTTCCAGGTCCCTTCCATCCCCTAGGATTCTATGATTCTATGATCTCTGCACTGCTGGGAAAGCTAAGAATGTTTCAGAGGGAAGAACATTCCATAGTTTCCTGCTATTATTTTTCCCATCACCCCTTCTGAACACTGCTAGCACCCCCACATAGTGTTAGGCAGACCCTGTATCTCACTCAGTAGGATCATTCTGCTCATAAAACCCCATATGCCTGTACTTGCCCTGTGACCTGACAAGAAATAGAACACTCTTTCTGGCTCTTCTCAAATTCCAAACCATGAATTCAGCAGCCACATTCCTTCTGGCTTCACAGAGACCACAGATGAAACTCAGCTGAATTACTGGTATGAAAATATCATCATCTTTGGCTTGGCTTTTTTTCCCTCTTTCTGTATCATATTCACCTCCAGGACAAGCCAAAATACTGGGCACTCTACACCTAAAGGAAACACCTTTCTCTACAGAATAAAGGCCATTAAAATAGCAGATTACCAAAGAGTCAAAGACTGACTGTAAATAAATAAAGTCTGAGATAAACAGCGTACAAGTCCTGACTTTGTAGTTCATATTCAAATTTTTTACCTCTCTTCACCTAAGATTCCAGATCATGCAGAAAGACCACAAATCTCATCTTTCCAACATGCTCTGTGGACCTGCAGACAAGAGGGGTTTTTCTGCTCTGTCTACCTGAGACAAAATTATGCAACAAGCTCTGGAATATTTCACAATTCCCTTTGAAAAGGTGGTGGAAAAAAAAGGAAAAGGGCAGCAGAGAGCTCTCTGCAGAGGGTACCAACTGATGTACATGTGAGGTGGGAAGCTTCAAACTCTTGGTTGGAAAAACATCCATGTGCAAAACAATTCACAACCCTTTGTGCCCAGCTACAGAGGCATCACCACAGTGTGCTTGCACCCCTTCAAGTCCTGCTGGATTGGGAACAGTGATCAGAGAACCTTCAGAACTTAACCTCAGACAATCATCTCGACATTAAGCTGCTTACCAAAATATCACACCTTTTGCTGCTCTCTGCTGTGACTCCTACCTTGCTTGTTCCCCAGATGCTGTGATCACTGTTTCAATGCCTTTCTTTCCCCATTCTCTCTGCCAGAAAAGCAGAAGTGTTTCCTTAAAGAGCTGAAAGTTCCCTGTTCCCCCCACCCTCCAAATGACACAACTCCATGCAGAACCCACTTCAGTCCTTGGCTTATTTTCCTCCCTCAGAGGTCTCTACTTCCAATTTTCAAGTATCCTGACATCTAAGCAAGACAAATCCTCCAACCTGTCAGATTATCTTGTTTAGCTTTTAAAACACTGAAAATAGCTCAAGGGATTGCTAATGGCTACGGAGCCTTTTGTTTAGGGGCTCTGCTTTCAGTCTCAATCCATGCCCACCATGGCCTTGAGTCATTTTATCTGATTCAGGAGGATACACAATACCCATTGTTGAGCTCAACATCACTTGTTACAATAGGAGATGATCACAGCTGGCACATCTGCTGTCAGTTTTTGGGGAAAAAGGATAAGTACAGAGATGGAAAGCCAAGGAGAGCTTTACCAGTGCAGAGATCCCAGTGCAGCAAACACTGGGATTTTCCCAGGCCTGAGGATGCACTGCAGTGCAAAGTTGCCAGCTTGCTCCTAAGAAGAAAACACAGCTTTAAATCTATCAAGCAGGATTTCCTAACTCAGGATAGTCTATATCCCTAATAAAGACTTTGAAAACATAACCTGAATTTTGCCCTGTCCCCCCTCTCCTCCTGGCATCATCGAGACTTCAGTCACAAACAGTACCTTCACCTGTCTCTGAGTCACTAAACCATGTGCTCTCTTATCCTGAAGAAACATAAAAGGAAAAAATTCCAAATATTCTCTTAACCATTCCTTAAGAACTGGGTTCAGATGTCCACTTGCTGTGTTGGAAGATAGTGGGTCAGAACAAAGCTCCACCATGTTTGTTATTGCAGCTCCAACCACGAGCAGTGCCAGATGTTAGGAAAGAACAAGAACCACACAAATTTAGAGTGGTATTTCTCTAGGTAAATAACTAAAAAGTGCTATTTCAATGCTGGACTTCACAGGCACCTGTGAATCCCACCAACCTCTGACACATCCTTTTTCTAAATTTAAATCTGTACAAAAGCTATGATTGTACACATACCTACAGAACAGGTACAAATGGCTATGTCAGGAGATTTCTACATGAAGATTAAAACATATAAAGAACATTAAGATTAAAGATTAAGAAGATTAAAACATATAAAGTTATATATTATAATTTATTATTAGTTTCTTTCATCTTGTAAGTAGGATGATAACACTTACCAAGAAACAAACAGACAAAACCATCAAGTATGACTCCCTATCTTTGAAGAATCAAATCCAACAAGTTCTACTCATCCAAATCCCTCCCATTCTCAGTATCTGCCCCAAAAAAGGGGATCTGGACCACTGTGCTGAAGAAGGGATGGTCCTGTCCCTGGTCCAGACTCAATTAAATGTGAGAGTGTGGGGTAAGGCACAGATGCTGGGAATCTTTTATTCTTTTTTCTCCAGCTAAAGTTAACTGGAAGAAGGCATTTTCTTTAAAACTGAAAACTTTATCGACCTCTCCTGAGGAGAGAGTATGAATAGCTCACAGCTGTCTTAAACCTTCCTGAGATATGCATAAACTACATTTTTATTAGAGCTGGATTATACTAGCAGCTATCCAGGAGGTTCAAATGCCTAACCACTGGAGACAATCAGAAGCACACAAAGATCTCTGCATAATGAACATAAATATCCTTTCAAACAGAAAATCATAATCTACTCTGCTGTAATCAAGTCTATATTGTTGCATAAAGAATGTTAAGCAGAATCCCAATAGGAGAAGAAAAGAGAGATGAACAAAAGAAACTCAAATGTTTCTTCATGATCACTCTGGTTTAATATTTTTTTTTTCCAATAAAAGTTATGTATTATAATTTATTATTAGATAGTTTCTTTCATCTTGTAAGTAGGATCCTAACACTAACAAGGTAGTTTTTCATGCTCATATATTTAAAATCAAAACTTTCAGGAGTTTCAAAGTGGGTCTAGAGTTTCAGCATAAATTTTGGAGGCTTCTTAGTGCCTGCAGAGCATACAGATCCTCACTGCCTATTGCCAGCACTATGGGAACAGCTTTAAGAGTTCAGAATCTCTTCAAAGAATGAGAAACCTCAGGCCAGCTCAGGAGCTGGGTGTCCAGGGTGCCTGGAGAAGTTCTTTGCTCTTTGCCACCTCACTTAACCAGTGGTGGACTTTTCAACAATAGTGTAATAATGTCACCAGTTTTACATGGATGGTTTGGAAGACCCAGAAGAAAAGGTTGCACAGAAAACCTGAGACCACCTACAGAAAACCACACAGCTTTCTTTGGACCTTGCTTGTCCAACCTGTGGGGAATCCATAGTCTGATTATTCAGAGGACTGGAAAACATTAAATTACATTAATCCAGAACAGATGCCATCTTCTGTTTCTTGGTAGCAAAATCCTCTTTAGAGGTATTATATTCACTGGATCCCATAGCAGGAATTAAATAAAATGGAACAGGCAGGTACATTTGCTCCTAAAGAGTCCTCCTGCTGCAGAAGGAATGCACTGATTGCTGCAATTGAATGTTCTGTAAAACAGTCAGAAAAGCATTTGGAAGTATTTATGGCTCAGGCTTCCTTATGAGCACCTCAAGTATTTTCTCAAAGATCAGAATCAGCTCTTTACTGAATGTATATCTCATGTTTAGATTTTATGCCCACAAACAGCACATCCCCAGTAAGTGCTATTTATGGGACACAATTAAACAAATTTTTCCCCACATTCCTGATGGTACCTCCAAAATATGTGAAGGATTTCTACTGCTTCTTTGGGATAGGAGGAAATTATATTTGAATGCAGAACTGAGTATTTAGGTAATATATAAAAAAGTAACAATGGTGTGTTCACACATTTTATACTAAAGTTGGGAAAAATGTCAGGCATTTCCTTAAGGCATAAAATTATTATTGCAACATAGGAACCAGAAGCCTAGCAATAATCTTCATTAACAGCATATTTATAAAAATATGTAAAAAATAAACCACTTGAGAAAGACACTGTTTAAAAAAAAAAAATAAAAATACATACAACTAGAAAAACAAAAGCCCAAACTGAACTTCAGGCCAAGTTAGCAAGAGATGTAAGTCAAAGTTACATACTCAATGAACAGACTGCTTGCAATCTCCTGAGCAATCTTTATGCATCCATCCATCCCCCCAAAGTGTGGGGATATTTCCAGTACCTTATTACTAACAAATCCAAAATCCAATTAAAAAAAAGAGGTGTAACATTATACAGCCCATGGATTCTGAGAGCACGCTGGAAATGCTGCTTAAAGGAAACGTGAAGCAAAAAAAACCGTAGAGAGGAAGGAGAACAACTTTGGCATAAAATAAAAAAGCAATTAATAGTGGGACCCACTGTGCTCTGGATTAGTTTCCCAAGATAATTGCTGAAAGTCTCATCACTTGATTAGTTAAAACAAAGCACTAGGAAGTAGACATTCTAAATATACCACGGCAGTCTTGCAGTGGATGAGGTTGAGCTGAGTGGCAAAATACATATTTTTCCAATTCTAATTTCTAGGACTATGAAAATACTGCATTTAAAATGGAAATGCATTATTAATGGCACATAAAAAGCTTAATAATTTACTATCAGTTTTTATGTTGCCTAAACAACCCAGTGTACCATTTCATTAGTACATACAGATCCCAGGAGACACTAACCAACAAGGAGAGGGGAAAATATAATAATAATAAAAAATCATTAAATCCTTCAAGAACATGGTAGCTATTTACAGTCATAAGACACAGAGTAATACGAAACAGGAGGTTCTACAGCTTGTAAGGCAGAACTGAGCTTTGAGAATCCTCAGCTAAATCAGAACACCCCCAAAAGCTGCACATAAGGCAAAGGGGTCTGCATGCCACAGGATGTTTGATATTTCTTGCCTCCTTAGGAAATAAATAAATAATATATATATATATATATAAATATATATAAACCTTTCTTCCATCACAAAATTTTTCATTTAAAGCCATGCAATTATTATAAATGCAGAACTCTAAAAATATCCATTGCAGATAGAGAGGAAATTGCTGACTTAACACATAACATGCTCAGTTATTTTTTGGAGGGCTGCTCCAATCACATCACCAGGAGCACAAGGACCATAAAAAGATAAAAACACTACACACACACACACAAAAAAAAATTAAAAAAGGAATAGAATGAGCAGCTCTGAAGCAACAATCCCAAAAGACTGGGTTGGTGGCATTCCCTCTCCCTGAGGCCTTCATACAGCAGTCTTGCAGAAAGCACTGAACCCTTAATGTTGACAAATCATTTGCATTTAAAACAAAAAACTTCCTTATAACTCAGCAGCCTTTCTGCATAGAGTAATCCAGGGGGGAAAGTACATAAGGACATCCACTCTATTGTGACACTTCATAACAAAGAACATACAAAACCAAACCAAACCATACAGTTTAACTGCTCTAACCATGAGTAAGGAGCCCAAACCAAAGAGTTTGACTGTCCCAAAGATCAGTAAGGACCACCACCCACCACCATTTGTATGCTTTTAGTCCAAAACCACAGCACTTCTTGACCCAGAACATTTTTCTTCTCATTCCACACAGTGCTTATTATCCTATGTTTCAAAACCAAATGGTGTCAATGAAGTGAATATTGTCAAATGCCAATTTTTGGGACTTCCCCCTCCCTTCTCTGCTGCTCATCGAGGCATTACTGTACGTGACAGTGGGAATTATCCTGCAGAAAATTATCCTTTTCCTGCAGGAAATTATCCCTGGGCTGTCAGCATCCAGTGAAACCTTCTCAGAGCCTCTTTTTCTCCTCAGTTCCCTTTGCACACAGCCAGACATCACTGCAGGGACTGGAGGGCCAGGACTGAAGCCCTAAGCATGCACTGAATTAACTCATTTTCAATTGAGGGATGCAGGGCCACACCAAACTGTGTCAGGCTTGGTCTCAGGGGCAACATTTTGTACTGCCACAAGGTTCTTTTTTCACTGTAGTACATCTCCAACTGGAAAGGCAGTCATTTAGCATAGCTCTGAACTGCTATCATACACTTGCAATGAAAGGAAAATATATTTAGAGTCAGTATATATATTTTTTTTTAATGCATGAAATGGGCCTACCCAGAGACAGGTGTCATTATGTGATTAAACAACTATTGAGGCATCTGACAGACAATAACTGACCAGCAAGTTAAATTTCTAATGTAGTCTCTATTTAATTTGCCAGATGAAGATAATATTTATAGCTTCTGATTAATACCCATCATTTCCAACCACCACCACAAGGCAACTCCACATGAAATTGTTCCAACTCTGTTAGGTATTTAATAGTTAAATTTCTGTCTTATTTGTATGACTGTGATGCCTTCTTTTATGTTAAGGCAAGCAGCAGAGTTGCTCAGCAATTAATCTTTTAAATATACCATTTCTTTTTCCTTTTAAAGATTTATGTATTCATGGGGTGTAATTGTAAAAGCAAGTCCTTCAGTGCTTACACATGGGGGGATGAAGATAAGGTTGTAGTGGGAAAAATTAACTGTGAATGTCTTGAACTGTGTATAATAAAATATCAAGTTAATTACTATATTAATATTAATATATTTGATTATGTAATTGTTTTAATTGAGGGATACCAATTAGTGAGGAAGAAAGTGCCTATTAGGCCACGATAAAAATAATACATGTAAATACCTCTTTTTGTAAAGAAGTCTCTGCTGGTTTTTGTTGAAATTTCCACTCAGGGAGACTGCTGTTGGTTTTAACTTGCAGTTTTCAGCAATCACATCACAAAACTTGAGGACCATTCAGGGCTCTGCAATTTAAATCAAGTTATGTGTTCATTAAGTAGATGTGAAATGCAAAAACAACTCTAGTCCATGTTTTAAAGAGTGACATTCTGCCAGGTTCTGCACTGCTACTTCCTTTAACCTCCAGCAACTTACAGAGCAGGCTACTGAGGAAAAGCCATTAAATGACAGCTAAAGCACTATTCTATGAAAAAGCACTTGAAAAATCAAGTATTTTGGTTTCTCACTTTACTTTTGTTCCAGCTGAACAGAAACACACTGCTAAACTCCTGGTGTGCAAGGATTACCACCACTGGAGTCTTTGCCAGCATCTTCCTCCTTCAAGATCATTTTCAACCACAGTTCATTTGGACTTTTTCATGATGCTGCTTTTTATGTGGGAGGAGGAAAACCAAAGCAAACCAGCAAAAAAAACCCAGGGTAAATATGGATAAGAGCTCGTTCAGCAAACACCTGCATCACGAGGGTATGGAAACAGGCAATAAAACCTTGAGGAAGACATCTGAGAGTCAAAAGAGACAATTGTACAAAGCTCATTTCTGACAACTGAGAAATGTCATTATCTGCTAATTAGTGATGCTGAAAGCAGATGGATTAAGCTGTGACAAGCTCACTTCACAATCCTCATTTCATGTTATGGGCACACCCATAAAACCTTCCCTGGATCCAGCAGCCTTTATGCATTCACTCTGGGACAGCTGTGATAAGGGCACCATTTTTTAAAGTGAAATTTGTCTACAAAGAGAGATGGTAAAGCAGATACAAAATGTGATCACTTTTCTAAATAAAAGTATTCACTATTAAATATAAGCACTTTACATTTTTAAATAAAAACTTTTTATAATACTTCTAGCTGTCAGCACCTGGCTGTATGGTCACAATTTTGCATCTTCAAGTGCTCACTTTGCAAGAAAATTTTACAGAGCAAACAAAAGGGGGTTTTAGAGGTCCTTTTATAGTGGCTTAGGTTGGCCATTTTTTTAAGTGAAATCTGTCTACAAAGAAAGATTGGCTGCCTTCTTGGAAGAGATGGTAAAGCAGATACAAAATGTGATCACTTTTCTAAATAAAAGTATTTACTCTTAAATATAAGCACTTTACATTTTTAAATAAAAACTTTTTATAAAACTTCTAGCTGTCAGCACCTGGCTGTATGGTCACAATTTTGCTTCTTCAAGTGCTCACTTTGCAAGAAAATTTTACAGAGCAAAGAAAAGGGGTTTTTAGAGGTCCTTTTATAGTGGCTTGGGTTGGCCATTTTTTTAAGTGAAATTTGTCTCCAAAGAAAGATTGGCTGCCTTCTTGGAAGAGATGGTAAAGCAGACTTCAAAATGTGATCACTTTTCTAAATAAAAGTATTTACTCTTAAATATAAGCACTTTACATTTTTAAATAAAACCTTTTTATAATACTTCTAGCTGTCAGCACCTGGCTGTATGGTCACAATTTTGCATCTTCAAGTGCTCACTTTGCAAGAAAATTTTACAAAGCAAACAAAAGGGGTTTTTAGAGGTCCTTTTATAGTGGCTTGGGTTGGTTTCTGGGTTTGAATATGTTTGGGGTTTTTAGTGAGCCTCATAGACTTCTGAAATGACAGTCACTGTGCAGGATGGTTTTGGAGACACTGGAAAGACACCCTGAAGAATACTAATTGAGAAGAGAACATTTCTCAACAATAAATAAATAGCTTGGAAAATCAATGAAGAAAAGGATGACTTGATAATGGGATAATGATACACACTGCATCAAAGTCTGTTAATTGAAGGTTTGCCATGACCAGTGAATAACATTCATTCTAAGTGTCTTCAGAAAAGTAATACTCTGCTAAAAGGAGAAAATGATCAAGAGGAAAGAAAATGGCAAAGGAATGAAAATGAGAAGACTTTACATGCTAAAATATAATGGGAGTTCTCAGAGTTCTCAGAGCCTAGGATGGCAGACTCATTTTCCAAATTAGGCTGGTTAGTTAATTGTGCACTTCAGGATGACAAGCATTGCTGAATAATACTAAAAATGATCACAAGCTTGACAGGGAATAAAAAAATCATCTAAGGGCTATAGTAGCTTAATGACATGCATACAGAAACCAAAGATGACAAAAACAGCCAAGCAAACACACAGCTTCACTGTCCATATAACTTAATAATTTGTGAATTGGCTGCAGCTTAATACAGATAATTTATTTTTTTTTCTATCTGCCATGCTAAAAGTTTTCCTGTAAAACATTAAGAAGAGCAAACCCATGTATGACACTGAAAAAATAAGAAACACCATCATTTTGGCAAGACAAATATTAATATATAAAAAACAATTTTTACAGTGCTGGATGTTGTATCTTTTATTTACCTTTCTTTGAATCGGATTGGGTTTATTTGTAAATGAAGTGTTGTCTTTATTATGAGATACAAACAGCATTTAAGAGCATACTGCAAAATTTACTCTTTTGCTTTTGCTGTGACAAAGTTGCCAGTGAGGGAAAGTATTTTAGTTCTTGTAGAATGTTATTTGGAAATGTTACAAAGAAGGAGAATGATATAATTAAAAGGTGTTATTAAAGAATAATGATATAATTAAAAGATCTTATTAAAAAAATAACATATGCACTCAAAAGACCAATTTTAAGCATTTTATTATTTTAAACCATTTAAACAACCCTGGTGTCTGCTCATTGTTACAGAGGAGTGGTGAGTTTCCTGCTATAAGATGGTACTGGGGAAACTATTTCAGAACAAATAATGTAGCTGAGGATAATTCTGAAAAAATTGAAATATCATGGGTGTGACTGCCTTAGGATGGATAAACTAACCAGAGCTGGAAAAACCAAAAGTTAAAAAGGATTCCTAATAAATGTCAAGAACCATTACAATTAACCCACCTGGTAAGAGACAGGATCTACCTGGCTCTTCATATAGGGGAGAATTAACAGACTGCTCTAAAATAAAAAAAAAATTAAAAAAAAAAAAAAAAAAAAAAAAAAAAATTCAAGACCTCAGAACACCTGAAGGGTACATTGAGTGAAAATAAAAGAGAACAATTAAAAGAAAGTGCTTATCAACATGAATGCAATTAGCTTTTCCAAATCTATTTCACAAGGTATAACTGAAGCCAAGAGCTTAAAAGGATTAAAAAATACTAATGCAAATGACTACAGATAATGAAGGAATCCAGAATTACAACAGTAACTTCATTCATAAATGTTTAATTCATAAGTGCAAGGAATCTTTCATCTTCCAAAAGCACGTGGTGGTAGCTGCCTTTTTTTTTTTTCTTTTTTTTTGACATAATAGTATTATTGCCACATGAACAGGAAAAAACATTTTTTTCCTCTTCCTCTGTTGAAGCAATGGCAAACAGATAATTTCAGAAGTTTTATCTAGGTGGAAAACCTCAGATAAATTAGTCTAGAAGGCCATCTATTGTGTTCCATGAATATAACCATGACTCTGCAGGGACTTGAGATCCAAAAAAATTATATGGTAACTAGATATAAATGCAGGGACAGTTTGTATCCTTGTCCTAAACTCAACTTTAACTGACATGAGAGGTTTCTTTGTCAAGTCTATTTTTTGTTTTGCTTTTCTTGGGGTTTTTTTTGAACAACAGTTGTTACTAGCACTTTTGGGATGACATTCATTAAATGCAAAGTAGTAAAAAAAATATGAATATAAGGGTCTTTTAGAAGTCTCATCCTCTAAACAGGTTTTATTAAGAAAGGCAGGTTTATATTCTAAAAAGAACTTTTCCCTAGATGTATGCTGACATAACACAGCCACTCATCAGTCACTACCCATGCAGCAGTTAACTACTATTTAAAGCTTAAATCAATTCACAGACTCATCACAGAGGTCTCAGCCAATTAAAAGTTACAGAAAATGGCACATCCAAAGAAAAACCAAAATCCTACTAGCTAAAACTAGTGGATATTACAGACTCTTGCTCTTTGGTAGGAAAAAAAGAAAAAAAAAAAGCATGGTCACAAATTTATGTCCAGCACAAATCACAGGTATTCTGATAATATCAGAGAAAGGAAAAAATTTAATCTTCCTATTTTAATCCCTGTCTTCTGAATGATGACAGAAATATCAATCTTCCTCCTCAAAAATATCAAATAATGAACCTTCTTTTATGAGACTGCTACATAAAAATACACAACATGGCACAGCACTCATCTAGAGCTTCCCACAGTTACTGCAGAATATATTTGGATATTAAAATTTTAATCTTTCAAATAAATAACTTCAATAATAAAGAAAATCCATGTAATCTGATAAGCTACAAGAAAGGAATAAAGGGTAATGCAAATCTTCCTTTCAAAAAAATGGAAGGATTATGCACTCTGAGCCTGATCATTCTCTAAAATACAACAAAGATCCCACAGAAAAATGTTGGTCAGCCAAGGTAAGGCCCTCATGGACACACTGGTTGCAATAAAACTTTCACCATCAGAAATCTACCTTGCAGTGATGATGAATTCCTGGCCAAGGCTCCAGAAAAGAAGCAGAATGTGTGTAGGTGCTTTCTGAATGGGCTGACAAAGCCAGACACTGGAATGCCCAGAGAGATCTTCTCTCCAATTCACTCACCTATGGATCAGCCCTTACACTAACTTTACACCTAGGAACTATTTTCTTCACTGAAAATAGCCAGCCATGTAATAATAGCCAAATATCTCAATTAAGAGTAAAAAAAAAAAATGCATTTTGTTGCAGAGTAAACAGATTCCTTGAATGGCAATTAAAAAAAAAAAGGGGGGGAAGGAGTGGTGAGATCTGACTGAACACATCTGCTCTGTCAAGATAGCTCAAAGAATAGTTTGACAACTTATCCCTCCTAAGCTAAAAACGTTACCAAACCCAAAATCATCCTCAGAAAAAACAAGGATTGTATGTATGGGGGAAATGAGTGCATTATGAACTAAGCCAGGAAGCAGCACATCATCTTTTCCAAGTCAGGATTTGGTCCTCAGAGCACTGAGAGTCAGGACTGGAAGAACTTGCTTGCTGCAAGCTGTGCTTCCCCTCACCTTCCTTTGCCTTTTTCTCTAACCCAGGCTGCAGATCTCAGCCAAGTGCCATTCATGAACCCTTCTTTACTTTCCCTCCAGGATTTCTTTTTTTCCTTGTGCTTCCTTAACTGTGGGGGGTGACTCTGAAAAGCTTCAGCTCAGGAAGGGCATCATAAAAACCTCTGGGTTTTTTACCTCTGCCCCTTTCCACCCTGCATGCCAAAGATGCTCAGTGTTGAGCAAGAATACATTTAATTAACTTACTGGTGGGTAGCTGAATAGTGAAATTAAATTATTTATCCTTCACCAAGACCATAGAGCATCCTGTGCTATCAGCTGCTTACTTCTCAGACTAAATTAGGAGGCAAGCAATGCAGAAAGGATGGATGTTTCTCAGAATAAGTTTATAGAAAAAGCTGCCCTTCTGAATAAAATGTTTTATCTTCAGATTTGCTTAACTCAGGTTCTCTTACCCTCACAAGCCAAGTGCTGGTCTTGATGTTGATGTTCTATGAACAAAATGTAGATTCTGCCAAATAAAAACCTACTTAAATTTTTTGTTGGATATTACTACACCAGGTATGAGAAATGTGCCTGTGTACACAAAAAGCATTTTTCTTTTTAAACAATTTTCTGTTCTAGTTCCTATTTAATAATAAAATATCATCTTAACTTCTATTCCAGCTGATTCTTCCTTTACTATTTTAAAGCAAAAATAGGGAGAGAAGTTGGAAAAATGCAGCAGAACAACATTGACTCAGATAATAACTTTCTGCTAAAGTACTTCACATTAACACTGAATCTTTAAGTACCTGAGGGCAGCCTCCCAAAGAGCTCTGCTGCCATCTCTTGGTAGCAAAACCACACTTCAGATATTAGGGAGAGCTTCAGAAAAGCAAATATTCTACTAAAAACAACATTCCTGCATTTCTACGTCACTCAATGACTGTGCTCTCCCTTCCCTTTGCTGCAGAACGGACTGGGCAATTTGGACAGAACCATTTGGATAACACAGCACCAAGGGAAAGTTGCACAGCATTTAACACTTCAAAAATCACTCAAATTGTCTAAAATTTTATGCTCACAGTCCAGCTGAATTTTTCTTTAGAGATGTGATGATGTCCTCATACATTTCTGCACTAAGGCCCCACAAAAAGGTGACTGGGGAACCTGTGAACAGTCACAGCAATCAGCCAAATATATGCACATGGCAGTGAACATTTAATTAAAAGGACATTTTGACAAATTATTTCAATATTTTATTAATTCCCCCTTCCATGAGAATCCTACAGTGTCTGAGCATCACCACCTAAAACTCTGTCAGTTCCACTGAACTCCTAACACTGGTCACTGTGTTCTTCATGCTAAAGGATTATCTGAAATAAAAAAACTAATAAACTATTTTAAATTACTAACTGCTTTTTTAAAAAGAAGGAAATTAAGGGTGTTATTTCTTCTATTATTTGTATAGAAGCACATTTGTCATTTATTCTTTGCTTTGTTTGGGTTTGGTTTGTTTGGGAAGAAGAACAGCAGCTGGCAGCAGAGATCCCAGAACACTTGTGAATTCTGGAAGCTCCAATGCTGCTCAAAGTACCCATTATTTTCTTTCCCAGCACCAACAGGTTCTTAAAGCCTTCTTTTGGAAGACAAAATCAACAGGAGGCATTATTTCTGAGCAACTAAAAAGTCTGATTACTCCCAGTCACCTCTGCTAAGGAAGACATCCTGAAAATATTTTTAATTTAAAATATTTTGGTTTGGGTTTAGTAATGTCATTTACTGGGATGTCCACCATGCTGAAGTCAGGATAATTTGACTTTGAACTCCAAAGTACAGCTTTAAACAGCTGATTTATTCTACTGGAATTGTTTCCAATAGGAACAAAATTTGTGTCTTTTCTCCTTCATGACATACACTGCAGAAAGTTAATGTGCATCACTACCATGGTTAGCCCAAGAGGGAAAACACAAACTCTCAAGATTTTACTTGGGATTTTTTAAAAATCTGGAATTTAAAAACTGTCTGGAATTTAAAAAACTGTCTGGAATTTAAAAAACTGTCTGGAATTTAAAAAACTGTCTGGAATTTAAAAAAATGCCTGGAATTAAAAAAATGCCTGGAATTAAAAAAATGCCTGGAATTAAAAAAATGCCTGGAATTAAAAAAATGCCTGGAATTAAAAAAATGCCTGGAATTAAAAAAAATGTCTGGAATTTAAAAAACTGTCTGGAATTTAAAAAAATGCCTGGAATTAAAAAAATGCCTGGAATTAAAAAAATGCCTGGAATTAAAAAAATGCCTGGAATTAAAAAAATGCCTGGAATTAAAAAAATGCCTGGAATTAAAAAAAATGTCTGGAATTAAAAAAAATGTCTGGAATTAAAAAAAATGTCTGGAATTAAAAAAAATGTCTGGAATTAAAAGAATGTCTGGAATTAAAAAAATGTCTGGAATTAAAAAAATGTCTGGAATTAAAAAAATGTCTGGAATTAAAAAAATGTCTGGAATTAAAAAAAATGTCTGGAATTAAAAAAAATGTCTGGAATTAAAAAAATGTCTGGAATTAAAAAATGTCTGGAATTTAAAAAATGTCTGGCATTAAAAAATGTCTGGAATTTAAAAAAATGTCTGGAATTTAAAAAATTCTGGTGGGGATGGACTCCACTACCCTCTTGCTGGTAAAAACCAACCCTGGCTGCATCTGCTCTTCTCTTTAACCACTATCTGCTCTTCTGTCCCCTTCATACAGATGTTCTAAAAGGAACAGGGAGATTTGAGGGGAAAAAAAAGGAAAACTCCACCTTTTTCATGCAGGTGTTGTTTAACACTTATTTCAAGACAGTTCCCAAAGGGTCAACCCCAATCCCAGAGGAGAAAGCATCCCAAGCTCTGTAAGGTATCAGCACAGCTCAGGGAGGATGCAGGGAGGGCTGGGAGGAGGCACAAAGCCAGAAATACAGTGGAAAATGTATCCCAGGATCCTAAAAAAAAAAATATAATGAATATTTGTTTCTCCTCTCATTGAAATGGTGTCACATCATATAGATGAGTTATTTCACAGCCCCAGTTGGCTCCTGTGTGCCCAACTGGTTTCAGGGAGATGATGGAACTTTGGATCTATCAGGTGAAGGGAAAGGAAGAAGCAACCCCACACATCAAGTGTTTAATGAGATTTTGGCAATGTGTTTTCTCTCTCTTAGGAGGCTAAAAGCTCTTTAAAGCCATTTTTCACCTTTTGAATGTGCACGTTGCAATTGATTATAAAAAGCAAAAATAGGGGAATCTTATTTGATACACCTCGTTGTATTTTATATTAAAATTCAGGAATCCTAAGCCTTTAATGCA
Organism: Heliangelus exortis; assembly: GCF_036169615.1. NCBI lineage: Eukaryota > Metazoa > Chordata > Aves > Apodiformes > Trochilidae > Heliangelus > Heliangelus exortis. The sequence continues at coordinate 20,264,202 of NC_092431.1, forward strand.
TAAAAATGTGAAAGAATTCACATCTTCTACTTTAGTAATCAGCCATTTTATTGTCTGTTACTTTTAGCTGAATCTAATGTCAGAAGCAATACTCTGATCAATGAATCAGGGGGAACCAAACCAGGAGTTATTCCTCATGCAAAACCATCACTCATGCCTATGTTTAGAAATTACTGCAAATATAATATGCAAAACTACACAACCTTTGCTAAGAACTAAGCCCAAGAAGCATAGTTTTTCTTTTTTAATACACATGGCAACAATCTGACTATTTTTAAACACATTTAAGGTATTAAATCCTTTGTTACCAGCACTAGAGGGATCTTGGCTTGAATCAAATCAGTCTGGTTTCATACTGGCTTTCTAATCCCATTTAAGCATTTTCTTCAATGAGCTTTCTATTCTTAGATTTTTCTTTTATGAGATACCAGTTGATACCCCATCAGTATTTGGCACAGCAGTGCATCCCATCTCCAAGAATGCTCAACTTGAAAAAGGAAAAAAGAACTTACTTTAAATTACTGGAACTGAGGCTACTGGAACAAAAATAATGAGAAATAAGCAATTAGTTCCTGCAAGTAAGAAATGCTGGCAACAAAACCAAGGCAAGAGACATGTAACACACAGAAATCACCAAAATAAAGCAAGATTAAAAGGCCACGACATAGGTTCCAAGCCATGGAAGATGAACTGCTGGTCACTGTTACTGATGTCAGTGTGCTGCTTTTTTATGGAGGTCAAAAGACATTTTATGTAAAAAAAAAAAAAAAAGAAACCAACAAAATCCTTTCAGAGCACAGATCAGATGGGCATATTTTCAAAGCAAATGTGGAGGATTAAGGAAGGCTATGGAGCTTTGAAAATGTGCCTAACTCAGAGATTCTATTTCTGATACACTCTATTTTATTTTCTTCTTTCCCAGGTCTTTCTTCTCCTTGTAGTACCAACCCTTCTTTGTTTGGATCCCTACATTTTCTCCCTTCCACCAATTTGGAGTTCCTCATCTCCCTCTTGACTCTTTTTCTCTCTGTTTAACCTACCTATTGGCAGCCAAAGCTGCACTTCCCAAATCATCTGCAGTGCTCAGCATTTAAAAGCAACTTCCAGATTCATGTTTCAAACAGGAGGCTCCAAAAGGAAATCCCCTGAGAAGGTCAAACATCTCAAAACCAGTTTCTCTCTGGAGTCTCAGATACCCTCTGCATGGGGGCTCCAGCTGGCTGTCACAGGGCAAGTTGCTGGAGCAGCCTCTGAACACCATGACAATAATGGAATTTACAACACAGCTTTGTTTCCCACTGAGGTAAAAAGAATACTTCTCAAAAATGCCTTGGCAACTGCATAAAGCAAGGAGCATCTTGCTTCATCTCTCAGTTTTACTGCTTCATTAGGAGTCGCCTTGTCGTTTATTTGCTTCCCTTTTTTATCCATACTTCTCACATGGAATGGGGATTCAAGCTGCTTTTTCAAGAAGATTTTAAATTTTTGTCTAGAATTAATTCTCTCTGAGGCCAAACACAGCAAAAGCATCAGAATTAGAACCTCACCAAGACTTTGTATCTACACCTGTACGAGGCTCAAGCTAAACTGCAGGAGAGGATGGCTGGACCCAGTCTGCTGGACCACAGTGGTTCCTCAGCTCAGGAAGCTGCTCCTCTTCCTCAACAGTTTTTGCCACGACAGAGTCTCCCTTTGCACTTAAAAAAAAAATAAAATAATAATTTAAAAAATAATAAAATTATTTAATTAAATTTCTTCCCAGCAGAAAGCACGGCGCAAAGACAAACAAGCAGAGGGAGGGAGAATTTAAGCCAAGCACCAGTTTCAAAAGGCTTTTAAATCAAACTATTTTCAGTGGAAAATTGGGGTTTCACATATTCCTTTGGTAAATATCCCATCCAAACGTTGCACTGTGTTGGTGATGCCTAAACAAGGGGACAGATTGAAGCTTTCATCAGTTTTAATGCCAATGTTTCACACCACATTTTTCTCCTGTACATCTGGGCTACCCAAAGTTACTCAAGGTATTTTTTTTTTTCCAGCTCCTGCAGCAGGCAAGGAGTATTATGGTAAAGTATGCAATTAATTCATTGCTGCAAAATTAATTTTATCTCATAAGCAGGCTACACAAAGGTACAATTTTTATTTTAGTCTGAGCACTTCCGCTGACAGTTTCACCTTTTTGCTGACAGCTGAACCTGCCATTCCCTATTTACCTTCCACAGAAAAGGTGGAACCTCCATCAGATCTGCAAGGGCTGAGGAACTACATCCACTGGATCTCCCCTTTCCTCTCAATGCACCTGGAATGTGCTTTTCTGTATCAAACTTGGCCCTTTTGAAATGCCCTACAAGCAGTATGGCACAGGGCTGAGAAAACCACTGATCCCTTCCAACTGAGATGCAGCACCAGTTCCTTTTGGCAGGTTTTATCCATCTGTAGACACCACAGACAAAGCATAAACCCCTCTGATTAGCTGACTCTATACCTTTTATCTTCTTCAGAATCATTCCTTTTACTCAGTTTTCCCTTTTTTGCATTATTTTACCATAAGAAGGTGCCATGTTGTACCACCAGGGTGAGGACACCGAATAATTCTCAGTGTAGCTGCAAACATCTCCTCATTTTAACTATTTTAAAACAAGGCTGGTAAAGAATCAGGTTTCACAAAACACTAACTTCAAGTTTTATTATAAGATTAATTCAATCTGCAAATGACATTTTACTTTCTTTGTACTTTAAAAATTTTACATATTTAGAGCTGTGTGTATTTTTCCAATTATGATGCATCAGACACAGAGACAAGCAAGCAGGTTTGGTGACATCAAGATTAAAGTTGTGTAAATAATTCATTCTTAAAATTGGTGCTTGATCAACTCAAAAGATTCATTTGATCTTCTCAGGGAGCTGAACAACAGGAAAGTAATTTCAACATTAAGTTGAGTTAAATATTTTTGAAGTCATAATCTTTTCAAAGAAAACTTCAGAGGAAAAATAATGTCATGTACCATCTCAAACACCTCAGGATACTTAAAGGAGAGAGGAACAAAGAAATATTAGCATATGAGCCTGCAAAGCAAATCCTCATTTTACTCTAAATTTTTATTTTATAGATTTATTTACCAAAACCCCACATTACTTAGTTCCAACTAGGGAAGTTCACAAATCACCACCAGTTCACAGATGAGAACTTGAGGAGTCACGGGACAGAAAAAGTTATCAAACCCCACAAAATACTGGACATAAACTATAATGTCAGTCATGTTTTCCAAGCATTTTCCAAAATTATTTCATATTAATCATTTAAGGAGATGACAAATACTTGATTGTGGATCAAATATCAAGAGTGCATTCAATGCATCTCCATAAATAACAAAGTATTTCTCTTACATGCAAACCATTATTACCTATTTCCAACAGCAGCCTCCAACACATGTTAACAAGAATAGGAGCATTTATAAACGGTTCTGAATGTCATTTTGTTCACATGGACTTGAAAAAAAACAAAACAAACCTGCAGAATCCTCTCATCTTGAAGCTATATAATAAGCTGTAAGTAACTTGTATTTAGCTTTAAATATATTTTGTGGTACCCCAGTAGTAAAGCAGCCCTTCTAAATCAAGCACATTTTACTCCTGTTAAAGTCACACATCTAGGGGAAAAAAGGACCAGAAAGGTCATTTTTATATCTAAATACACTGACACTGGGATCAGGGGAATAAAATATCTTCTTCGGATGCAGAGAAAACACTACTGAAAATTCCAAGGTGGTGTTAAATAAAAAGGAGCCTCAAAAAAAAATTAAAGATTGGAAAAAATGTCTTCAAGTGACCAAGTGAAACAGCTCAATGTGTTTGGCTTATCACAAGAAGGCTGAGCAGTGACTTGATCAGGGGGTGTCAGAACATTCTCAGGAGGAAGCATCAAGCACTAAAGTGCTCTTCAAATGCAGCAAAGCCCCAGCATTGAGAAAGGGCTTGGCATTAAATCCAGACAAATTCAAATTAAGAATAAGTCCAACATTTAATGGTGATTAGCCACTGGTACTACTTCTCTGAGTAGTTTCAAATTAAACCTGGGGGCCTTTTGTCAGCCAAGTCAGAGGTCTCAGAGCAGAGCTGTCTGGTGACACCTTCCAGGCTATGGGATAAGAGGGGACAAACTGAACCTGCTTGTCTATAACCCATAAAACATCCTAAAGCTCATCCTAAAGCTACCTATAAGTGTTAATATAGCTTTCTCAGCAGCTGCTAGCTGAACATGTTCCTTTCCCTCAACAAAATAAAGTTTTATGTCCCACTTCAGTGGGAGGATTCAGAATTGTATGGGCAATTGCTTTCCCTAGAACTTAACCACATTTATCCCAAGAAAACATAAAATAGGTATTATTCATGCACCAAGGCAGCCCCACAATTGCTGCCAGCACATGGGGCAGCTCACCTTTATGAAAATTAATTTGAAACTGCAGAATTTAGGCAGCAAGGGAGGGGGGAAGCAGAATTTGCATTTCCACCTTTTGTAATTAACAAGTGTTTTAAACACCTGTGTTTTCATATCCAGAACCAGAGCCTGAATCACAGAAGATGCTTTTACTACTCTCTCTTTTATAACATTATAGGTACTTTTGATGTGAGCAAAGCAGATTCACACAGAATTACTGAGCCTTTTTCCATTCCACCCAGCCTATCCAACCCTCAGAGCAGCTGAATCCCATGTGGGTATGCACATATCTGCATGGGTACCCCAAAAAACCTCCCTGAGGGAGCATGACACCATCTGACATGGAATATCCCTTGGGTCAGCCTGGGTTGTGTTCTCCCCCAGCTTCTTGCTCACTCTAGCCTAAGGCAGAGCAGGAAAAATAAATATTCTTGCTGCTGTGTAAGGACTGCAGCCACCAAAAGACAGATTTAGTCACAAATGTGAAGCACAGCACCACATGGGCTGCTGGGGAAAAAAAAAATGAACTCCAAGTCAGGGGGACTCAGGACACAGGTGCTTTTAGTCTTCAGCAGACAAGAGCTGGAAATCACCACTTCAGCTCTTAAGAGCTCACCAAGAGACTCCACTGGAAACAAGAAATAGGCCAGAACAGTAATAAAAGGTACAAAATAAAATAACAGGAATTAGTTATACCTCCAGGAAAAAAAAAAAAAAAAAAAAAAAAAAAAATCTTGACCTTCCCAGTAACAAATCAGTCCCAACCCTTGCTCTGCAATACCTTGGAGATGAAAGAAGGTGCAGAAGGGGAGATGAAAGTAACTCAAATTCCACACATTTTTCATCTCTGTCATCTCTACACACAGCCACTCCATCAGCAACCCCTGCTTTTCTCCCAGATGAAACAGCCCATGAAATTTTACTTTCCCTCAAAAACCCTGCACAGCCACATAGAGCAGGTTATGATACAAACCCACATGGCCAAAATACAGAATATCACTGGGAATCACATCTGGCACTACTGACATTATCCTCCCATAAATAAGAATGCAGGACAGGAACATCCTTCTTGTCTATGCTTGGGCTCTCAGGTGAAGAAAGGGCATCACTTGCTCTGCCTGTCAATCTGGATCCTTTCACAAGCATTAAAATTCACTTTGAAGTCTGAATAATCAGGATTGCTGACCCTTTCACACTGATAAAAATAAATAAATGTCAGGCAGGCACCAGATTCCTCATACAGGTACAGTAGACTTTTTTTCCAACCACACAGATTTTTCTTAAGCTAATCAGAATTCAAACCAACCAGAAATCAAATGTCACCCTGCCACATTAACATACATCCACCACCATGATTACATCTACATCAATCATTTGATACAACAGGAGTAAAGTCATCATAACAGAACGTTGTCAAAAGATCTGGAATTGGTCTTCTATTTAGTATTCCATCATACAACATCTACAAGATTATTTCAAAGGCTGCAGTGCCTGCTTTGAAAATAGAAGACAGCTTGCTTCAGCATTTCCCTGGCAGTCCCTGTTACTCAGTGACTGTTCCCTGTGAAGTAGCATCACTCATTTGAGCTTTAAAAAAAAAAAAAAAAGGGGGGGTGTGTATTGCATTTTCTATTGTAAGGTATTTCAAACTAGAACTGAAAATTAAACCATTGCTTTACTTCCACATACACAACCTGCAACTTCCTAAAAAACAAAAAAACCAAACATTAACACTCAGCAGAGGGATTGGTTGCATAGCAGAAGTGTTGGAACTACCTGAATTTTTAAGGTCTGTTCCAACCCAAACCAGTTATGATTGTATCAGGTGGTTCAGTAAGTTCATTCTAGTGTCTCCTTTACTTCAGAAGTACCAGGGACTTCTCCTCCTCCTCTCATTTTGCTTGAAACACCTCCCTACCTTATTCTCAAGTCCTGGCTTCCTGAAAAGCATGGGGCAGCCTGATGGTTACCTGCATGAAACAGCACATACTGGTGGTTAAAAATGTGAAGTTCACCTACTGCTTTACAACATCTCTTCTCAGTTTACACACTCAGTTTACAAAGACTGATGTCTGATTATTTTTTCTAGGCATATTTTTCAAGCTCTGCATACAGACTGCATGTGTTGCAGTCAGAGGCAAAGATCCCACCAGAGAGAAGGGAACAAAACCAGTACAGAAAATCTCCCCACTCTGGACATCATGGCAAATTTCACAAAGACAACTACGTCACTGTCACTTGGATTTAAGTGGAAATCTTACTCAGGAGACACTTTTGTGCATGAATCCCCTTGGTGAGCACCAAACCCCTCAACCACAGCCAACGTGACACTTCCCCTGCATGGGAGGTACTGCCTGAAAAAATTATAAAGACAACCAGTCAGATGAGAAAGACTAAAAAACAGTCCTCTGAGACACAGATCCACTGCTACAAGGATGAAGACCACAGAGCCATTATTCCACTTGGCTTGGGAAGTGAGGAAAACCACTTCATGTTAAAACTACCAGTGCAAACCAGGTGTGCAATATCTGCTTGGAGAATTAAATGAAGTTTTTCGCCTGCAGTACTGACAGTACTAATAGTTTCACCCAGATGCAGTGGTTCATAAAACCCATTAATATTCTCTCAAGAGAGCTGGAAGGAACTCATGTCATCATTTGGCTTCCTTACAGGCTGTTTGGACCCTCACTGGCCACTGCTCCTTTGCTCATGACAAGAGTCATTCAGGACTGAATCCCGGAACAAACCAGCAACTTAAAATATTATGTAAAATTCCAGGAGGATGAAAAAAGCCTTCACTAGAAAGTCAAACTTGTTGGCATCTTCACAAAGCTAAGCTTAAAGAGCTGCATCTCTGTTCACATAGCTTGTTTTTTACTTCTAAACTGGTATTTCTGTCAAGGGCTTAAACTGGATGCAAGGGCACCCTTAGAACCCCATCCTTGAGTAACCAGAGTGCAGCAACAAAGTTGCCTGCAACACTTTTTCTGACAAATAATTATTTTGGATCATACTTTCCTAAATACATAATTTCTAATAAATATTCTTTCAGGTATGATACTTCAAAAACACACAAATCATGTTTACCACACACACATTTAGTGAGGTAACAAATCAGTCAAAATTCCTTTAACAAGTCTAAGTTCATATTTGCAGTAAATGTACTACTGATGTTACTCTCTTGGGAATAATAATTTTTAAAAAAACACAGAAAAAAACCCTCAAATTTAGAATGCAAACCATTTTCTGCCAAAGATTACTATACTATAAAATAACTGAATGTGACTGCCAAAACCATAAAAATCACATTTCCATAGCCATGCTTCCATTTGTGAACAGCCTAAATCTTGGCAAATTCTTTTTATGTTACAACAGGAATGTTTTTCATGTAAACAGCAATGATAATGTTATCTATACATATAGGTGTATATCTACAGATGTAGATAGATACACCACACAGCTATCAGGATTTCAATGGCAAACACTGTATATTTACTTGGCATTTTAGTGAACACTCAGGTTTATAGTTCTGAGGAAAAAATTGACTTTGGCTTTACTTCAGTCAATATTTATTTCTCCTTTCAATAAACATTGATGTTTGCCTCAAGAGAAGTCAATATCCTGTTAATGTACATTACTTGAATAACATTTGGAAATTACTAAGCAAATGAGTCAAATTCAGTGGATCAAAGGGAGTTGGACCAAGCCTGACCTTACAGGTTGGTTGTTTAAACTTGCAATCTTAGCAGAACTACCAGAACATGATGGGGAAAACCCCTCTCAACAACCCTCCCTTTCATCTCCAGCATCCTGGTGCTGCAGTCAGGTCCCTTTTTAGCACCAGTAGCCCTTTTTTTCTTCCCAAACCTTTCTGAACAAGGATTTTTTTGTCCTGTGCTCTTCTTCAATGTTCCCAAAGCAAGCTTCTCCTTCAAACATCAGAGCAAATGCATTGTACCCATGTTTGTAATTTTGGAGTATTCCAAAGCTGGGACAACTAAAAGTCTATTTTCTGTTCATTTAAGTCCACAGAGAAACATTTTATTTCTGGAGCTGCAACTCTCTTGAGAAGTAAATACCACAGGTTTTAGCTACTTGAACTACCATGAATATAAGCCACAAGAAATACTACTGAAAGGTCAGGTTATTAAGAGCAAAATTAGCATAAACAGGTTCAAAACTTATTTTTTCCTTCTGAAAAAGACCACTGGAAATACATCTATGAATAAAAGGTACAGCCTTGAACAATTAGCTCCCAACTCATGTTTGTTAGCTTCCTCAGGTATTTCCCAAACAACCCTCACTTACCAGCATGAGAAACAGAAATAATTCACATACTGGACCTGGAAACATTTCAAGAGCAGCCTGGTGTCTCTTACCACTCCAAGGAAAGAAATTTATGGGAATGTGACTTTAAATGCTCCATGTCTGCAGCAAGCTTTTACCACTTCACAGAAAAATTACCAGTTTGCTGAACTTTCAGTTCTTTCAGCCCTCTCCCAGCAGATGTATCAGAACAAGTAATGCTCAGCTGGCTGCAATATAAAGGTACACACAGCCTCACCAGCAAATTTTTAGAAGGTTGATATCTTGAAGAGAACCAGTGCTATCATTGTGCCCTTGTCTTTACCACTCTTGCAATTAAATTGAGCAGAAAGCCAGAGTTTCAAGTAATACAGCTCAGAGCTAGAGATAAGCTCACACCAAAAGTAGGAGCATCCCAGAGCAGCAATTCTGCCTCTGCTGGTTTGGTTCTTCCTGCAGCTTCTGTCAGATGCCCAGAGCTGCCAGTCCAAAAGAATTAAACCTTTCACAACTCAACCCTTACACTCATCTTTCACCTCCCAACCTTTCTCAGATACTAAATTCACATTAAGTAGATCAGCAATGAAAATAACCCTCTATTCTAATAACCATGGCTGCCAATTAAATCCATAATGTATGGACATTTTCCCCTGACTTGCCCTTTTTATGCAAAATGACATTGTGTAAGGTTGCTTGCAATACCAACATGTTGATAATTTTAATTATTTTCAGGTATTTGTCCAGACTGCATCAGACTAATATAGCCCAAAACCTGATTTATTCACACACAGGGCCAGCTTATCCTCTGAAATTACTGAAAGCACAGTTAAATGTATTTAAATATTTATTCCATATTTGTGTGCACCTCTTGCAAGGTTTTATGAATATTAGTGAAAGCTGTCCAAACAGCTTAACACCAACAGGACTATGTAGTATTATAGTCCTCATTGTCAGCTGATCTTTGGAACACACTTGTGATTCAAGACAACTTTCTTCTAAAAAGGAAGATTCAGGGCTTTGTTCCAACAGCCTGTGGCAATCACAGAATTCTGACTCCCCCCCCCTCAAATTTTAAAAATGTAAATTTTTATTATATAAATTATATAAATTTTAATGTCAGATTATTGCAGAATGGTATTTCCATGGCTTACACCAAGCTGCACTGGTATCAGGGGATCAGCCCTCAAAGCAAGCAAAGATCATTCAGCTATAAAAGGTATAGAGCTGTGAGGAAAAGCATCAATAAACTCAAAAAGGATGGGAAAGACCCAGAAAGAGATGCTGACTGAGGCAAACATCCTGATCTATCAGAGTTAATGATTCAGGCTGCAAATTCAATTCCCTCCAGAGCAACCATTTTAAGCCACACCAATGCCAGGCTTGCATGTGAGGTGCTGAGGTTCTTGCTTCAAAAGCTCTTGCAAATCACAGCTGTGCACAAGAACCACTGGACCAGGGTTGTTCCAAGTCCATTCATCATCCACTTGTTCCTTTCCATGTCTGATCATTCCTATTCAAGCCAAGCAAGAGCTGTCTCTCAGCCACCAAGCAATGTTGGGTCTGTCCAGCAAGCATCAGCCCTACTGAAGAGACTAAAAATCTAAATATTGGAACACACCTGCTCCCACCCTATTGCTGAGAGAACTTTTGAAGGAAAATATCAAGTCAGGCAGGCATTACATTTCCTGTAGTTGTGCCTCCATGAAAGGTTCCAAATCAGTTGAAATAAATCTGCTCAAGATACTTGCAGTGACAAATGCTTACAAACCGAATCATTCCTCTTAGTAAGGCACGAATTAATTAATCAAGGACTTAAATTTACTTGGCTTAGGTGAAGGGAGATGAGTGTCAAAACCACTGGAATTAGAGCTAGAAGTTGTATTTTAGCTTTTTGTATCTGCCAAATCACAGTTCTTTTTCCTTTTATTCATTCACTAAATAGCATCCTACATGAAAGACATTAATAAACATAGATGAGTGCAGAAAAATATTCACAGTAATTAACTTTGTCCTACATGTCCCATTCTTAACATATGTACAGAAGTACATTGTTTAATTTGGTATTTGCTAAAACCTGACCATTTTCTCTCACCTGTTTAATTTTTAGGGTGCTCACCAACTAAAAGAAATATTCTTAGCTCACTCAATACACTCCATGCTCTGCATCTGCTAAACCCTCAGCTCAGCAGGGACTGAAATCACTTGTAACCCAAATCAGGCTGAATTCATCTTGAAACTTCAGCTTTTCAAGACAAACTGCTCAAGTACCTTGCCCAGCACAGAGGATGTCAACTTCAATTAAGACTTTCAGATGCTGTTCACATACCTTGAAAAAGGACTCAGTACCCCCCTCATTTCCCTCAAGTCTGTGCAATTCAAGTTTCTCCATAAGCAAAGGAAATAACTCCTCAGAAATTACCTAAACTGCACAATTGCCAGGACTTGCAAAGTATCAAACATGCTCTGTAGAACAGAAATTTTCTATCAGGGTCAGCACTAGAACTAAGATTTCTTGACTATTAGGAGTTTTTATACCCTTTTCCACTCAACTCAAAATACTATATAAGTTTATAAGTGACCCTTAGCTACCACCACCACCCCCCAGGAAAGAAAACCAACAACACAACAACCCTGAAGTAGGAAAACGTCCCTTCAACTACATAAAAACCCAACAATTTCCTGATCTGTAATAAAAATAGCAGGCTATTGGAGACTGGGAGAGAATAATGCTCCGGAAAAAGCAAAGGACAAGCTGAGAAAAAGCACTTAGAGCTCATTTCTCCCTGACCAGCACTCCTTTTTCTGTATTTCTATGAGTTTGTAGCCCATCATGGTGATTAACCAGCTATTCAGTTCCTAAGCCAGGACAAGTGCCCAGAAGATGTGGCTACACCATGGAACAGCCAAGGCACCTCTAACTGGTTTAGGTTTACAGAAGGCAGCAGCTGGAGAGCAGCATTTGATTTATTTTTTTGTTGCTGTTGCTTATCAAAAGTCAATTGGCTGTAAAAGCTCTGTCCCAGCTGCATTCATCCATACTTCCTAGAACATCTTAGTTTTAAGGGAAAGTGGAGGAAAGAATAGAAAACAAAAGCAAAACCTCCAACTATTAAATAATCAATGCTATAAAAAGCAATCACGTTGACTGCTCTAACACATTAATCATGTTATTCACTGAATAACTGAGAATGGAGCCTTTATAAAAAACAGTAAACAATAAATTATTAGCTTGACAATAAAGAGAAACATTGCTCAGCCTTCTGTGTTTTTCCAGCTTCCCTGAACATCACAACAGGCAATATTTACTATATTTACCCAGAGCTATGTATCAGTGATGGCTTCACCCTCCCTTTGCTTGAGTTCAGCTTTCAGCTTGGTGGTTCAAATGACACTTGGTGGCTTTCATATTCCAGAGCTCATCCTCCTTTCTTGGAAGTGGAGTTTAAGATAAATTCTGGTAATGAGAGTAGCACAAAGAGGTTGGGTGTATCATCAATCTTGTCAAACACCCTGCACCAACAGTCCTGAGTTATCAGAAAATGGAACAGAAAGCAGAATAAAATAATGGTTTCAGCTTTACTTGAGGTAACAGAAGATTCTCAGCTGGGAGTATGAGAGAGGACAGAGATATGAAAGCCCTGAATTGTTCAGGGACTCTTTAAAGTGATAATATTTAGCTGATAGTGATAATATTTACATCAAAAACTCTTTTAAGATAATATGTGCTCAGTATGTATAAATTAAGTAAATATGTAGAACGTGCACATAACAATATTCAGAAACCAATTACCCACAAAATATGGGAAGATTCCAGACACTGAGGAGTTCAGTTGCTTCAGTGATTCTATCTGAGATCAGACCCAGTAACTCACTGCAGGGGATGCACAGAGCAGGGGTGGCTGCAGACTGCACAGGAGTTTAACAGGAGTAAAGGATCAGGCCTCTACATGGCCTATTAAAGCAAAACAGTGTTAAAACCATCCTGGTCATTGCTACTTGCCTAGAAAAAAAATCAGTAAGAAACAGAAGGGAGCTCACTGTTCATCAAACTGACCACTTCAAGGGATGAACACTTCAGCAGAGCTTTTGCTTTAAGCAACAACAACTGCCTGGATTCTTTCAAGACTTTGACTCTAGAACTATTTTCTCAAGTGTTTTGTCCTCCCTTACAAAATTCCAGGTGCTTCTCCCTGGTGGTTTTTTAAATGAATATCCATTGCCTTCATTAAGCAAATTAGTAACTGGGAGGTACTCTCTCTTTAGTTTAATGCTCATGTGTTCTATGTGCTATTGTCCTCATGACAGGAAATGAGGAAAAAAAAGTTGTTCTTAAAAAGTCAATGAGATCCATAAAGCAGCTGGTTGATGAAACAAGCAGAACACAACTTCCCATCCAAGTGTTTTTTCCAGTAACAGAACCAGCACATACACATTTCAGGTTTCTGTGCTGAGGAACTAATTCACTGTGGGTTCTGTTTTGCCAAGCTATGCATGCCCAAACTTTGTATTAATCATTCTAACTTCCTTTACATTTCTAACACATATCCAGAAGGTACCATTCTGCAGAGCCTACTCCAGACAATGGTTCACTAAAGAACTTAAAAAGAACAAAACCTGCAGCAAGAAATCATCCAGAATTCGAATGAAACATTAAACTTTGGTAAGTATGAGAAGTTGATATAAATATTATGCTTCCTTTCAGCTGAGCATTGATTTTGAGACTCCAGTCTTAATCTAAAAATTAAACCTGATCCCCATCTTTTCCTCCAGTCAGATCTACTCACTAATATTAAGATCCAGTAGTTTCTCCCCTATGTTCATCTCATCACTGTTACTAATGCTGTAATACTGATATTAGTGTGAGAAAGATTACAGTCAGATTATTCCCACATTTCTCGAGACCTTTATGGTTAGGGATTTAGGTTTCAGTCAAGAAATTTTGCCCCTTTTTTTTCCTTTCTAGAGCTCTTTAGCTTGTATGAACACAGACTTAAGTACCCTTAAGCAGTGTTTCCCATTTCAAGTCAGGGTTTTACCTACCCTGGTTTATTTTCATTCACAATATATTTTCCAACATGTTCAAAGTTGCTCTCTGCATTGTGAATTTCTTGTAAATAAACAGTGAGGATATGAAATTTCCTGTGATGCCACTAGACTGTCATATCTAGTGACACTTCCAGTGTTTGCCTGGATTGCCCCTTTCAGCCTTATATCACAACTGTTTGGATGTTATTACTCTTTGAAAACACAAAAAACAACTGTCTGATGCTTTGTTCAACTGGAAGCACTCAAAAGAACTCCATTCAGAAGTATAACACTGTGCCAGTATTTTATTAACTCAGTACATCTACACAGCTGAAAATAAATGAACTGAATTTATTTATCCACTTGAAAAAAGCCTGATGAACGCTAAATATCCAGATAGTAATCAAAACCTGAAAATACCTTTCACAGACTCACCACACACAAAACCTGTCATTTTTGGCAGGAAAGCTGATGAAAGGTTTTTCCATGGGAACAAATACATTTAAGCAGAGGTCAGGGGGACAGAGGAGAACACACATTCATGCAGCAAAATAGCCCATACAGTTCAGACTCATTCTTAGAGGTAATATTTTTTACATTATTTCAACAAATAGAATCCTCTACTACACAAAAAAAAACATTCACCTCTAGAACTCCCTGTTGTCTGCCAGACCTCCTGCTCTATTCCTGGGGACTATTTAATAAAGGACCAAACAGAGGAATAAAACAAACTACACACTCCTGCTCTTTATTGCCTTCCATTACCCCTAATAAAATATTTCTTTATGGTAATAATAGCAAGTACAGTAGCTTGTGCTGATTCCTCTTTGGTTTTGTATTTAATTAAAAGCAAGGCTTTGTAGCTATATTAACAGTTTCTCTGGATAAGAGAACGAGATGTTAATAAAACCTGGTTATACCTTTTAAAACAAAAATAGCATCACGTCCCTCTCACCTCCTGCTTTCAGAATAACCCTAATTACAACTATGGAGGAATAAAATCCTTCTCACAACATTTTTAGACTTGACCTGTAGTTTTTATTATCTGCTATTGACCTAAATCAACCTAAATTCAGAATGGAGTGGGGCAAAACTCATGGAGCCTTGCTTTTCCACACTTCCCTATAATTACACAACCTAAAGCTCTTATTGTGTGTAAACACAACATAGATGTGTTTATGTATAAGTTCTCAATTTAGGCATTTCCTTGCTTTTTCACTTCTTCACCACACTCTCAGTTCCTCTCTCCCCATCCCAGACCTCCAAATCAGGAGATGAGAACCCCATCAGCCCCGTGCATAATGACACCAAAACCACTGAAGCAGAAAGGTGGAGCCTGCAGTGCTTTGGGACATCTTCAGCTTTTTTGCAGCTCCACATGGACATTGCCTCCTCCCTGCTGTGCCAAGCCTGCTTCCCACGGTGAGATCAGGGTCCTGCTGCTACCATCAGTCAGTAAGGCAGCTACTGCAGCTGCTCCACAGGAGAACCACCAAGATTTGCACAGAAACAGCCCACTCAGAAAAGCTCATTGCAGTTTGCATGAAGTCCTATTCTACCATCTTAAATGGCCAAGAGCAAAACTCAAATAAACATGGCAAAAATGCTACTGCCTGTCCTGCACCTCCACCCTTCCCTGGAAGAAACAACTTAGGCAATAAATACCACAACCCTCCGTTCCCTCTTCTTTTATCCCCTATTTTTGATGGCATTTATTCCATGCTAAAGACCCCTCTTCAGACCTTCTATGCTTATGGCTTAAAAGCCCCAGCATAGAAACACAGGTTTCTCCCGTTCCTGTTTAACTTGAAAAAAATTTTTTTTCTTTTATATCATTTTCCCCTGTAGTGATGTCATTACCACTCCAGGCAATACCACAACCCTCCGTTCCCTCTTCTCTTCCCCAGTATGGCATTTATTCAGTGCTAAAGACCACTCTTCAGACCTTCTATACTTGTAACTAAAAAGCCACAGCATAGAAATACAGGTTTCTCCCATTCCTGTTTTACTTGAAGATTTTTTTTTCTTTCAAATCATTTTCCTCTGTAGTGATGTCATTACCACTCCAGGCAATACCACAACTCTCCATTCTCTCTTCTCTTCCCCAGTATTTTTGATGGCATTTATTCCATGCTAAAGACCCCTCTTCAGACCTTCTATGCTTGTGGCTAAAAAAGCCACAGCACAGAAATACAGGTTTCTCCCATTCCTGTTTAACTTGAAATATTTTTTTCTTTTAAACCATTTTACTCTGTAGTGATGTCATTACCACTCAGTTCACATTACCACTAAAAAGTTACCAAAAAAACCCACCCTAAAACCATCTTCAAGGATATCTGTTAAAGATTATAAACTATTAAGACTTAGTTTAAAGTGAATATTACATCCTAAAGGTTATTTAGCACCAGGAGAGCAGCAAGGATACTGTGCATTTATGTCAGGCTGGCAAACGATTCCTGTACAGATTATAGATCTTCAATTCCAAACAAGAAGTTCTCAAGGCCAGAGCTCCCAAACACATCAAAACCAAAACCAGTTCACAAAGGACCCAACAAAGGGGCTGGATGCAGTAGGAACACATTAATTTGCAGAGCATGTCTTGAAATGGCCTAAAATGAAGAGAAATCAGTAAAGAAAACAAGCCATTTATAATACACTGGGAAAAAAATCACTAAAACAATAGCATTTGGAAACCTTGCATCTGCAGCAAACCTTCTGGGCCAAAAATCCAATACAAACCTGTCAAAAATATTGATTTAAAACGTGCATTCACAATTGTAAATGAAACATAAATATGGAACTTATTCCTAAGCTTTTTTTTTTCCAGACAGGAAATAGGGTTTGGGGGTTTTGTTTGTTTTGGTGGGCTTGTTTTGACTGTATTATTTAGTTAGTTGATTTAATTAGACTGCTTTTGGTAAACAAAATGACTTGAGAATGAAAGCCTCCCAACAGCCATTGACAAATCAAATGGACATCAAAGCCGAGCACTGTGCTTATCTGCTTCACTCCTAATAGCTTATTGAAAATACCTTTGAGAGTCCAGTATTATAAAAACCACCTTCCCAGAAGAGAAATAAGATCAAAGCAATTGCCAGATGGCACGAGGCCAGCCTTTCATATACTTTATAAGGGATTCTTTCAACTTGGTCTTGAAAGGCCCTCTGATGCTCCATTCCGGATCCTAATCCGACGCTGCCAGTCTCAGCCTAATGGAGTGCCCCTGATACACAGGCACATCTTCACTGAAAATAAAAAGACATTTTCACCAAGGAGGGTGCCCTTTTCAAGTTAATAAAATAAGAAACAACCTTCTGCTGTTCCCCAAGAGCAGAACATGCAACCAGCAGCTCAACATTCTGGATAAGCTTAGAGAAAACTTTGCTTAAACTCATGACATCAAATGCTCAGCTGGCACAGGTTACACTAAACCAGATTCACCAGGAAAATACTCAACTTCCAAGGTTCATTTCTAAGTGGGTGAGATGCATTTTTTTTTAATTACAGATGTCGATGGGGAAATAAAACTTCTTATTTCAGTAAATAATTCTGTTTCCACAGTATGACTCCTGAAAGAACTGGCTCAGTCTCTGTAGCACCAAGTGTCAAACTAAACCAGTACAAGGATGATTTAAGCTGGGATCCCACTGGAGCTGCCTCACTGCCTGGGATTCCTTTTTCCTTCAAGGATGCCAGGATTGCATGAGGTAGAAAAGACTTTTTTATAAAAATATTGCCAGTTCTCAAGCACCTGCAAGTCAGCTCAGTCTCCTTGAAGTCTATTGCTTGACATCTACTCAGGCTCTGGGTAGATTTCAGCACAAAAAAAAAAAATTAAATTAAAGCAGGAACAGAAATTAAGTTCTAAAACATATCTGAAAAATGTTCTGTGGGTATTATGGAGTTAAATCAATAGCAAACCATGCTCAGCAGAGTCAGCACTAGAGGCAGGAAAAATCATTGGAATGGGTACGTGTACAAGCAAGCCTACAAATGCTTTTAATGACAACACCATTGCCTTGCTACTGCATTTGTCTTTGTTTAAACACTTCAGACAGACACAGGGGGAAAAACAGGCTAAATACAGAATTAGAACAAACTCAATTTTACTTTAGATTACAGTACACAACATTTAAGCTACCCAAGCAGACTGCTCCAGTGCACTTTTGAAAGGACTGTGTTAATTTGTATTAAAAATCAGTAGGAATTCATGAGAAAAAATGGTTCTTTTAATTCCACATACACTATTAGGTAGGAAGGTTATAAATCTTGCTTCATGTAAATTTGGAGAACTGAGCTGCAAGAAACCTCCATGTTCAAACTATCTCAACACCCAACTCCCACTCTCACATAACTGGGAGATTCTGCAACTTCAACTGAGATTCCAGGTTGCCCCCTGAAAATTAACACCTCAAACTGATGTGCTGAGGGCTGATCTTGTGATTAAAATCAATGAAAACAAATTTAATATATCCATCATAACATATAAAGATAATTTTCTGACTCAAAAATCTCTGAGAAAGTATATGCTGCTTAGGACTACAGGACAGAGGAAGGCCACCAAATTTCATTTCAGTCCCAAGCCAGCACAAGTACTTTGTAATTTATTACTTTTTATAGGCAAAATTCCCTCCTAAGAGTGCTCAAGATTTTGCTTTGATTGAAAAATCATTGCAGAACCTCAATTAAGAATTTTCATTCTCAACTTGAATTTATTCATAGCTGGTTTACACCCATTAGTTCCTGTGCCAATATTGCCCTTTACTTTAAACAGCTCTTCTCAGTCCCTGGTGTTTACCTCCCTCATGAATTTAATTTCTTTCAATTACATTTCTTAGGACTAATTGTTTTAAAAGAGGACACACTTTAGGAAACCATCAGTGGCACATTCCATAAGGAAAAAATTAACTTCTTTGGCAATTAAATATCACAAAAGTCAAGAAGGGCACAGAGAGGCAGTTAAAAACCCATGGAAAACTGGTATTAGCCTAGGATGGAAGAGAGAAACAATTTCAAAATGAAGATATTAAAGGCTGTAAGAGAAGAAGCTTTAGAAACAAACTAATGAAAAAAGTTCTTATGGAAACATGTTTATTCTTCAGTATTCTTGCAGAAAGATTCTCTCAGTTTAACAAATCCTTTTAATGCTCATTTCCTTTGCCACTTGGCAAAATTGGGGGCAAACCCACACACAACTAAACTTACAAAGCAGTAAAATGAAATACTTGGGGGGGGGGGGGGGGGAAGTATGGAAAAAGTGCTTTTTTAAAGGTTTAGGAGGTTTTTTTAAGCTTCCACTCTTAGTGTCACACTGGTTCCTCTTGATAGCTCCTAGAAAAGTCAAAGTTCTGCTTGATCAACTCATGACCATAGCAAAACCAAATCATGGTTTTACAGAAGGATTTTTAAATTTTGGGTAACAGTTACTCTTGTTTATTGATTCACCTGAGGGACTACTTCAGCTTTCTCAGCTTATTCTGATAGCAGAGGTGCTCCAGCCCTCTGATCATCTTCCTGCCCCTCACTCCAACACCTCCACCTCCATGTGGTGAGGGCTCCAGACCTGGACCCAGCACTCTGGGTGGAGTCACACCTACTATTAATTTGAAATTATCACTTTATACTTGTTAAGATGCAGAAAATATTACTAACTCAATATACTGGGCAGAAGAAATACAGGGAAAAGCCAAAGAGTTCACTACACTCAATGGAGTTACCTATTTCTCTGATTCATGAGGAGCAGACAGAGCAATGGACAACCAAGCAGTTGCCCTGCCCACATATTTAAGGTGAAAAATCCACCTTTCTTGTAAACTTTCATCCTCATTCTTGCATCTGAAGTGTGAGGAGTTCTTCACTAAGTCTGAGATTGCATTCAGTTCACATGGGAGACCAAAACCAAACTCCATAAGACTTGGTCACAGGAAACAAACATACAAAAAAAGCAACCACTTGCTGTATTATTTGGGACATAAAAAAAAAAAAAAAAAGTGTTTACATACCCTGAAAAGGCCATTACTGAAAAAAATCTGATTTGCACTTCTCTGTTTCTGAAACCATGGCACACTTCTTTTTTTCTTCCCCTCACAGTCAGGGGTGGGAAGAAAGAATAGGGGAAGGAAAGTGAGTAAAACATTGGTAATTTGTTTAGCTAGTGATGCAGGCTGTTCTCCGATCAAATTTTGTTTCCCAAAGGAAGATATCAGGTTTAAATTATACAGCAAGCAGGCAAGAGAAAGGAAACAAATAATCAAAACCTTCCCAGAAGGGCTAAGAACTCCAGAGATCCTATTTAATAAATAAACACCTTCATTTCTCTAAGTTAATTTCACCACAGGAAATAAGTTTAGTTTTAATTATATTGCCTTATGTCATGTTTGATAAAAGGTACATGAGGCTCTTTGACTTGCTCTTATTAAAGCTTTTCCATGCTGCAGAGAAGGTGATGCAAGATGTAGTATTTTTGTTAGCTCACACCTGTGACAACTGCTAAGATGAAACACAAGATGTTGTTGCAGATGATGTTTTTTCCCCCCAAAAAACCCAGACATTAAAAAAAAAAAAAGAAACACAATGAGAGTATATACCATCAGTTCAAAGCCTTTGCTCACAGAAATGGGAGATCACAGGTTTTCAGAACCCCAGGGTTATACCAACAGGTTGCTTGTTTCTGATGAGGAAAAAAATTGCCTGTAATAATGTTGAATTTCTGAAGATTTCTCTAGGCTTCCACTCATTTGCTATGCAGGGATCCCTGTAGCTTCCAGAAGAATCTGAAAAGAACACAACCCTGTGGCTAAATCCACACAGCAAATTAGAATCCTATTTATTTACCAGGCTGCTTTTTACTTAAGCATTGAAGGCGTGAACTTCTTTTGGTGTTACAGAATCACAAACTTCTGAGGAAAAAAAATTATTTTTGGAAGGGGTAAAAGTCTTCCACAGCACTGACAACCTCAAGTGAGCTGTAAAATCCTGAAACGTGCTTTTCATATGCTACTGTTTACACTGCTGCATGGGAATTTCACCTCAGTTCCCATTATCAACACTCCCAGGATCTATGGAACAGGTTTGAAAAATGTTCAAAGGTTTGCCAAAATCTGTCAGCCATTACCCATCTGCTCTCAGCTGATCATCCATCTCTAATTCCCATGTGCAAAGTTGTCAACTGAAAACTAGAGATAAATAAAGTATTTCCTTGCCAAACTGCCTGATTCTCATTCTTCAAGCTGCTTGCTCTTTGTACAATTCAGAGCATCACTCCATTTTTAACAGAAAAACCTTTAAAATTCCCTTTAAATGCTCTTCCTCATACTCATGAATAATCTACAAGTAATTCTGGTGTCTGAGTGACAACAGACAAGGCAATATTTTAAGAGAACTTGACATCCTCATAAGATTATCATGTGCTAATGTGAATTCCCAATAATATCAATACCCCAAACTTCCAAGGAGGTCTTTTATTAGTAGTACTATTATTAGTAGGAAGAAATAAAGGGAACCAGACATTCACTGGGGCCATTCTCTCACTCAAGAAATTCCAGGATACATTTTTGGAACTTAGAATGCTACAGCACTATGAAAACTTTTGAAATTTTCAGAATTTTTTTCTCCTTAGGCTTAACTAGTTCCCTTTTATGATCCATAGTGGAGCTCTGGAAGCACAGAGTTGACTTAAAACAAGCAGGAAGAGATTTAAAGCTGTCCCAAGGGTGAAACTGGAATCCCCAGATGAGAACTTACAACATTCAAACATGTGGTCTTGATTGGTGACAAATTTAATAGAATTTTCCTAATTTAAAGCATTTAGGATTTTTCAAGGAGTGCAGAGAACAGGCCAGCTGCAGGTTGGACATTTGTGCTACCCCAACTTCCATCAACAAATACAAGTTTTTTCTCAACCTTCCCAATCATTATTCTGTTGCTATAAACCTCTTAATTCAGTCAGCAGCATTCAGTAACTCTTTTAAATCCTATGATACACACATCTCCACTGACTTCCAAAGCCCAATGTCAACTACTTTTCCTCTTTGGAGCAGAGCCTTCTTCCACACCATAGGGCATGATTTTAGATGTTGTTATTATTTAAAAAAAAAAAAATAATAAAAAAAAAAAAAATAAAAACAACAAACCACCAAACCAAAACCACTGGAATCTGAGGCAGAATAGTAATTTACAACTCTGGAAAAAACAAAGAGAAGCTGAAAAAGCAGAAAGTATTTTCTAAATAGTAAGATTTATCTCCCTGAGCTAGTGGGTTCTGAAACACACTTAGAAAACTGCAAAAGATTTTGTTTAAAAATACTCAGCTACTTAGGATGAAAAGAGAGGTCCATCTCACTCCTAGAGATAGGCTTAGGCTAATTTTTATACCATATTCAAATACATTTTGAGTTGGAACACATCAGTATTCTTCTCCAGAAGAGAAGATCTCAAGGTCTTGCACATCACTGCTCTATGGTACTCTGTAGCTGCTAGATCTGAGATGTTAATTAGTGAGAAATCTTAATGACTGCCCACACACAAAAGCCACTGCTCTGTGCTATCTGTCCAGTCCCACCAGTCAGAAAGTATTTTCTCATATTTTGAAAGCTATTATGCAACTTTGTTTGGCCCTGACTTAGTTCTTTCCTTTGTTGTTTTACAATTTATAAATGTCAAGAGGGACAGGGTCCATGCAAAGACACCACAGACACACACAAAATAAATAAAAAACCTGAAGTATTAACATCCCAGTAACATCCCAGATGTGCCACTGGTAAAGACATGACTCTGTCTTTCTCAAAATTCCTTTTATTGCCATGAGTAACTCCAAAACTCATCCCAATGCTAAATAAATAGCTACAAGGCAAGAGCAACAATGCCAAATGTTCAGTAGGTCTGGAAGAACAAAAATAATGACAGAATGCATTTTATCTGTGTGCAACCATGTCATTTTACTACTTTTTAAAAGCAAAAATTCTACAGATGCATCATTAAGTTATGTTTTCTTTGGAACCATGCATGATGTTGGCAAGTAATAAACAATAAATTTAAGCTAACTTAATTATAGTAATATTAATTTCAAATTAGTTTCCAGCATCTGCCTTGCTAAGAGGCATCTGAATGCCTCAGCTAGCACAGCCACATAGTTATCAATATTAACCACTTCTCCATCATTTTGCCAGTGAATTGGACATCTCCAGAGTCAGTTTCCAAGAGACACTGAAGGACATGTTTTCTCCAAAATTAGTAAGTGTTTATTTAACCAACTTGTGTTCCAAGTGGAAATCCACAGTAAGATTTTCCTGCCTGATGCTACAAATCAAGAGCATGGAATAGTCAGTAGGACACATTGGGATTAAAGCTTTGACTTCTGTCATAGGTCAACTAATTGCTTAATGCATAAGTTCAGGAAATGTGCCTTTCCTATGATCTCTCATCTTTTTAAAAGGCAAAGAGGGGCACAATCCACTGACTGGCTTTCTGAAGCAGAGTTTAAGCACCTCATATTCCCATACAAGCTAAGGCAGGGGGCTGATCTCATCACCCCCCAAATCCCACCCATTGCCTTGCAGAACACCCCAGTGATGGGCAAAAAACCAGGGAACAAGCTCACTTAAAGCAGTTCTGTGCTGGAGAAACACTACCTCTTTGTACAACTTGAGAGGAAAAAAAAAAAAAAAAAAAAAAAAAGAGTTATATCAACCTGAAAGATTAGTCAGAACCTTGCTCATTCCCCCAAAAGAAAAAAAAAATAAAACAACCACACATTGACACCTCCCCACCCATCAATAGAAAATATAGAAAATACCTCGATAAGAAATTTCTGACAAGTGTTGATAAAAAAAAAATACTGCCTGATCTATTTGTTGGAATCATAATTAGTGCATTAATAAGGTGCTTGAAGAAGAGCAGACACCACCACTGAGTGATGTATTGCAATGCAGCACGGAAGAATGATGTGTACAACCTGACAAATATTCTTTCCAGGCAAATCACACTGCACGTGGCACCTAAGAGAAGATCATTTAAATATTTGAGAACATTTAGCCCAAGTTTTCCTGAATTACTGAGTGAGAATTACTTCCAGAGGTTACAGACCTCTTCAGAGAGCACTATCACCTCACCCCATCAATAGCTGTGCAGAAGCTGAAACGTGATGGCAAGGTTGAGAATTAAGGTGAATCTATTTTGGAATTTGTTGCAATGTAAAGCTAATAAATGAATGCTGCAAATTTGGGGGCAGCAAGAGATGCCATGTTATCTGACAGATTAGCATGGGAAGCAAATGAAACTGTCACGGGGAGATGACTGCTACCAGAATCAAATTTAGATTTCAAATGAGCCCTGGAAATATCTCTTAGCAAAGCTTCACCAAGGAGGAATTCACTGACTTCTCAGAGGGCAGGAGGTCATGTATTACACCACATCAGTCTGCTGGGCCCCTCCACTGAAATCCAAGAAATGAAGAGCTAAAAATGACTGAAATAAAATGGTCTTAAAAAGAAAGAGTAAGAGTCTGTAACTAGGGTCAGGGGTCACACAATTTAAAGGTAGCAGAAGCATTGTTCCAATGAGTGCAGAGATGAGGTCCAGAGAGATTCAATTTTTCAAAAGATCAGAGCACTCTTGTATGCTGAAAAAAAACAGAGGTAATGCCCTTGTTTCATATCTCATTAGGAAAAGTTCTTGTAACTCTCAGAAAAACACATTAAACCCCAGAAATAGTTGCTAATACAATTTAATAACTGGTCTGCCTTATTTACCAGAAGTGACAGAGTAACTGGTTTAAAGGTTAGGATATTCTGAGCTATATATAGATAAGAAAAACCACAAAGGCTAAAATCTGAGCTTGATGGCTTTCCCAAACTTCTGACTAAAAGGGGTAACCAACAGAACAACCACCACAAACTATTAGATCCCAAATTACTTCACATACCAACAAAATCCCTGCTTTTTCAAGAGGAAGAAGGTACATTTAGGGTAAGTATTAGGGAAGAATTCTTCAGTAGGAGGGTAGTGAAACTCTGGCACGGGGTGCCCAGGGAAGCTGTGGGTGCCCATTCCCTGGAAGTGTTCAAGGCCAGGTTGGATGGGGCTTGGAGCAACCTGGGCTGTGGGAAGTGCCCCTGTCCATGCAGGGGGTTGGAACTGGATGATCTTGAAGGTCCCTTCCAACCAAAACCATTCTCTAGTCATCCGTGCTCACACCCATACACAGATGAGGGTACATTCCAAGATAATTTCTTCCCTACACAGGAAAAATGTGTCTGTAAAATTCTACAAAATCCCTTATGGCCAGCTCTTCTACTTCTGAGAAGCAACTCCTGTTATTCCCAGAAGAAAGCATATTTCCTTTCAACAAATTAATTTTTCTAAATTCACCCATTCTACAACCTTTTCCTCTCCAGAACACACTGGGCAGAGCCTTCCAGAACCATTTAGCACAAAGGATGCTGGCCTGTTCTCCAGAATTAAAGGGGAAACCCAAAAATCAAACACATAACAATACAAACTAATTAAACTAAACTAATACTTGTTTAAAATCAAACAACACGAGGTTTGAACTTGCAGTAAAGTCCAGCAGAAGTCATCCAGCATCTTGTGCTAGCAGATTCCCTGTTTATTCTGAATACCTGCTGTAAAAGCATCCTAGAATCCCTCCTGTGGCACAGCTGCACTCAGTCTGTTCTGTAATATCTTAAATTTGTTGGATAGAGAAGCAAAAAGCAGGGTGCAGTGGGAAAAGCAGCAGTAATGGTAGGTGCACACTTCCCAAGAGGAATCAGTGCTGCATCATTACAGAAAATTATTCCAGGTCCTACAAATTGCCTCCCTGCTGTTCCAGGTTCTTCAGTAGCACAAACCAATCTTGCTCCTTCCAGGCATTCAAGGATATTTGGCCTGGGGTTTTTATTCCCATATCAAAAGCAAACTAGAAAGAGGCACCTTAGCTGAGTGCACAAGCAGAGGAAGTGCTGTTCTCAAGGCATTTTAAACTATACTTTAGCTCTGTGTTTTAAGATGAAAAATCATTTAACTTGGGCTAAATTGGAAAAATCAAGAGCATTACAAAGATGAAAATCCTCATATTTCTGCAGAAGTCACCGTTCACATCAGAATTCCACCTTTGTCATCACACTGTCCTTGATTCAAAGAAAAACTTTACATAATTAAAAGTACACAACACTTATTAGTATTTATAAACATGTTGCTACCACAGCCAAACTTAGTCAGTTACTATGAAATAACCAAGATACCCAAATGATCCCAGTTATGAAATGGCCACTAAATTTGAAATGGCAAGCTCTGCATTCAACAGTTTTAAAAGTCATAGAACAAATTTTGCTAATAATGGACAATTTAATATCTGTTGGTTCTAAATATCATTGCTCAATCAGCTATTCAAAACTCAGATTCATATTTTTAGAGAGCCCCCAATATATTTTTGACAATAGATCTTAGAATAGGTGCCAAAAATTAATGAGGCAGAGGTGGAAACAAATTGGGCAAGGTTTGAAACAGATTAAAATGAACTTTATTACAAGTTATTTTTGGAATTTGATGAAATAAAACATCAAGAAAATTAACACTGAGGTAAAAACATAATTGTGATAAACTTGGCTCAAAAACACCTGAGGAAATGTGTAATTTCTGCAATGAAGCAGCCTAACAAGACCACTCTCAGAGCAACTGATACAACAGGAATTCTGCTGCCAAAGGACACTCCTCAACACTCCCACCACTACAGGGCCATACAATGTGGTCCATTTCCCTAAAAATTATTTAATGGAAGAAAATTCTAGATGCCACCTGTCTACCAAACCCAGCCACACAGTGAACACTCCAGACTAAACCATTGTGATATCCTCAGGAAAGCACTGCAAATTAATAGCTGTTTCTTAAGCTAGGATTTCATCTTTTTTTTTTTTTTGCTTCACCAAATCATTTTGGGCTTTTGCAATTTTTTCTTGCACCCTGTAAGGAAAATTAAGTTTAATACTTTAAACTTCAGTTAGCTTGGTAATTCAGCCTCTGAGCTGAGCCAGACTGGTAGATGGGTGCAGCTCTTCTCTCACCAATATCTCTCACCTTCTGACAAATCCCAACTAGTAAATTTCCAAGACTTCAAAGGAATGGTTACTCTGGAGCAAAGAAAAGTTTTTTCTGGATAAACTAATTTTTTTAGTTAAGTCATTTGCCTCTAAACTGATCACCATTCCACATAGTATAGGTATTTTCTGGAATTGCATCATCCATGTATTCTTTACAAATGCCCTGCATTCTGGAATTATTTTTATATTTAATAATTTTTATAACATTCTCACACAACTCTGTATCTTGTTATGCCACTTTTTTTTATTTATTATTTATTTATATTAATTTTTTTATTTCATTATTTTTTATTTTTATTTTTATTATTTAAACTATTTCCTCCTTCGAAGTGCATCAGTTCCTATAGCAAGCTGTGTATGCAAACCTGAGCTGAATGCACTACTACAGAAAGTTAGCATTTGACTGACCTTGAAATGCAAAAATTGGTGGAATAGTGAAATATAGGAATTCACATGATGGCTAAAATTCAGATCTTGTTGAAAATAAGTGAAAAATGCAGACAGTGAAACGTTTAAAGGATGATACTGAAGAAACAAAATAACTGTTTTAATCATCCTTAATCCTATCTAATAGCATCACTGAACTGGGTGTTTTATTGAATGGCTTTTCAAGTGAGAGGATTTCAATATAAAGATTGATTTCACTTCAAACCTTTGTGTGATTCATATTAATTTAAAACTATTGGATCCACTTTTTGGAGTAAATTGTCTAGGATTGAAAAAAAGAAATGCATTTGGGCTAAGTTATCATTATCAGGATGTCTAAATTTTATTTCAGTGCTTTGTATAAATGAAAGCAATACCAGGAGGGGATTTTCTACCATGTCCTGCAGAGCTTAATACATTCTCTTTGCTTTTTTAATTTTTAACAGATGTGTGGAGATAAGCAAATGGAACCTATGTATGTATACATACACACCAAGCATTTCCCATCTGTTTGTAAATTACCCCTGGTCTTTCAGGACTATAAAAATTCACTATAAAAATAGTGAAATTAGTGAAATAATAGTGAATAAGTTCCAAATTGATACTTCATTCTTTGCTTCACTCATGAACTATTTACAGTGAGATTATTAATTAGTATTATTTGTGCTCAACTCAAGGAAAAATATCCCAGGGACTTCCAAGAGCTTTGAAGCAGACCCAAATGGCTTTAATGGGATTTAAGGTATTTCTGCACTTCACCTGACCCTCTACACAGTGATGAACTTAACCTGCCTTGCAATTACAAATTAAAATAGGCCAAGGATATATTTTTAATGGGTCTCAATTTGAAAATACAATGAAAAACTGCAGCTGTTTTTTGATCAATCATGTGGACAATTTTTTGAGATAGTTTCTTGGTCTTTATTTTTTTTTTTTTAACATCAGTTATCTCTGAAGCAAGGGACTATATTGAGTATTATATGGTGATTAAAGAACACTCATTCATTGCTACACCAAGTCACAATGAATTCAAGTTTTAAGATTAGGCAAACTGATGAAAATAAAAGGGCATAAGTCAGGAAACAATTATCCCCCTCAGATAAGGGAGTCCTACAGACTTAATTAAAAACTGTACAGAATGCATTACTGTCAATTAGAGCCCAGCCTGTGCAATTCATTAAAGGCCCTGTGCAGAAGTGACAAACACTCCTTTGGGCACTGGAGAAATGAGGCAGAACACAAAAGGGGTCATGTCAAATTAAAAAGGGACTGACCTGTTCATAGAACTAAATTGTATTATTCAAAAATTAAGGAATCCAGGAGGAAACTAAAAGAGAAAAAAAAGATGCCTGAGGAGAGGTCCAATTTGTTTACAAAGCACTTTGGGTGGAGATTCCCTATGGTAATTAAGCTATTATTCAATGACAAAAAGAAAAAAAAAAGAAGCCATTACTGAAGAAACCCTCCTGACTCTTGGCCTAAGGATATATTCCTTCAGGTAAGAAGGAAAAAGGGGGAGTAAGCAACAATAGAACATTTTTTAAAGTACTTAAAATCCAAAGAAGCAACTTAGATCTGCTACCACTTCCTTTGCCCCTTGCCTCATCCTCTCCAGAACTATGTCTCACCTTTCCCTGACACCTTTACATATCCTGGAAGCCCCTTCCCTGTTTCTATGACCATTTAGTTTTATTTACTGATACTGTTTTGGAATATAAATGGAAAAAAAAAAAAAAAAAGAGCAAAACTAAATCCTCCAGGTCCCATTCCTGAAGGGCTACAAAGCAGTTGTGTCTTCAGTAATTTGAGTTCCTTGATTCCTGGGCAGAAACTTGAAATTTGCCATCAAGTCATTTCCCAGCATCTCCCACATCCCTTTGCTGAATTCCAACAACCAATTCCAAAGAGCAGTGGTCTGTCAATAGGAGACTTCCCAGAGCCTCTAGAACATTTCCAAAGTCACCATAAAGCAAATCCTAGAGTTCCTCTAAAGTTATTCCCAAAGTTAATTCCTAGAGGAAAGAGAATTCCCACGTGGGAACCACAATCCAGTGCAGGAACCTCCTGACCTCAAGCCCTTCCTTACACTTCAAATCTTACAAATTCTAGACATGAGTGTCTATTAGAAAACTTAAAAATCAATACTGATTGCTAATAATCATTTCCCTTAAAGCTTTAGAAGCTTTCAATCAGCGTTTAATCATTTACTCCAAGCAAATTCAAATTAAATTTTTTTTTTTTTTTTTTGGCTAATGACTGTAAACAAATTATTTTTACCATGTGTAAACTAAGAATGATCAGATCGTTCCCATTTGTTTCTAGTTAATGAAATTTAAATGCATTAAGGATTAAAAAAAAAAAAAAATCTCTTGGTACAACATTAATTAGGGATGTGAAATTCATACTACAAAAATTCACTCCCTACTTCCTACAAGGGTTTGGACTGGATGAGCTTGAAGGTCTCTTCCAACCTAAACATTCTGTGGTTCTGTTTGGTGGGATCAGCTTATCAAAAAAGTGAAAAAAACAACTTTTTTTCCTCCTCTTGCAACAGCAATACCTTCGAGCAACAAAGCCACTGCTACCAAAAACTTCCCCCACTTCATGGAGGGTCCAAGTCTACTTCCTACATCCAGAACACTATTTTGTTATCTACCAGGACTCAACCTTCAGTTCCAGGTCTTGATGTGAAGCTCAGCAACAGAACCCTTAGTAATAAATCCTCAGGAATTCTATCCACAGGGCAGCCTTGGGGGGGCAGCCTTTGGGGGGGCAGCATCTGCAGGCTGCCTTTGCGGGTCACCTTTTGGGGACTGCCTTGGGGGGCAGCCTGTGGGGGGCACCCCTTGGGGGCAGCCTTGGGGGGGCTGCCTTCGGGGGGCACCCTTTGGGGGCTGCCTTGGGGGGCTGCCTTTTTTGGGGGGGATGCCCTGGGAGGGGGGATGCCCTGGGAGGGGGGATGCCCTGGGAGGGGGGGATGCCCTGGGAGGGGGGGATGCCCTGGGAGGGGGGGATGCCCTGGGAGGGGGGGATGCCCTGGGAGGGGGGGATGCCCTGGGAGGGGGGGATGCCCTGGGAGGGGGGGGATGCCCTGGGAAGGGGGGATGCCCTGGGAAGGGGGGATGCCCTGGGAAGGGGGGATGCCCTGGGAAGGGGGGATGCCCTGGGAAGGGGGGATGCCCTGGGAGGGGGGGATGCCCTGGGAGGGGGGGATGCCCTGGGAGGGGGGGATGCCCTGGGAGGGGGAGATGCCCTGGGAGGGGGAGATGCCCTGGGAGGGGGAGATGCCCTGGGAAGGGGGGATGCCTTGGGAGGGGGGATGCCTTGGGAGGGGGGATGCCTTGGGAGGGGGGATGCCTGTGGGGGGGCTGCCTGTGGGGGGGCTGCCTGTGGGGCGACTGCATCTGGGGGGCTGGCTCAGCCCCCGGAGAGCCCAAGGTTTTCCCATCACACCGGTCCCCATTTTCTGTCGGGAAGGAGCCGGGGGTCCCGCAGGGTTCTGCCCTTTTTGCGAAGGCTTCCTTAGGCACAGACATCCCCCTCGCAATCCCCCGGGAGCCCCCCCCTTTCCGTCTCTTCCCTCAGCCCTCCCTCTCCCCTTTTAGGGACTCGTTTTCCTCCACCTACCGTAGCGTTTTTTCCGCCTTTTGATGACTTTAAATCGTCCGGGCTTTGCCTCCCTCCTTTATTCCCCCCACACCTGGCTCCACAGCTCCCACCTGCCCGTGGCTGAGTCCCTGGCAGGAAGGGTTTGGGGGGGGGGGGGGGGTTTGGCTTTTTCCGTCCCCGCCCCAGGGCTCCCACAGCCCCGCGGAGCCGGGGGCGCGGAGCCCGCCCGCCCCTCACCGCCGCCTCGGGGCAGGGGAAGCGGCGCCGGGAAGGATGCGGTGAGGAGGGGGTTGGGGTTGCTGTTCCGCTGCCTTCGGAACCGAGCGGGTCCAGTTGGAATGGACTCGGAGCCATCTCGGGGGATGCAGAGAGCCCGTTCGGTGCCAGCCCCCCCCACCCCATCGGCTGAGCCCTGCCTGCGGGGACACGGGACACCCCCTGACACCCCCTGACACCCACCCCTTATCTAGGGCCCAAGACTTTGCTGGCTTGGAAAACAAACAAACAAAAAAAAACAACACAAAAAAAACACAAAACAAAACCCAAAAAACCCCCACAAAACAAAAACCCCCCAAAACCACGAAACAAAACCCCCAAAACCACGAAACAAAAACCCCAAAAAACAACGAAACAAAACCCCCCGAAAACCACGAAACAAAAACCCCCCAAAAACCGCAGAAAACAAAACCTCCCAAAAAAACACAGAACTAAAACCTCCCAAAAAAACACAGAACTAAAACCTCCAAAAAAAACACAACACAAAAACCTCCCAAAAAAACACAACACAAAAACCTCCCAAAAAAACACAACACAAAAACCTCCCAAAAACCACAACACAAAAACCTCCCAAAAACCACAACACAAAAACCCCAAAAACTACATAACAAAACTTCCCAAAAGCCACTAAACTTCCCAAAAGCCACTAAACTTCCCAAAAGCCACTAAACTTCCCAAAAGCCACTAAACTTCCCAAAAGCCACTAAACTTCCCAAAAGCCACTAAACTTCCCAAGAACCACAAAACAAAACCACCAAAAAACCCAAAACAAAAACCCCAAAAAACCCAATCCCCCCAAAAAAACCTAAATAAATAAATTAAAAAATAAATAAATAAAAAAGTTTACAAATCCACAGATAAAACAGGGGTCTCCTGGATAAATAAATAAATAAATTTTAAATAAATAAATAAATAAGTTTACAAACCCATAAATAAAACAGGGGTCTCCTGGATAAATTAAACTAAAAAAAAAAATCCCAGCAGTAATATGTTTTTTACTGTTCAGCAGCAGTTATTGAACTATGGCTTGGTCAATTAAATTATGGCTCTTGGTCTATTGGTTACATAAAGCACCCTCTAGAAAGATGTTTTATGTTTAGTTAACAGTGATGATTTTGTTTTGGAAAACACCACAACTCATCTTGCAGACCAGGTTAAATATTATTAAAAAAAAAAAAAAACACGTCCTTCCCTTTCTCTTGTGCAGTGTGACCTATTTTATATTAAATTGAGAATGTTTGGACTTTCCAAAGGATACAGAACAGCACCCTAAATCAGTACAATATGCAAAAAAAATAAAAATAAAAAAATCACATGGCACATATATTAGGGAAAATTATTTCTTCTACAGATGAACACAAGTACTAAAAGGGGATTAGGAGCCACTATGGGAGAAATATTATGAATGCATTAATTGACCACAAATTTGCCCTTTACTTCTTGACACTTCATTTGGAAAACACCAGGTAGGTGTTAATTAAGATAACAAGTGACCCATACTTTTCAGCTTTTGCTTTAATGACTGGTGAGAATTTATGAACTTTAATACCACTGATTCACTGATGCAGAGTGAAATCACAGCAAGAGAACAACACACACCTAATTTAAATAGTAAAAAAAAAATAAGTCTTTTAACATATGCCTCAAAAACATCCACAAAAATAATTAAAAAAAAAAAAAAAAAAAAAAAATCACAAAAAAACCCTAAACCATTTATCTGGTTAAAGTTTCTATTGGAAAACTCTTCTAATCCAAATATTAAAAGCAGAAAAGTGAACCCTTGCTTATTGCCCAAGAAGTTTATACCAGATAAAGCACATGGGATTTATTCCCTTGCCACTAAAATGAGTTTATTTCTCTCCAGGAACAACAAGGACTAAACAGCTCTGTTCACACCCATGACATTTTAACTCTGCACCTCCCTTAAAGAATCAAAAGCAAGACTTTCATGGGTAACAGAATTGTTTAGAAAAATACCAGTACAAATTGACTCAAAATCAAATTTTTGTTTCTTTGTAGTAAATAGTTTGGTTTACTGAGATGGTTTACTGAGAACCATCACTGGCTCCTACCTAGATATCTCAAAATTCAGAGTTTTAATGAAGTTCCCACTAACCTTTATCCCCCACACACATCCTATACTGCATTTACCTTTCTACCACAAGGAACTGAACAGCCTTGGGCTCCACTTTATCCCTAAAATGTCTGAACACAGTGTCTCGCTGCCCCAAGTTACACCCAACCATCAACCCCAGCTGCACCACGAAGTTCTGCCACATTTTTTGACGTAGAGAAATCTATTTGCAGCCAGAATTTAACTACTGAAGGCATGGACAGAGGAGAAATGTTTCTAATGTTTAAATGTTTCAGCCAGACAGAGAGGGAGCTGGGAGTCTGGATTGCCAGGAAGCTGAAGAGGAGCCAGCAGTGTGCCCAGGTGGCCAAGAAGGCCAATGGCATCCTGGGCTGGCTCAGGAACAGCGTGGCCAGCGGGTCCAGGGAAGGGATTCTGCCCCTGTGCTCAGCCCTGGTGAGGCCACAGCTTGAGTCCTGTGTCCAGTTCTGGGCCCCTCAGCTCAGGAAGGAGATTGAGGTGCTGGAGCAGGTCCAGAGAAGAGCAAGGAGGCTGGGAAGGGATCCAGCACAAGTCCTGTGAGGAAGGGCTGAGGGAGCTGGGGGTGTTGAGGCTGGAGAAGAAGAGGCTCAGGGGAGACCTCATCACTCTCTACAACTCCCTGAAAGGAGGTTGGAGCCAGGGGGGGGTTGGGCTCTTTTCCCAGGCAACTCTCAGCAAGACAAGAGGGCACAAGAGGTCTCAAGTTGTGCCAGGGGAGGTTTAGGTTGGACATTAGAAAGAATTTCTTTCTGGAGAGGGTGCTCAGCCATTGGAATGGGCTGCCCAGGGAAGGGGTGGATTCTCCATCCCTGGAGATATTTCCAAAGAGCCTGGATGTGGCACTCAGTGCCATGGGCTGGGAACCACGGGGGGAGTGGAGCAAGGGTTGGACTTGATGAGCTCTGAGGTCCCTTCCAACCCAGCCAATTCTAGGATTCTATAATATTTTTCTCAATGCTGGGTCACTTCTGCATTGGTGGAAATGGCACCTCGGGTGTAAGAGGCTGAGTATGGGATGGGTGAAGCAGGAGGGGAGCATCATCCTGATGCACTCAGGCTTGGTGTTGCCCAGTGACCTTTCCATAATCACCACTAATTTCTCCATTAGCTCCAGGAAAACACTCCCACACCATGTAAAACCATCGTGTTCTACATTTTCAAGTCATCTGCCTAACTTCTGCTCCCTGTCTGGAGACCTCTGCCTGAATTTTTCCCTTATTGCATATTGCTAAGCAGCACTGAGGGGTTCTTTGTAATCAGTTTTTTCGAGTGCACCACAGCTTTAGGAGACTTTTATTCATTTGACAGGTTTTTAATTGCTTTTTCTGTTGTCATTTTCACAGCAAAGGAGCTTTATTCTGTTAAACCTCTAAAAATTTGTTAATTTCTCCTATAACTTGATATTAAAGGGCTAAGAACTGTGGTCAGATTAAACAAGTCCAACTAATTTTGACACTAGGTCTTCCAAATATCCAAGACCAAAGCAAGCTTTCTGCTTTTGGGTAATTGGGAAACTCCAGAACTTCCAAGGCTGCCCTGGGTTTATCTGGGAAGTCTTTAAAATGTATTTCATTTTCAATCTGGCAGCTTTAAAAAGGAGATTCTCCAAAAAGCAGAAAACCAAATATACATGGGTTTTTTTGGTAGGAAAAAACCTCACAATTCATAATTTAACAATCACCTGTCCACTCACTATGTGGAATAGATACAAATAGATTTTTTTAGCTGTGAAATAATTAGTAGTGTTCAAATGACACCCATTTTTCAATCTCTCTGCTCTTGCATGTCAATTGCATAAAATTTTTGAAAATTGAAGCTATTTGCAAGAGATACTACCCAGTGCAACCAACATCTCATACAGAATGTGAATAATTAGTTTATCAGACAGCATATAAGGGATTCTTCCCTGCACTTCCAGCTTTTTTTTCCAACTATTTACATTCCCCTGTTACTGAAGAACCAAAGACTGTACTGACACTTGGTGTGTAATAATATGTCCTGTGAATAACTCATTTTTCTTCTAAGCAAAAGGGCAAAGGAGGTCCCAACAACTGTTGTAAACTCCTGTAAAAAGTAATGATATTATTGAAATAACCAGGAAAGGTGATTTGAGTGTGAAAGCAGCCATACAAACAGCCTCAGATCCTCTGATTTGGGGGGTATTCAGTAAAAGGAAAGATAAACAGATCCCCTAGACAGTACATCAACACCTTTTTGCTTTCTTTTTCTGACTTTTCTGTGGAAAGATGCTCGAAAAAAAAAAAAAAAAAAAAAAAGTCAACATAGTCACAGAAGGCTGAGGTTTAAAAGTCCATGATTTACTGTAATAGAGCAAAACCCAACCCCCTCAGCATCAGAATAGTTCCATTTATTCCAGCTCAGAATCCAGCCTTAGATTTAATGTTCTCTTTGGTAATGAAGCAGAAAGCTGGGTTTACAGAATCAAGACTGAGGAAGCAAAAGAAAAAAAAAAAAAACCAAAGAAATCTATTCTGGCAGTGATCCAGCATTTGTAACTGAACTAATGTTCAATGAGTGTGAAACCCTTTATGGAAATAAATGTTAGTTCTGCAGGAATCCCAAATTAGTTTATTACAATCAGTGCTATTAAAATGATTAAAATTAAGTGTTACTTATATGCCAAATAACTGTGATTGCAGTTTCATAAAACTAGTGCTTAATATCCACCAGAGATAAAAGATTTTTTTCTGGAATAAACATAATGATGTGTCTAAACCATTTGAAATTATGACATTAATGGTAATGTTAATTAGCCTTTTAAAATAAATTAATGTAGTGCAATGTGTAAAATACATCAGGTTACCTGAGGAACACAAAACTATGCAGGAGCTGTTTTACATCAGCAGATCAGGAAAATAAAAATCATCACATCATAAAATCATTTGCTGGTTTTAATTTCTTTTTTCCAAAATCCCAAGTGTTTATGAACACAGTTTTGCTCAGAAATTTTTTGGTTATTATGGTACTCAAAATATTGAATTCAACCACCATTTTCAGATCCCTACATGGCAGCTAAAATAAAATTAAGCATTACACAAATAGAAAGCTTTAGTGAACAATGGTCTCTCTTAAGAGGGAAACCACAAAATTTTGCCAGGAATTTTTTCAGTGTAAGAGTTTCCTTTCCCCCTCTTTTTATCTTGAAAAATATTTAAAATTGAAGTGAGGTTTATCTTTCAAACAGGTTGTTAGCTCTTAAGAGGTAATATTTTGTTTCCTCTGGTTTTGATTTGTACTAAAATCATCAGTACAGTTATTAAAAGAAAAAAAAAAAAGAGTTTTTCTGATGAAGCACCATGTGGCACAAGAAGTTCAGCTTAGATCTGAGGCCCAATTTCAAAGAAAATTATTTGACAGAATTAGATGAGAGAATATGTGAGCAAAACTATCTATACACTCTGACAAAGTAAAAATTTGGGTCACTACCCTTACACCCCACAAGGAGCCTAAAAATTATATCAAAATTTTATGGTAAAGTGGAAATAAATCTGTCAAAAAAAAAAAAAAAGGAAGATTGCTCTGTCAGATTGATTTTATTTTAAGCTACATCCTTTCTAGCAACTTTTTGGCAATCTATGGGAAATATCCCAAAAAGCCTTTTAAAATGCTAATAGTTTGAGTTGTTACACATTCTTAGTAGCTTTATAATTCATAAATTGGGACAAATAGAATAAGGAAAAGTATTTTATGTGCTTTGAGAGTCATGAAATATTTTCAAGCAAAAATGGGAGGCACAAAGTAAGTGCATACAATTGTAGTAAGTTCCTCTGCTGTGGAAACAATGCTACTCAGCACTAAGTAGAAGTAAAATAATTATTTCTTGCCAAACTAAATTCCACTTCACATTTTATCATCCCAACAGTTTTATTAACAAGATAATGGTATTTTGTTCTCACAACTTTGAAAGCAGAACCGTGTGAATTAATAGCTAATTCAGATTTAAAATTAATGAGCTTTACTGCCCTGATTTTTTCCAATTTTCTTGAATAAGTATTTCCTTTAAATAGTCTTTCACATAATACACAATCTTATAAGTCCCAATTGAGTACCAATGAAGTCTTGTTAGGCTTTGTCACCTCATAATCATTCTTGCTGCATTTTAAACAAGCAACACAAATTACTGCCTTGGGAAATTATTTTGGAGTTATGGAAGAAAAGTGCCAGCTGAAATTGTAGCTTGCTCATGTAAAGCATTTTATACTAAAGAAGTTTTACTGCTCATACAAAAGTGTTTTCTTATTAAATTGCATGTTATTTTTGCTAAGTGTGGGTTACTTCTCACACGTTAAATCCTAACTGCCTGCCTGCTTCCCAACAGCTTTATTTCAAACCAGCTTTTTTGACAGAGGTGATGATGTCAGGTTGATTTATTTTAAAGGAACACTTCAAAGAAATTCAAAAGAAGAGGAAAAAAAACACGCAGAGATTTTTTCCAAAAGGAAGGAATTGTACAGTAAGTGGGTTTTTTTGAGGGATTTCTTCATTTTTTTCCCCCATACCTCATTGTCAAGTTATGTCTTTCTGGCATTTTTACATCAAATAAAATGGAATCAGATCAAATTTCATTGTCCTACTGATGAAGCCCTGTTGATAATTAAATTAAGATCTACCTCTGGCCAGAGGGCCAGTAAAAATCTTATATATCACATAGGTCATTTATGACATTTGACTCATTTTAAGACTCATAGCTAAGTCATGTGTCTGTCTCACACTGCACAAATTAATATTAAATAAAAAAAAAAAAAACCATTAAGGGTTAAGATTCATGTTCTGTCCTTCAGCAACATACTTTTAATAATATCTTCTTTCATGGAGCTCACTAGTTTGGCTTTAGTTTTAGTGCTGAAGTCAGGACACTCTTTTTTCAGATCTTGTGAATCTCCATCCTAAAACAGAGAAAGAGGTTTATACAATATCAGCTTGCTGCAAGTAAGGAAGATGCTTGATTCACAGCTGGCTGGAGAGCAGCCAGTGAGCAAATTCTAGAGACAGGCAGATTAATTACTCTTCAGTTTACTACACAAGTTGTGCTACCAGGGAGGAGGTGGTGAACTTGGAAAATCAGAGCTTTTTCTTGTTGGAAAATCAGAGCTTTTGAGTAAAAGCAGCTTTTAAGCTTAGAATTAGGGTTAGATACCAGTCAGGTTCTTAATACCCTGCATCCTCCATCTCAAGAGCACTGAGAGGCTCTGTCCCTCACAAGGCACAGAATTTTCAGGCAGGAATCTGAGCTGTGAATGCTCAGTGAAAGGAGAAACCTCCTTGGAGCCTACAAGTACAAGGGCTGACAACCATTTTCTCACAGATTTGATTTTTGTGGCCACCAGGAATGTCCCACCATGGAATGAAGGCTTCCCAGTGTTCAGCAACTAACTCAAAACACAATATCCCAACCTGAAAACCAGTGTTTTCCATGAAAAGCCAAAGTTTTTAGAAGCCACTCTGAAATTTGAAATTTTGGATGTACTGACTTCGATATCTGAAAAGTTTCAAAGTATGAAATAAAAGAAAAAAAAAAGAGGATCTTGTAATGGGCACCTTTCCCCTGATAATCTGGAAAAGGGAATAAAGAATGTAATGTAGTTTGAGCTGGCAGGTCTGTCACTGAAGTGATCATCTATCTGAATGTAAAAATGTTAAAAAATCCCAGTTTCTCTCTAGAATTCAGGCACTTGGCACAGGAATGGGAAACAGAAGTAAAGGTTCCTTCCCAAAGGTGCTCAGGAAGGGAATCAGAATGACAAGAACCTTCTGCTCTCCTTTAGCCAACCACAGCATCAGAAAAAGCCAAGACAGTGAGACAAACATGCATAAAAATTGAGGAGGAGTCAATTTTCCTGCTCCCTTCCCCCTTGTGGGACAAAAAAAAAAACCCCAAAAAATCCACAACAAACCCACAGTCCCTTTCACATTAAATCTTGGCACAGGGAAGCAGAGAACAAGTCATTTTCAGCACAATAGATTTGAAATTCACTTGGTTGCTCCCAAGATTTGAAGGTACTCACATCCTTCTCTAATTTTAAAAGGCAGAAATTAAAGCTTCAAGATGAGAGCTCTCAGCTCCACTTCAGGGGACCTGGAACTACAGAGACTTTTTCCAGTCCTGGGAGGTTCAGTGACCCCATCTCTCATCTCAATGGCTCTACCATGGGAGGGAGCTCAAATTCCTTCTGCAAAGCCTGCAAAAACCTTCCAAGGTTAGATTTTCCAGCAGAATAATCATTATAGTTTTTAGGAAGTCACCTGCTCTAAAAAAAAAAAGTTATTTTGCAACAAAATTCTCATTTTCTAGGTCTGCTCCTGAGCACAGTGTCAGTTCTGCCATTCCCATAGCCTTAAACATTTGCAATAGGAAATTTTCAAAGAGCCAAAGTTCCTCATTGAAATCTCTTATAAAAAAAGTATCTGCATACAAGAGTCTGCATTTATTAATTGGCTTCATTTTTAATTAATGATACAATTGAGCTGTGATCAAAGCACAGCAGCTAGATAATTCAGGATAGAAAATGGAGTTAATTTACTTAGATATGGTGCTACTTTCCTAATGACTTTATTGCACTGGAGTTTCAATTAGTTATTGGGTTATTTTAGTGCAACAAGATGCCTGCAGGCATTTAGCATGTCACTGCTTGTGAAAACACCATATAAATATTTTTCCAGAGGCATGGCTAAGATTTATATCACTGGGATTTTTCAAAAGTTGATTTAAAGACACTGAAGCTCAGTGAACTGGCCATTTATTTTTGTTTATTTAGAGGGCTGAATAATTGCAGCTTTTTCAAAAATGTACAACAGGTACAAGCCATTCAGTTTTCATTTCTGCTTGCCAGGTGAGGATTTCCCCTACCTACTCCAATACTAAAAATCAGAACCTATAGAAGTTACTTAATCAGAATTAATCAGGCAATGGCAGCAGGCACTTCATGCCCTAATCCAGGGGAAAAGATTCACCTTTAATCAGTAATAATGTTAGAGCTTACAAGTCAAGGCTCCCCTCTGCCTAAAGTGGAATATTTTTAACTTCTGCATTACAAATTATTTTACCTTCAAATTGACTACATGGTGTCATGTATTCTACCAGTAACATAAAGAATGACTAAGTGTATTTTGCAGCTATAAGCCTAAAACACTAAAAAACATCCTTATGCACTGACATTATTTTTCCTGGGCACATTCTTTCAGAAGACAGCTTCCAGCACAGTCTTTTTTCCATGTTAAATGATGGAAGTTAACTCACTGCTTCCTTTCTCCTTACTCAGAGACCCAGGATCTGCATGTGAGCTCCTCTGCCAGGGATTACAAGGAAGGATTTCCATTCTCAGTTTAGCCAGCAAACCAGAAATAAACCCCAAACCCAGAAAATTGTGCAGGTTTGAATCATAGAATGGGCTGGGTTGGAAGGGACCTCAGAGCTCATCAAGTCCAACCCTTGCTCCACTCCCCCCGTGGTTCCCAGCCCATGGCACTCAGTGCCACATCCAGGCTCTTTTGAAATATCTCCAGGTATGGAGAATCCACCCCTTCCCTGGGCAGCCCATTCCAATGCCTGATCACCCTCTCCAGAAAGAAATTCTTTCTAATGTCCAACCTAAACCTCCCCTGGCACAACTTGAGACCTCTTGTGCCCTCTTGTCTTGCTGAGAGCTGCCTGGGAAAAGAGCCCAACCCCCCCCTGGCTCCAACCTCCTTTCAGGGAGCTGGAGAGAGTGATGAGGTCTCCCCTGAGCCTCCTCTTCTCCAGCCTCAACACCCCCAGCTCCCTCAGCCCTTCCTCACAGGACTTGTGCTGGATCCCTTCCCAGCCTCCTTGCTCTTCTCTGGACCTGCTCCAGCACCTCAACCTCCTTCCTGAGCTGAGGGGCCCAGAACTGGACACAGGACTCGAGCTGTGGCCTCCCCAGCACTGTTTGGCACCAAGGAACAACACTTGGCTGAAGCAGCTCTAAAATTCTGACCTTCCTTCCTTCCTGATCCCTGCTCACCCAGCATGAGAGGCAGCACCAACCTGCTCCAATTCCTCTGCTCATGTTTAGTAATTACACACATATTAAACCCTCAGAACCTGCTCCAATTCCTCTGCTCATGTTTAGTAACTACACACATATTAAACCCTGAGAACCTGCTCCAGTTCCTCTGCTCAGGTGTAGTAACTACACACATATTAAACCCTCAGTTCCACATCAACTTGTGTTAGCAAGCTGAGATTTGAAATCCCTCTCCTCAAACCTTCATCCTCTATCAACAGCTATGGAGATGTTCTCATTTTTCTTTTAAACCAAGGATAATAGGAAGTCTTCAAACCTTCATTTTTTTTATTTATCTATTCTCAGGGGGTCCTGGGCTCCAAAGGACTCAGCACTCACAAAAAAAATACAGAAGTACCAGGTAGGGCAAGTGGGGAAAGGGGAGGGTTTCAGCTATGGTCTTGCCA
Organism: Heliangelus exortis; assembly: GCF_036169615.1. Taxonomy (NCBI): domain Eukaryota; kingdom Metazoa; phylum Chordata; class Aves; order Apodiformes; family Trochilidae; genus Heliangelus; species Heliangelus exortis. Next base: position 20,305,949 of record NC_092431.1, read on the forward strand.
ACCTTTTTGCTTACAGGATGAGCAATTCAGCCTCCCCAGCCATCCTGACCCTGGAGAAGTCAGGCAGAACTGCTTACTGGAAAGCTGCAGAATTAACTTATCCTTCTAAACGTATTTCCCAAGAGACAAGATTCCCCCAAACTTCTCCAGCCCAGCAAAAGTGCAGGAGGATGGGTCAGACCAAGAATAATGAGCCTGACAGCCAGAACTGCTGGGAAAGGCACAGAGACAGCTCTGGAGACAGCCAGGCTGACAGCCTTTTTTATTGGGTTTTTTTTAATGGCAGACTGATAAAACAGGACTATCAAACAGAAATGCACATTCATAAAGTCATTCTTAACTCACTGAACCCTTCTTCTTGGGTTTTTTTTCCATGGTGAGCTAGGTCAAATCAGTTTTAGCTGATGAAGAAAAGCTGCAGGAAGGATTAGTTTAATTCCAAGAAAGGGCAAGTTTCTCCTTCTTAAAAGAAAATTAATTGGCAAATCCTTCTTAAGAACTAAGAAGTTCCTAACAGATCTGATTTCCAAGTGTACATTTGCAGAGGCAATTATTTTTTTTCTCCAAGTATTGGACTATGTTTTCATTTTAAAACCTCAGTATTTTAGAGAAACCCTCTGCTTTTTGGCCCAAACAGCAACACCAAACTACATTCTGTGGTTGGGGAACTGTTAGTTTTATTTATCCAACAGCAGCCATGCCAGTGGGGCATCCTCATTCCACCTGCAGAAACAATTCTGCAGAATAATTTCAGATTTTTTCAGAGAGGGGAACTGAACAGAACTGGAGGGTATTTCAGGTATTGCAAGGCAGGATGAATTCTCTGGGGTGCCCAGGAGCTGGCATAAGGCCATAGCAGTAAGAATTTAGGAGATGCTAATCCCAATTTACAGGACTGGTTGATTAACACTTTCCCTGTGAAATTCTTAGTAACCAGGTGCCCAAAGAAGTGTTCAGCATCATCTTCATACTATCATCCCCCTTTGCTCTGTGGAGTACTCACTTTTTCAAGCACCCCTTAGTGTGTTACAGGACAAAAGTGAAATTTCAGCTTTTGGGATGACAAGAAATGGAGTACAAATATTCAACTGTGAAAAAACAGAAACCACAACCCAAGAACGTGACAAAAGAAATAAAAATCACCTCTGAGGGAGTAAAAACCCAATTCTGTGCCATCCTAAATACTTCTGTAGGAACTTGAAGCTTTTAGGAACAGAAGATGCATTACTATCCTCAACTTAGAGACTCAGCAACCCTGTATCAAATGCTTGGGTTTTCTATGACACAAGTGTCAGATTCCAATTTTTTTTTCATATGTCATACAACTGACACTGTAATTCCAAAATATTGTTTCATGGGCAGAGTTTTTAACTGTTTCACATCATCCTCCTAACTGGTTTCACACAACCAGAAAGGACAACTGGTCTAGTGGAGAATGAAAATTGCTAAAAATGAAATAGGGATGTAGGGAGGAGAAAAAAAAAAAAAAAAAAAAAAAAGTGGTTTCAATGCTGTGCTGCTGAAATTTATTTGTACTCACACACTCCTTTTCTCCATCTCAAAACCAAACCAAATCACTCAAATCCAAACCAAATCACTCAAATCAGTCCTCAGACTCTATAAAGATAGGGAGACAGAAGCAGGCTCTTTGAACCTGGGTCTCCAGGGAATTAAACAGTGAATTAATGGATTAGGCAGTTTGCTCCTCAAGCTAAGGGTGACAGAGCTTTTCCTGGCTAGAAAAATACCTCCTCCATCCAGCTACTTGGGGAAATTCAGTCAGCAAAACTGCTCACCTTGATTTAAGAGCCTTTACACTTCAGAGTACTAACATATTGTAACTTCAAGAGGCACTGAAGGAGCATCTACACTGACCCTACAACAGGTTGGATGTGGCTGTGTCCACAAAGGGGTTGGGTAACACCACATTTTCCTTTCCAGACTACAGAGAATGAAGGAAAACTTCTCTTTTAGGCGTTTGCCTCTCAGCAGTTTTCTGACCAGCATATGGTGGTGTGAATACAGTAAATAAAACAAAATTACCTGAAATTCTGCTCTAATATTAAAAGCCTCATCATTAGGAGCTCTGGAAAACAGAGATAATTTTTTTTTTTTCCATGAAAACAATCAAAAAAACCCAAAACAAAACCCAAAGTTACCAGCAAAAGGGAATGGAGCCCAACAGCATTATCTGGGACAGTTTCTAGGTTCTGCTCAGTTGGTTTCAGCTAACACATGCAGAGGAAGCTAATTGGGAAATTACAACAGAAAATTGAGCACAACACCCCATGCAAAAATAAAATATATGAACACATTCACAAATGTTTCTCATTAAAAAGGAGCCTATGAATGGCTCCAAGGCTGAGCCAGTTGTGTACTGGGGAAGGTGGAGAGAAAAGGATGTGTTTCTTTGGCATGGCAGACAAAAGTTTTCAGAGTAAGGCAGTTAACCCTGACAAAGCAGCTGAAATTGCTAAACCCCTAGAGTTTCTTGTCCTGAAAGTTCTGCATGGTAAATAAAAAACTCTGATCACAGAAGTTAGAGAGAAAGGAAAAATTTACAGCTACCAAACCAGGAGCATTCAGCATCCAAGCAACATCCAGTTCTGAAGAGCCCAGCAAAACAGCACATTTTCAACCATAAATTTCCATAGGGTGATGAAGCCTCAGCACAACCCCATGTTTCCTTCTATTCTGGGACTCACCCCTCTCCCTTACTTGCAGATTTTACTACTGCATGGAGAGACAAAATCCTAAACCTGCCCCAAGTTTATAGCAGAGCTCTGACATTTTTCTTTGCTTTGATATAATTTCAAGTTCAGGGAAAGAGTCACTTTTAAAATGCTGCATGGTTCTCTCCAGGAGTATTCAAGACCCTACCAAGTTTTGGGGTGTTCAAGCTATTCACTGAACTGCTTAGTGAGTCCATCTGCAGTTCATTAACCCTCTCTAATTAGCATTCTCCAAGCAAGAAGAAACAGACCACTAAGACACCTTAGTGAAGTAAAACCAAACCACCTGTGGAGAAAGGCAAAAGTAAAAAAAAAGAAGAAAAAAGCTGCATGTTGCAAAGTAAATTGTTCTCTCTGTTGTCAAGGCAAATCTGGATTAGGTGGTTAAATCTCATACAGGTTCTATCTCATCTAGTTGCAGTTATTGGTTATCACAGAAGCCACAGTTTCTGGCTTCATTTAACAGTAATTTCCAGCTAAACTTGGAGTAATTCTTCACAGATACTTAAAACTTATCTTTTTGATGTTTTCCCCCAGGTATTCAGATCCTCTCACTGATGGGAAATAGCTTGTCATTCCAAGGGTGCATTTTTGTGTTACTTCAGGGAAACTGAAAATATTGGTCTAAATTAAGTTAGAGGAAGCACCCTGTGCTGTTCAGAGGCTGCTGCTAAGTCATGACTCCAGCAGAGATGGAGGATGAAACCCAGGCCTCCACTTTTGCTCAGCAGGATCTAGAATAGAACTGACCTTAATCACAACTGCAGCAAAGCTCAAATCTGTATTTGGTCACTCAGTTTCTGCCTTTTGATAGGATAGGGGGAGAAAAGAAGAGCAAGAGGAGCCCTGAAGCAAGTGCTTTGACAGGGACAGGAAAAATCACTTATTAATTACTGCCATGGGCTACCCAGACTCAGCTTGGGGAAGTTAAATTATTACAAATTACAATATATATGTAATTACTGATATACATAGTGCTAGACAAAACCAAAAAAAGAAGCAAAAAATTATCCACTTTGGAAAACCACTTTTCCATTCCCTTTCTTAGGCTCAGCTTCAACCCATTCCAGTATGGAGTCACCCATAGGCTACAATTCCTTAGGGAAAGCACCAGCTCTGGGATGAGCTTTCCCCACCAGGAGCTGAGGCTGCCTTCTCCCCCATGGAGAGCTTCCTCCAGCCTTGGTGTTTTCTGCCCTTTCTTTAGTGAATTTTCACAGCAGCACCATCACCTCCAAGGAGCTCAGCTGAGGCCTCAGGTGGCCTCACTTTAGAGCTGATTATTGGAACCAGCTGTGATCAGCAGTTATCAGCAGCAAGCTCTCAACCTTACCCTCCCCCCCACACAAAAAAGCCAAAAGAAACCCCAAACCAAAAAACCCAGCTTTGCCATGAAAAAATAACTTGCTATATTTTCCAGAAAAAAAGGCAACTTCAATGGAAATGGTACAGACTAATTTTAGCAATTAGTGAAAATGGGAATCCATAGGGCTTCAGACTCAAAAACTTTTGTCAAATACTCAACAGCTGGGAAAAACTTTCCCTAGGTCATAATTAGAGAATAAAATAATGCAGTGACTTGTGCCTAAACAATGACAGAATTTTTTTTTAAGCTCAGAAGCTATGCACAACATTCTTACTCTGCCTATAAAACTCAAATATTTTCACCCCACTTCCCCATTTCTGGTGGGAAATGGTGGCATGAGGATACCAGGTGAAATGCTATCTTTTAGAGCAGAGTATTCTTATTCCAGAGGTAATTCAGCTGCACAGCACATAAACTACACACAACTGCTAAACTTTCATCAGGGAAAAATTCTGAGATGCTGCTCAGCCCTCAGACAGACACATCTTTCATTCACATCTCTGTATATGCTCCAGATTTTTTCCAGGTTTTATTATTTAACAGTATTAGTTCTGGTTTTGTTTGCTTTGGATTTTTTCTTTTTTTTTTTTAGTAGCTCTCCCTTCATACCTCAAAGTCAGCAGCTACTATGTTATGGGCTTTGCCTATAGCAGCAAAAGATTGAAAGTTGGGAAGTTAGGTAGAAAAAAAAGGTAATTCTTTTTGTCATTGCTCCAAGCTGGTCACAGGTTTTACTGAGAAACTCCACAAGCAAAATGGTTCCCTCTGCTCACCCCAGCTGCAGGATTAGAACCTCATTTCTTGTCACTGAAACCTTATGAATAAAAATGAAGCTGAGCCTCTGCCCTTTATCCTCTACAAAGCCAGCTATGAAACTCTTTTATCCTGTTCAACCCATCAAAGGTATGCTCAGAACATTTGACTAAGTCTGCCAACAAACCAAGTTCTGTAATAAAATATAAATCTAGTTACTTTAAAATAAGGGATCACAAACCTTCAAAGGAAGATCATTAGGCTGCCTTATGAAAAAAAATCAAGCACATAAGGTTAGTGACACCAAAACTCCAACTCAGAAATATCACAAGTGTCTCTACAACAGTTGCTTTCCAACCTAAGTTGTGGAATAGCAAAATCACAATGGGAATATAAACCACAACAAAAAAGCAAATATCTCTGGAGTTACAATATCTTTGAAAAGGGGGTTTTGAAAGTAAACTTGGGTGCACACAAACCAGACATCAGAAACCACAAAACAGATATAATTCAGAATATGCACATTATCCATTCCCATCAACTTTTGGGTTTTTTTGCTGTTTAAACTCACCTGAATTCAGCAGCTCCCTGAAGAAGAAGCAGCAGAACTTGCTGGAAGACTGGATAAAACCTGACAAACCAGAGTACTTATTAGCTAGGGCTCACCCAGAAAAGGCAATTGGTTAATTAGTGTGCAGGGCAGAATAAAATTTCTGGCTAAGTGTCCCCACCTGTGCAAGTAGAGTTTGAATTTATTGGGGGGAGGGGGAGGGGAGGAGAAAGACAAAGGACACACAAAAAACCAGAACTGAGAAAGCACCAAATTCTCTCCCTCTGAGTATTAAAGTCACCTTTATATGTGTCCTCTAAGTGTGGACTTATTTATTTGGCTGGTTTCATTTTTCTGACAACAGAGATTATTGTACTAAAGCACAAACTTTTTAAGGCTTGGGAAGATGCAATATTTCTGAGCTTCAGCAAACCCTGTGATATGACACGTGGGAGGTTCCTAAGTCTTAGTCTAACTTGAGACATGGAATAAGTGTAAAAATTGTTAACTGAGAAAGTTCTACAAGGAAGAGATGATGGTGAGCTGTAAGAGTTGGGCTTTCAATTTCAGGGCTGCCATACCCAATATCTCTACTGCAGAGATCAGTAACAGCTCCCAGTGAACTTCAGAGACAATGCCATCCAATTTTTATCCATAAAGATTTAACAGATTATTTGGGGTCTTTCTTAAACATGCTTTCTAATAAAGGTAATAAATATACTGGGTTTTTTCTCACATAGCAGCAGCGAAATGAGGAGGTTGCATTTTTCTGAACTGGGTTCCAGCACAGCATTAACATGTTGCTGTGCTTTCACACACAGCAGTAAACATCTTCACATCTAATTTTTTTTCTTTTTTTTCCAGAGATAATTTATCATTCTCTCTAGCGTGGCCCTAAAAGGGATGAATTCTCCAGCACTTGACAGGAACAATCCCTTCTCCAGCAGCAAAACTCCAGAGAGTTGGCACAGAGTCAGGGAGAGCAGGGATTTACAGAGTGCTGTCTGCTCCTCCTTCCTGCAGGGACTTGGGGAAGAAAAAGGAAAAGCACACAGAGATCCTTTAGCACTGCTGTACTACTTTAGCTACAGTTAACATTGCTGTACTACCCAAGAAATGACACATTAATTCTTCTCACAAAGGGAAAACACTTCCATAGCTAGCTTCAAACCTTCTTCTGCAATATTCAATATATTCCTTCCCTTTTTCCTTCCTTCTCCTTTTTTATTTTTTTCTCTTTGGAGAAAAATGAAATGGTGGAACATAGAGCACAGGTGAGAAGGATGAGGGCTGCTCCCCCTTTCTTTATTTCTTCTTCAGAGAGCAAAACAGTCCTCAAACTTAGGTTCTTTGTGACACAAATGCAACTCTAGGCACTAAGCAGATGGCACTAAACATTCTGTGTTTTCCTGGTAGCTGCATCTCCTGAGATAAAGGCAATTTCTTCCTTTTTCCCTTTTTTCTACCTTGTATAGGAAGCATCTGGATCTAACTGCTTGCTGAGTTTGTTATCTTCCTGGCCCAAACAATTAACTTTTTTCTACCTGGCATCTTAAATTTGCCAAGACCCCAAGAGTGGGAGGAGTGTGAAATTTAATGTCCTTAGGCTGCCCCAGTCCAGTGTTCATATTTCTAAGTTTGGAAGCAAAAGTTTTGCTTCCCATCACAAAAGTGAATTGAGACTTTTTAACTTTTTAATCAGTTGCTAGAGCTGCTGCTAATAGAAATAAGCATGGAGCTGAGGTGTTTACAATGGTTACACAAAATTATATTTATATGTAAGTCAGAATTAGTGGGAGAGGCTGGAATGTAAATTCCCAGGATTTTCAGGCATGCATAAAAATGCCATCTACCCAATATATGGTCCCAAATGCTTCTCTAAGAACTTTTCTCTCCTTCATGTAAAAATACACTTTGAATGACAGGGGATTCATGAGACTATCACTGAAGCAGACACAAAAAAATTATCAAAAGATTTCTGGGTTTTAACATTTCAGTGGTTTTGTATGTATTCTATCATTTCAGTGTCTCGGGGTGATATTAGATTATTATTCCAAAAGTATATGAGAAAAGCCCCTCAAATAATTTGAAGTTGACAATGAAATATAATTTTGCTGAATTATCATGGCAACCTGGTAATTGAATCTTCTACAATGTGATTCTTCTGGGTGTCAGGAAGAAGGAGTGAAGAGAAAACCAGAAAAGACTCCCTGATATGTGCAGTTTCAATTCATGAAACTTGGATGAATTTCAGGGAAAACTAAAGCAATAGCAGATACCCTCAAATACCCTCAGACCAGAGGTCTGACAGGGTTAGCAAAAGTATGGGTGCAACCCTAATGCATCCCCCTGGGTTCTGGTCAGTGTTCAAAGGATGATTACACACCTAAAAAATTTAAAATTTTTGTTAATATCGACCAATAATTCTAATCCCATCCTAATTGCTCTTGGCACATAATAACCTACAATAATGTGCTGTTTTCAGACAACCTGCAGCTCAATTTTGGGTTTGCTGATGCTGGTAGAGTTGGCAGAATTGCTTCTCAGGTAAAGAGGAGTTTGGAAGAGGAAACAAACCACCTTGGTAGTCCTGTGTCTAGGCTGATTTTTCTCTTGGTTTCCTGACAAAATCAGAGCTGGTATACCTGGAACAAATATAATACCACAAGCACAGTACCACTGAATATTTTTCTTTCCTATTTTATGGAGCTCTCCACTTCCCAACCTGAAGAATAATGGGCAGGTAGTTGAAACAGGAGCTTTCCCAGCATTAGTCACCAGAGCAGAAGTAAAGAACAGACCCATGGAAGAGCTCCTGCTCTTAGATACACAATTTTCCAGGGTGCTTCAGCCAAAGTTGAGCTCTAAGCACAGCTTTACATCCATCCCCATGCAGCAAAGTCTTTAAGCATCTCTGTTTTTAAATAAGTTTCTGAATCAGAGCCATAGCCAGCTATCAGGAAGCATCTGTTCTTTGATGCTGCCTCAAATCCTGTCCAGCTCCCAAATTTTCTGCTTAGCTTAGAAAATGTAAGTCCATGCCAAGACTTGTTTTCTGGAGCTGTTTGTTAGCAACCTGCAGATGGCTAATGCTGCAATTCATCATTCATAGAAGCCACATCCCACCCTTTGCATTTCTTATACTCTCTTCAGATTAGGAAGTTACCTTGGTTAAGAGAACTTTGACCCTCATTAGGGCTGGAGAAAACTCCTAAGGGCTGAAAAATAAATAGTAATAGGAAAAAAGACATTTGTACCACTAGAATGCTCTTATGATATGTGTGTTGACAACCTGTTTGTTGAGAAATCATAAGAACACTTGGGAACATGACAAGTTTGGGGGGTTCAGTTACATAAATAATGTCAAATAAGTGAAATTGTTTACATTTAAATGTTAAAAAAGGAGTCAAGGCTGGTAAGAGGAATTCTGAGAGGAAAATTTCTGAGATTAAAATGATGTTTTAAGGATATGGGGTCAGATAGGCAAATGCTATGAATTGTTGTTGAAGCCAATGGAGCTGTGACAATTTCCACCACTGAGCTTTTGTTGCACATAAGTTCCTGATTTCAAGATTAAAAGAAGTAGAGGAACTATTAGGTTTAGTTTTAAACTGAAGCAGCAAATGTTATTATATTTTTGGTATGGATCAAGTAGCTGTCCTCCATACAGACCTTTTTATGCCTTAAAAATTTCATACATTATATGCAGATAAGTATTGCCAGAAGCATTTTCTATTACCAGATCCTGCTGTAACGAAAGATAGAGATAGGATTTGGAAGGAGACATTCATCATATTTCTTTCTTGAATTAGTTAATAAAAATTCTTTTAATGTAGCACTGAATACCAAGAGGGCTAAGCTTTTACATAGGCAGTATTGGTACTTTTTATCAGGACCTGTTTAAAAAAAGGTATTATTTCTCTCCTTAATTATTTCCCATTAATATTTCTAATATCACTGTACATTATTTTAACAGAACTCTCCTTGATCAATTTTAAAAGCAGGAATGAAACTGCAGGCTGAAGTTGTTCTTTATAGCAAGACCTCATTTGAAGTGGAAATGAGGGATTTTCACTGACCTCATTCTCTTTGTTCTTGTGGAGCTGGACAGGAACTTCTGGGGAGTGCATGAAATACATCATTGCTTTTGGCCCAGTCCTGCTGCCTTTACACTGATAGGCATTCATTTGCACAATTAATTACTCTGAAGTGCTGGGATTTCTGGCAGAAATAAGGTGACAATGAAAGGAGAGGAGAATTAAGCCCTTGAGCCCTTGAGCTTTCAAGCAGCAAGAAGTCTGAGTCTCTGAGCTTACCCAAGAAAGCCTTTGGAACACACATAAACCCCCAGTAAAGTCCATTTTAGCCACAGCCTCTTTCTTTTGGCAGCTCTAACATTTTGAAGTCAACCCCCAAATCTTATCTGTAAGATTTAGGAAGCACATGAGAAGGAAATACACAGCTGAAGCAGCCCTGCATCTAAAGAACCATCTTTGGCCTGGGTGGGCCTTTCCCTGAAATTGGTGGGATGTCTATGAAATTACAGAACTGCAGGTAACTAGAGTTTTAAAAAGCTTGGGCTAGGTCAGGAGGACAAAGAAGCTCTCTAAGACTTTTCCTTGTGGAATTCTTTCTAAAGAATTTAATTTTTCAGAAGTTACAGATAAGTCTGCTGGTTTTTGCACATAGCTAAAGCTACTGAACTTTTTAGGGTAATCCAGCTCCAAGTCTTGAGAAAAAAGCCAGAGCAGGAACACTCACTTTCCTTTTTTCTCATACTTTCCTGTTAATTATTTCTTTATTGCTATTCATTTCTGCAATAAATTGGTTTTAGCCACGTGCCCTTGTAGCCCTATTGATTATCCTATTTCTGTATCTGTATTTTTTGAAAGACTATGTAGCTGCCAAAGTGAAGACTGATGATGTGAAGTGCTCCAGATTATATACATTTTCCTTTATATTATCCATGGAGTTCTGGAGCTTAAACTGGAGCTGACCTATTTACAAATTACTCAAGAAAATCTCCAATTTAAATCAGCAGAAGTAGTGCCCAAGTAATGACTTTTATTTCAAATTTAAAGCTACTCTTTCCCTGGAGCTTTCCCCATATTTACATCTGGCATCAGAGGTATTCCCAGTCTTCCCTGTGATCCTTATTTTCCAGTCTGCAGTGGTACAGCAGTGGCTGAGTGTGTAGCCACTAAGCCCAAGTCAATTGCTCTGAATGCAGTTAATTGAATGCAGCCAATAATTATGCAGCTAATTGAGATTTCTTACTGCTTACTGCACTGCTCATTCTCACACCCAAATGAGAACCAGGGGGTCTATTAATCTATGATCTATTAATATTAATGTATCAATAATACACCATGCAACTGCCATACATTATTGCTAAGATATTTTTAAACCTTTGTGGTATGGCAGTGAGCTTCTCAAGTTTATCTGGTTTAACAAATGCTGATTATTCATTGTGATCAATGGTGCAAAATGAAAAGAGTCATAAAAGTTTATAATTTCTTTGAATTAGAGAATTATACCTATTCCAGTATTACCAGAAATTCCTTATTAAGGCACCAGTTCTTCATGTTCAGAGATACAGGAGAAAGCAAACCCATATTTTAAGGTGTTGGTGACTACATTTAAATAGAAAAGAATGGTTATTAATTTACTTGTTCACAGAAACAAAAACTAAGTTAAGGTACTAATGTTGGAAAAGCCCAATTCAAAATGGGAAAGGCCATAAATAAAACTGTCTGATTAATCTTAATTCATAGGTGGACATAATGAAGTCTTTAATTGTATGATCATAACCTACTTTATGTTCCAACAGTGAATAAGATGGCTGATGCCCAGGAAATAATAATGGATGTCAATTTAGTCATATTATCTTCTAGCACTTCGTCTTCCTTTTTCAGATATTGAAAGCTGTAAAATTAATAAATGTGGCACTCCAGAGAGCTAAAAGGCCAAACGAGTGAAAATTATGGGGTAGAATTGCTTTGCACAAAGATTGTTGATTTCACAAAAAATAATTCTTGTAAGGTCATTAACTTTATGGAAGACTTGGGTAATAAATTCAGAAAGTACTTTTTCTTTCTGATGTGGTTGAAATCTTTTGTTCTGAGCTTCTCAGCAATTCATCATGCAAGTTTATAATTCCAGTTTTAGACCAGGACTGGAACAGCAATCTGTTTTTCTATGGGCTTTATTCCTACACTTAAGGCAATGCAATGCCAACTCAGAAAATGTATTTTATATCATCATCTGTCACAACACCACCTTATGATTCAAAGCCACTCACTTACACCAGACTTTTGAGAGGAAAAATGTTCCTCATTTTCTGAGTGCTTATCTTGTCACAGCAAAGTTTTCATTTGCAAAAATGCAGCACAGTCAGATCTTCAGCTGAGACTAATAAAAGCTGAGATGTGATAAAAATAAAGCAACAGTCTCTGAAAATCTGTATATAGATAACTCAAAGAGGGCAAAGGCAATCTTAAATCTGGATTTTTCTGAAGTTGGATTTTTCTAAATGCAGTTACACTTAACAAATCGGTTTTATTTAAAACCAAATAAAATAGAAAATGCAAATATCCTCATTTCAAACCACTGAAAAAAAACCCCACCAAAACTGGTTGGAATGCCAGCATATCAGGGGACAATTAGGTCCAAATTACTATTCGTGTCTGAATGGTTTATGGCTAAGTCCTAGCAGGAAAATCAGTGATTTGCCTGAGGTTTAAAGGGAATGCTTGTGATGGTGTGCAGAACTTTCCACCCATTTGATGTACCAAGCTTTTCTTTTCTGCTCTGACAGCCCAGCCAGTACCATTCACAGCCTGTATCCAAATTAAAAATATCAGACTGAACTATTTCTCCTCCTCTTGCACTTCCTGCATCCAAGATGAAGCAAATGCTTAATAATTCTCAGGGATGCAGAGACACCAAAGCTGAAGAAGTGTGTAAGACACTGCTAAGGTCAGCCTTGAAACCTGCATTTAATCATCCAGGTAAGAGAGCCACAGAGAGGCATCTTTTTCCAACCTGTGACCTCTGGAATTGCCTCTTGTTTGCCTCTGTTGTTCTTCTGACCCATTCTAGATATAAATTTAGGATGGTATAAAGTGTGCAGTAAGGGTTCCACTCCCCCTTTGTTGCCTGAGGAAAATGTAGATAATTGGAGAGGAAATCTAGATGTCTGCTTTAGATCACTGGCTTAAACTGTTAATAGCAAATAACTTGATGTGAACACCAAGCAGGTCCCATTGGCATCCAGGAGTGGAGGGACAGAGAAATTCCAGTACTGAATTTCCCATTTTCTGTTGGCATGGGAACTTGTTGAAATTATTCAATAATCCAATTCCATTTCTTCCTGTGAAGAGTACTTTTGGGACATTCAGGCACTTTATTCCAGTGCAGATCTTCAGAGTGTTCTTTTGGCTCCGCTTTTCCTCAGCATCTGGGATTTTCCCCATTTTCCCCATTTTACTACAGCCCTAGTAGTTATTATGTTGCAGTGAGAGTGGAGGAGATAGAGGCCCTGTCACTGATACCTGCTCAGTATCAGGAGAGGGGAGAGGATTCTCTCTCTCTGTAACCTGACCCTTTAAAAAATAATTACAATGTGATGAACTTTACTAAGTTACAGGACTTTTAACTGAAGTTTCCAACTATTTTGCTGTGCAGATTTGCTACTTCAGCACTGCAGTGATCTAAACAAGGACTTACAGCCTACTTACATCCTACCTGAAAGCACCATTTTTCAACAATCCTCCCAGTCAAGATTAAAAGGCCAAAAAAAAAAAAAAAAAAAAAAAAAAAAAAAAGTTGTCACAAATAAAATGATCCCTCTGTAATTTTCTTCTTACCTGTTGTCAACTACTTTGAGACCTTGGTGCACCTCGGGTTTTTTTCAGCAACAAAGAAGAAATATATTTGTGGATAAGAAGTGATATTTTTTTCTTCTTTTGCAGCTCCACAATTTACCCAGTAGCTCTAAGTGCTTCTTGCCTGGAAGCATGATCCATGGTCCAGTTTATGTCCTGTTGTCCCACAAGTTCCATCTCTCTGCTCTGAGCCCTTCTGGTACTCCTTTTCTGTAGAGGAAATGGAAAATAAATGGTTAAATGTCTTCTACTGAAAGCTCTGAAATCAAGAAGAAACAACCTGATGTGTACTGGCTACCTACAGAATAATAATGAATATTTTCTTGAAGTAGCCTTGAATATCTGTGGCTACATTTTGGCAAGCTCTTTGCAAAGTGGCCTATGGGATTTTAAACTCCTTCCTGTTAGCTGAGTATGAAGTATTTTGGTTCATTTTCCTCCTGTCTCTAGCACTCCCAAAAAGGGTTTATGAGGAAAAAAAAATAGAGACAAAAGATTAATGCTTTTAAGAGTTTTCTGTACAGTAACCACCATCAGCCATTTTGTGAGACTGGAGGGTTTCCTTCTCATTTATGTGTCAAGATCTCTAATTGTCATTAACTGGTAACTCCAATTCTTAAACAAACAAATAAATTCTTCTGCCAAATTAGGATTCCTGATGGATTGTGCCATCTGAGTGGCCAGCACCAAACAACTACAAGCCACAGCTGTCTGAATTATTCTGTTTGGTGACCATCAGGGCAGTGATGAGGAGAAGACATCAGACTCACATCAACCCCTCAGAATTCTGCCAGTGGGGGTATAAAACCTTGCAGCATAAAACCTTGCAATTTATTGGAGAAAGATGATGCAAGTGGGAGAGAAGAGGCCAAGAAACTAAAATGAAATGGTCAAGGGTTTTGAATAAAACTTGGGTAAACATTGGTTGGTGTGTATGATCTATGAACTGAAAAAAAAGACAGCTTTTTTGAGGTACAATAATATTTTTTGTGTCCAGTATTTCTTGACATGGAGCTGCAGATATATTTAAATTTTGCCACTTACTGGGAAATGCAGAAGGAAGGAGAGAGCAGTATCAGCAGCCACATTTTTTCTGGAGCTAGTGCCTTCCCAGCAACATGAACTATCACTTCCCTGCCCCCAGTGAGGCAAATTTAATCCAGTGCTCTCAGACTGCTTGTTTTTTAAAGCTGTGTTCATAATGAAAGCAAGTGATTATTAAGAAAACTGATTAATCAATTGGTACAAGTTTATGGGAAGTCTCATTTAACTTGGCACTCTGGGGATGCTGCACTGAACTGGTTTGCAGGTTTCAGAGCTCAGGGAGCAAAACACACATCAAAGAAAAGAATGAAGCAGTTTGTCTGCTTCTAGCCTCAGCAAAATAACTTTATTAGGAATAATTAATAGCACTCCAAATATAATAATCTTAAAGTAACAGTTTCAGCTATAAAAGTCATTAATTTTCTGCTAAGTGAGGAGTGTGTGTGGCAAAAAGCCTGACAAATTATTACATTCCTCCAGCATTGTGGTTTCCATCATTTCTGTGAAATCCATACCTTTCATGTACAGTTCATTAACACTGATCTAAGCACGTAGCTTTCTAATAAAGTCAATTTTTCCTTGTAATCTTTTCTAGATGTTTCACTTCATGTAATATTTGGGATGTTCTTTATTTGTAGGCTTGTTTTTAATGTGTGGCTGTGGTCAGAGAAGTGACAGTACATAAATGGCATCTTGGTTTACTATATTTATTCCCTTTTGATGATGTCCATAGCAAGTTTCTCACTTTACAAGTGATAAGTGCTGAAAAGTAAAACAAGGGGACCAGGATTTATTTGCAGCCTTTCTGCTCAATATATTTGTGCCATCAAACATTATCCTTTGTTATCCACACAAGTCTCTTTAGAACATTCTTTCTATATTTCTTGTAAATGGGAGACAGCTCCTTCTAGGTTATTATTTTGTTGATATAGTGCCATAAGTGCATGCAGCAAATGTCCATAAAGTGTTGTTTCAATAGATCTCTTTCACTGTGGGTTTTTTCTCAGGTATTTTCCTCAATTCATGCTTATCTGATCATATTCTTTGTGATCACAAGCCTTGGGTATCAAAACACTGCTATGTGTTAAGCTACACATACACTAGGATGAACTTGTGTCCTTTTTTCTTGAAAATATCTCTTTCAGGATGCTTGAAGGAAAATACCTGTTCATTCCTCTATTGGGTTGCTGTTTATTGAGGCCTGGACCATGGAGATCAAAGTCTATCTACAATCTTTATAAGAGATTCAAGGAGGAGCCCTTAGGAGAAGACCTGTTTTGTGTGAATCCTTTGTGCCCTTCAGTGGCACAAAATAAATAAAACAAAATATGAAATTTTTTGAAATGTCATTGAAATTTTTTTTATGAAATTTTTGAAACAAAAAAATTTGTTTTATGAAACAAAATAAACAGGCTCATGAGGGGGACATTCTGCATCTGAGAGCCCAGTCAGACTAAATATAAGCTGCTTCTGGAGTCAGTATACAATGTGATTTCCTAACCCTGGGGATCTGAAGACCAGACCCATCATGCAGTCAAAGTGCCAGAAATGTTTAAGCCCCACCATGATATAAGGGAAAGCAACTGCAGTTTCCAGAACTCCCAAGTATGGCTCAATAACCTTTGAATCTTTGAAGATGCTCAACATCTATTAAAATGAGTGTAAGAGCATGAGCTACACAAGGATCCACCTAGAACTCTTGCTACAATCTTTCTGATGCCTGAATAAGCTCTTCTGAAGACACCCCTGGTGTCAGGATTTCATATTAAAATCTTCACAAGAGAGAGACTGAAGAGCTCAAAGAGGGAGTTGGGAACTCCCTCAAAACTTGGTTGAGACTTCAGCTGGTGTCCATGATGCCCTATCTAAGCTGATGATGCTTAGAAACAGAAAACTGAATTATTCTTCAGCTATTATAAGAAACTGGAACTTACACACTGCTTTTCTCACAAGAATCTCTCTTTTTTTTGCTTCAACCCAATGCCTTGACAGTTGGTAAAGCTTGGTGCAGCATGGGGTGAAGATGGCTACTGTATTTTACATCTAACTAGAGAGAATTCACACACATAAATTCACATCCTCTGTGACTTCAAGTCAGTGTAAGCTGAAGAGAAAGACCAGCACTGGTACTGAGATAAAAAAAAACTACATAACTTATTTTCACCAATTCTGTGTTTTCTGACTATTAAAGGGGAAGAAACAAGAGCCAAACACACTAACAAATGGCAGCCAAACACATGCCTCTCAGTCACACAACACACATCTGGTTCATGTCTTTGAACTCAGTTCTTCATACACTTGTCTCTAATAGGTGGGGAAGGAGGGATCAGGAGAAAACCTGATTTATAAACTAATGGTGACTGAGACACAGCCCACCCCAAGCCCACCATGGAGGTGAAACCCCACTGACCTTCCAAATCCAGCCCTCCAGCTCCTGTGCTGAAAGTGTAAGCCAGGGGTCTGCTTTCCATCTCTTGGTATTTTCTCCAGCTTTCTGCAGGACAACATTGAGGTTTATCAGACACAGTGGAGACTGAGATATTGTGACTTTTGTGGTGGGGTCTATGGGAGAGCTTCAAGCTTCACTCTAGGAGTAACACAATGGGATTTTAATGAAGCTTTTCAGAAGCTGTTCTCTTGTCCTCAAAAGAAAAGGAGGAAAAGGATCTTGCTGTGAATCTCAGGAAGCTGTAGAAGGTGTTTGGTAAATAAAAAATGTATCTGAGAAACCAAAAAGTCCCTGACAGCTGCCTTGTCATCAGCTCCCAGCCAGCAAATACCTGCTCTGAGCTCTTGCTGTCATGAAACTGCTTCCTCTGCTGAGCTTGGCTGTGAACAGCTAAAGGGCATGGATTAACCACAGAGGTATCAAAGAAAACATGGGAATTACTGGCTAGGCAGAGGGTGAGATTAACAGAATAGTATTTACCTATTCCTTTGATTCTTCAGCTGTAAATCATCCATGCTCTCAGAGGAAGAATGGCTCCAGTATCTCTGAACTGCTCAAAAAGGCTGCTGTGAGTTCTCAGAGAGGCTTCTTAATTTCCCAGTGTGTTTGTTGCCTTCCCACAGCTCTGCTTTAATGTCCAATAACTAGATAATGTCATCAGGTATATGGACATAGCTCCCACTGCCTTCCAAAGCAAATAAAGAAGGGAAATTTACTTCATCTATGGAAATGAGGCCTTCTCATGCTCTGCAATGCTGCAGACACTAAGGAAGTTATGCTAACAAAACTCTATAGAAGGCAATTCTGCTTAATGCAAGGAAGAAAAATGACAGAAATTGTGAGGAAGGGAATAGGAGTGCACATTTAGCCCTTTAAAAGGTTGCAGCCATAAAAGCAGTGCTTAATTCTAAGGCTAGATACTAAGTGCAGTAAGCAGAATATTAAAATCAAGTTTATTTGGCAATAAACTGATGAACTTTAAGAGTGCAGTGAACTGTGTGCCTTGTATACAAATATTAAGCAAAAATCTTTGGGTTAAACTAATGTGCAGGGCATGATTCAGAGATACAAAAGCAAGAAAATGTCCAGAATACAGCAGAATTAATGATTTGGGGGTACTAAAAAACAGGGTTTATGACATTAGGTATTGTTTCTGGTCTAATTCAGCACAAATAATGTCATCTACAAGGGCAAGAAACAATCTATTCAGGAAATTATGTCAGAGGAACTGTTTTTTATATAAATTTGATGTTTCCAATGACTTCACTCTTTGTAAGCCTTTAAGAGGCATCCTCACAATAATTTTAGATGATCTGTTGTCTAAGCAAACTGAAAAAAAGAAGATGCCTACCATAAGCATCATGTTTTCCCAAGAATAAAACCTTCCATTTGCTGTTAGCTTATCAAAAGACAAAGATGATGATGTTTACTCTGTATTTTCTTTTTTTTTTTTTTTTTTTTTCTGGTCATGGCTTGTTCCTGGCTACTTGAACCTATTGTTTCACATCATACTCCTCCATAGGCACTTACCTGTAATCTCTATCAGAGGAAGGCTGCAAGAGGAGATGGAGCTTTGGTTTATCCCAATTTTGCCTCTCTTATTTTCTTAGGAACATGTAAGCACTGAATGAAGGTGCTAATGCCATCCACATGCCTGATTCTCATTGTGAATTAAGTCTTGTTTCTAGAAAAAAAAGTGGACACAGAGAGTGCTGAGATGTAATTTGTATCTTGCTCTCGTGTCTTTCTTCCACAAGAAAACTCTGCCTCAATTAGAGCAAGAATCAGGAATGTTTTCCTCTGATGGACAGGAAAATTGCCATTTCCTCTTTAAAATGCTAAAAGACTTTTCTTCTCAGAGACATCTCTTTGCATAATTGTATTTATCTGGAAGTTGTAAAAGAATAACTCAGGTGTGCTCAGAGCATTCACCTCAAAGGTCAGGTCAAGTGATACACAGATGTCTGCAGTGGTAAGGATCTGTCTGAAAAAATTTACAATTAATTGCTTCTTGATGCTTGTTGCAGTTGCCTGAAAAGTTTCTAGATTAGATGTCTATTAATTGAGCACTCAGAGGGGATTTTAATGTGGCATCAATGTTACTGGCTTGTTGGACAGTAATTAAAGCACCAGCAAATTGGGGAATACTCAGTAATTAGTAAATATATGTGTAACTGTACAGTGATAAGAAGCAATATGAAAGAAATTTTAAATTATTTCCTTATTATTCTTTTATTATTATTTTTATTTATATCTTCTTTTTATTCTTATTCTTATTCTTATTCTTATTCTTATTCTTATTCTTATTCTTATTCTTTTTATTTTCTGTCCCTGTAACAGGTGTACTCTAACTTGATTCTCCACCTCAAGTTGAGAAGAATAGTCCTGGTATCACGTTTACAGCTCAAAAAAAAAAAAAAAAAATCTTATTTCTGGTAAGTTTTCAACAAACTGTTACTTTTGGAGTGGGAGGATAAGACATGAAAATTTCTGGAATTCATGTTGAGAAAAATTAGCATGCTTCCTAAGTATAAAGCACACAGCAACTGTTAACTCCCCAAATCTCTTTCATGGACCCTGTTGACCAAGTCAATATTTCTAATAATTTCTAAAAAACTTGCTGTAGTACTGGGAAGAATAAGCACAGAGAAAAATATCTTAGCTGGGAAATCAGACTCTGGAGGAAATGGCTGGAGGACACAAATGAACTACAAATCCCAATGTTGTAGCAATTCTTATATAATACTTATAAAGTATTTTTATAGATAAAAATAGCCTATCAATGCTGAATAAAGAATTTCAACCACTGTAATTCCCTTTCAGAGAAAAGCTGTCTCATGTGAGTAAATCATCCTTTATAATAAACTCCAGATGTCACCCAGATAATGGGATCCAGAAAAGAAGTGATTGTTCTTTAGTACAGACACTCCCAGGTTTGATTGGGTCCTGACATTTTCAAGTATGCTCCAGCTCCAAATCTCATTATTTGTATCATTTCCCCATTAAAACCTTGACAGTCATGATTTTCTTTCACATTTGAAGTTCTCTGGTCTAAACAATCATTGGTTCTCATAAACTGAGATGACAGGTTCCTAAAACCAGCTCTAATTAGAATCATCTCCTTCTTTTACTAAGTCCAAACAGCAGTCTATCATCTTATGCAAATTACATCATGTAAGAAAAAAATGACAGTATTAAAAGGCCTTATTATTATTATTATTATATTAAGGCAGACACAAATTAACAGCATTTTTTACCAGATAATAGGAGTTCCACTATAAAATTGAAAATTCCATATAAACAAGTAATAGCTTTTCACACCATGCCTGTTTTAAGCCATCCATCCATCCAGTGTGAAATGCAAAACTATTGATGAAATTAAAAATAAATTCATTAAAATATTGTTTAATTTAAGACAGCTCCACATCCAAGCTGCACAAATGAAAATCTCTTTTATCCTTTGCTTTGATGAATCTGGCCTCTGATCTTGTGAGCTTCTAAAGATGATCAAATTGAGCAGAGAACTCCATTAATCCTAACATGGGACTGAGTAATGACCTTAATGAACACACTATGAGGTATTTAGACCATCTTGAGGGTGACTCCTTCCATCTAGCTCCTCATATCTTTAAAGAGATTTTTTTAGTCAATATACACTGTGGGTCACCTATTGAAGCACTCATCTGGTAACATCCCCTTCTATAAAGCAAATTAAATTTGCATATTCTGCCATGTCTGAGAATATTACTGTCAGAAGATGGTTTTGTTTATTTATTTATAAATTATTTTTCAATTTCTTTAAAAATTATTATTATCATTATAGTTTAAAGGAGGAAAACTGAAGGAAAAGAAAGAAGCAGCAAAGCAAAAATGACCTGTCATGTGAACATAAATAGAGTACTTCTGTCCATATTTCTATTAACATCTGCAAAATCATTAGTTTCACCAAAGCACTAATTTTTAACAGAATAAAAGGGGTACCCAGCAGCTCAGAGGCCCTTGGCAATGTCCACTGATCCCAACACTAATATGAAATAAAAAGAGTCAGCCCATATATTGGCTGTGAGTTGTGCACTCCCAGCAGTGAGTGCCAGATGGGAAGATTTCCCTGTCCCTGGTAAACTTCCCAATTCATAGTGAGAGGGATATTTACAGCATGGAATATTTCTGCTGGCCAGCTTGGGTCAGTGCTGGGCTTTGCTCCTCCTAGCCCTAGTACTAAAATTTTATCCCAGAAAAACCAGGATGTGGTGTTTCCTAAGGCAGGGCACTTCACAGGACCTCTTACTATCACAGTGCCACCTATTTGCTCTTTTTCACCAGAGATAAAAATTCTCAGCCCAGCTGTTCATGAGTCCAGAGAAGGAATTTTCCAGTTATCCACACCAGATCTCTGCAGAAATCAAATTGTCATTTACCACGTGAGACCTGTTCATTAAACTATGAAGGGATTGCAACAGGTAAATACTCTCTGGAATACAATTTTCTGCTGAAGCACACACATACCTGGGGACAGGTTGAGCTGTTGACTGTCACTGCCAACAGAGCTGGGAAGCAGGAAGATTGGAAAGGCAGCTGGGAACCCAGAAACCAGTGCTGGTAGCTGGAGTTTGCAGAGAAATGCTTGTTGCATGACCTCAGCTGACAGGTTTGGTTTGTCCTCTGGCAAGCTGGAAACTCAAAACACCTGCAGACTCTTTCTGTGAAGAGAAATTTAAACATACAGTTAGAATACAAGCTGTGTTATTTACTGACAAGTGCTGTGATTGGTAAGTAATATAATGGTAGTGATTGATAAATAACATAATGGGGTATTGTATGGATCTTCACAAATAATTTCCTATTATAAGTGAATTCCACTGATGGCTCTTGGCAGTTATGGATCAGTTACATGAGTTGTGTATCAGACTCCATAATACAAGTCAGCTTTTGTCTGCTTCTTCCTTTTTTTGAGGTAAAGAGGTCACAGAAAAGTTTGTTAGATTTAAAACAGTATCATCCTGGAGTTCACTCTGGGAGGAATCTTAGTGGGGACTTACA
The DNA here is from genome assembly GCF_036169615.1 of Heliangelus exortis. NCBI lineage: Eukaryota > Metazoa > Chordata > Aves > Apodiformes > Trochilidae > Heliangelus > Heliangelus exortis. The sequence continues at coordinate 20,327,769 of NC_092431.1, forward strand.
GTTCTGTGTAGCAATAAAGATATATTCCAGGGCATAATAATGCTGATTAACAAGAATTTCAAATGCTGCCCTCACCTGTTGCTGCTCAATTTCCTGCTAGAAGAAAGAGCTCATAAACAACACTGTGGTGCCTTTCACTGCAGCTAGCACAGAGTCTAATGCTTATCTCAGCATTTCTTTTCCAAAATAAGGTTTTTTTTCAACAGATCAGTTACTTAAGTAAATATGCATGCAGCCCTTTTATTCCTCACTATTTCATCATAGTGCATCCTGGCTTCATTGGCTTCAGTGATGTCACTTGAAAAGTTCATTAATATTCACTACAAATGAAGAATGTCAGTCTTAATTAGCACTTTACTGGGGAAGTAATTACTAGGTAATGGTTACCAGTGTATGCTACTGGGAAAAACTTAAAGGACAGTCTGCAGATGGCTATTTCTTCCTTTCAGGCTTTCTTGGCTGAATATGGCAGCTACATTAGGCTCAAGAAATCCTGTAGTTGGAAGCACTCTTGGCATTCATGTCTCAAGGTAGGTAGAAGGTGGCTGACTAATACTGGGTATAAATTTTCCACGTAGGAAACCCTCCTGCCATGGACAGGGACACCTCCCAGCAGACCAGGTTGCTCCCAGCCCCATCCAACCTGGCCTTGAGCACTTCCAGGGGGGGGGCAACCTGTGCCAGTGTCTCACCACCCTCATGGGAAACCATTTCCTCTCCATATCTAATGTAAATCTCTCCTCTTCAAGTTTTAATCCATTCCCCCATGCCCCCTGGCTACATTCCCATGCAGAAAGTCCTACAAAAAACTTTCTTGTGGGCTCTCTTCAGGTATTAGGAAGCCACTCTAAGGTCACCTTGGAGCCTCCTCTTCTCTGGGCTGAACAACCCCAACTTCCCCAGCCTGTCTTCAAGCACTCAGGGAACTTTACATCCCTCTCATGTTGGGGACTCCAGAACTGGACACAGTACTCCCCATGGGGTGTCCCAAGAGCAGAGTAGAGGGGGAACCATCTCTCTCAGCTGGCTGGCCACGATTCTTTTGATGCATCCCAGGACAGAGTTGGTTTTCTGGTCCCTCTGGGTTGTATCCCTTCCCTCCAGAGTGGTGACTTCACTACACAGTTTGGTGTCACCAGCAAATCTGTTGAAGTCACTGTCCCAGTACTGACCCTTGAGGGACACCCCTTGTCACACATCTCCATTTGGACTCTGAGCCATCCATCACAAATCTTTGGGTGCAACCACCTGGCCAGTTCCTTATCCAAGGAGTGATCCATCCCTCAAATCAGTATCATGAAAATCTGTAAATCCACATGAGAGAAAATAAAGTATATATATGTTAGCATTATTTTGAAAGTGGTATCCACTGGGTTCTGAAAGAGCTCCAGTTAATTACCCTCCCTGGAAAAAAAAATGGGCTTGTACAGTATTTTTCCAAATAGATTGAAGATCTAAGACTTAACAAACCTATAAACCAGAGATTCTTTCCTTCTGACTTCACACAGAGAATTCCAAGCAGTTGCAGAACATCAAGATTGTCAAGTATTTCTAATTTTTCAATATAGTTACATATTTTCTTTTTGTACCTATATATTTATGCATGCATAGGTAGGCATACATACATACTTGTACCTGAGGTGAACAGCTAAGGATAATTGGTTTACATGGGATTGATATAAATTCCAGTTATTTACACAACCTCCTCTCTTAATGAGAAGATCAAGAAAAATAGGCAGAGGAAATAAGGCAGCATATTTTATGATGAAAAAAAATACTGAAATTCTGAGCACAGATACACATGCCATGGAAATAAGGAATAATGCATCAACACAGGAGATGTTACATCTCTGGTTTCTGCTCTTTCCTCCCTACACCCTCCTGGAGCTGTGGATACCCCCAGGGTATGTGTATGTATATATGCACATATGCTGCCCAGCCCTTCCTCTATTCTATAGATGAATTTTGTGGGGTTTATGTTATGCAAGAGCTTGTTCTGCCCAGAGCTCTGTATGCATATTTTGTATGTGCAATGAATTACCCAGACTGTTTTGCCATCGTGGAACTGCTGAGGGGAAAAAATGATAAATATTAATGAAAAAATCAATGCTAGACACCACTGAATTCAAGGGGAATTCTTGTCATACTCTTCACTGGGACCAAGGCTGCAGCTCTACCCTTCAGTGGGGACAGAGGCAAGGTAAAGATGCTTAATTATTTAACTCACACAAATTCTTCTTCTTCTAAACTGGAGGAATGCTGGTACCCAGAATTTAAATAAACCAATCCTTAGATTTGCAGCTACTTCTCTCCTACTGAACTTGATTACAAAGCTCTGAGCTGAGCTGAAAAAACAACAGGAAAGTGACCAAGCTGAGAAGTATATTAGAAGAAGGAAGGGGAAGAATTTTGTCATAAAAAGGAGAGTGGCTGTGCATTAGAGTACTCATCACATTATTTCCCTGCTGTATATCTTGTATTTTAATAAGCTGAGGAGAGGCTACACCCAGAGAAACTGTAGGATGATACATTAATTCCTGGCAGGAATATGGGGAGTAGATGTGCATCTCTTAAGCCTTCTCCTTTGCAAACTGTGCTTGGCTCTTCCAGGTTCCCTGAAAGATATCTTTTATCTTTTAACCCTTTCCTCATTCTTGTTGCCTGCTTCAGAGCTTTCATGAGCAGTGAAGAAACAACATGTAAAATTCTGCTTTCGCCAGAGATTGGCAGCATCCTCAGCTGTTTCCCTGTATCTGATCCACTTCAAGCCTGACCCAAAACTCTTCAAGTCAGTCAGAAGGGTCCCACTTGGTACCACGGGTTACACATCAAACTCTGAAGACATCAGAGAACAGGATAATACTGGATTTCTTTTTTTTTATTTTTATTTTTTTGACAGTACCTAATTGCAACCTCCTCTCTCTAAGCCTTGTGTCTGACATTCCTAAAATAAACATTTCCTCATTTATGGATTTCTACTAATTCCTTAGTCTGTTACCCTTGGAGACCAATAACATTATTCCAATTTAAACTCTTTGTCCTCACTTAAAACGAGTGTTGGATTATCCAAGATCTGCAACATCCATTTTAGACTGAGTGTTTATACTGTTTATCTCAGAGAAGGATGCTCAATGCTCCTGATCTGTAGAGACCTAAATGGGGATAAAATTTTTAATAGTAGCAGACTCTGTACCATAAAAAAAAAATTGACTGTAAGTTTAAATAAGTTTAAATTTTAAAATTTGGTCTTTTGACCAGAGAAGGCAAGAAACCCTTGGAATTATTTGCTTAAAAGTATGCCCATTTTTAATTAACAAGGGTTTCAATCAAGAGGTGGCCCATAGCCTGTGCAGAGCTAGGACCCATTTGATGAAATTCTACAACCTGTATATGCAGGAAATCCAGCAAAGTTCTCCTGCCTTTTTTTTTTTTCTTCTTCAGTGTTCCCATCACCAATCTCTTAGCACACTGAAAGATATTAAAATGCCACAGTCAAAACTTTCCAGTACCCTTGCATCATTCTGGGATTTCTCAATGGATGTAAAATCCCTCATGTAAATGTTTACACAGGGATTGAAGTAATGCCTCAGAAAACTCTAGCCAGACTAAAATAAGGAAACTCTTTTTAAAGAGGGAGAGACAACTGTATCATTCCTGACCATGAAAAACAAATAACAGCTCTCTAAAATTACCAGTAGGTAAATATACCATGAAGATATTTGGGTCAATGCTTTGCAATGCAATTTGCTCAGGAATTTCTCTTTGTTTGGGGTTTGTTTGCTTGTTTTTAATGAAGGCAGCTAATTTGATTTTTCAGATGATTCACAGCAAGCTTTGGCTTTTCATAATAGGCACAGGAAGGTTTATTCCTTTGGTGGATATTTAGTTCTGCAGCATGGAACTGAGGCATAGTTGTGAGCACACAGCACATACTGACTTGAACATTAATATCAGGATGAGATCATTTGCAAGTAATGGGGATTTCAGCTCTGAATTGTGATCACCTTCTTTGCTAAGAGAATCCTCATGGACTTGACTCTCTGTGTTTGGTGTCACACTCAGGAGTGAATGCAAAATACATCACCTGCCCGGGCAAGCTTCCACACTGCAGGAATTAATATTTGATTATTAACAGAGTTGTATTTCAATTTTTTTTCCCCTCTAAAAGCATAATGTACTAGAGATGGTGTGTTTGGGTGAAGTAATTGAGATGTCATGTGTATACAAGTAGGGTGTCAGTCAAAGACAAGCAAGGTAGAGGGGAATGAAACACACTTTACAGACAGATATATCAGCCACGTCAAAAGCTCCTTGGTTCAGTGAAAGCTCCTGGCAACACCATTTAACACAAATTTTAAAAACATTATAGAAAAATGTCTTAGTATACTTTATAGGAGCTGTTGGTTAGTGATGTATGAGAGCTTGTTTGATTGATTTCTTTGAAGATTAGGAACATACTGGGTTGCAAAAGGAGTACTGGTACACATACCAAAATAATTTATGCAGGCTGTATATTGAGAGCAGTTTTATTCATTGTACAAATAAATCTCCTCCTCTGTCTGAACCTATCAATTAAAATAGTAGTCATTATTCATGAAAATAAATATATAGTGTGCTATTCCTGACAGGAGAATGTATCATGTATAAGTGGTCAATAAATCATTTTAGGGGAAAAGTGATATGGAAAACAGTGGCACTTAAGCTTTCAATTTTCATTAAAATTGGAGCTGCACAAGATGTTCACTACAGGCTAGATTCAGTCTCTGCCACACAAAGCCACCTGAAGATGCCTCATTGTTCAGAAGGCTGCCAAAACTTCTACCCCCTGTCTGGTACCTGGATTGTGCTGACCTCCCAAACCTACCAGAGACCCTGCAATGGGGCAAGCTCTCACCTGCCATATATTCATCAGTTTGAAGCCTATATGGCTTTGAGCATGAGTCCACAACATGCACAGAATTTGCTGAGAGGAGCGTGTGCTCCAGCAGCAAAATAATAAGGAGAAAGTCTGTTTTGCAGGTTATTTTACTACAACTTCTTATTTTTTCTTATTTTCTTGCTTTGTCAAAAGATGTCCTTAATCTGTCCTAAGCACCTAACTGTGCTCCTCTTTAAACCAATAGCCCACCTAACCTTAGGGGATCACCCTCTCCTTTCCAAAACCCTGAATTCCAATAGCTTTGCTTGGAGAAGATTCCCAACAGAAGTTGCATTTAGTGACAGTGATGGTGAAGGTGCCCCAGATCCTGCTAAGCCCCACCTGAGATACCTGCTGGATTTCCCACACTGCATCCCATGGGATGTCACAAAAGGATGCTATGCCCAGGAAAACTGGCCCAGTGCCTGGGAGGACCTGGTTAGAGAAAATGTTGCAAATAGGGCTAACAAAATAATGTACTTACACACCAGTTGATCTTCTTACTCCTCCTCCAAACGAGTCCCATGGCAGAAAGTCATTTTCCTTGACCTGAGCAGACAGGTGGAGAGAAGGGGAGGGCCAGAAGATCCTTTTAATTTTTTTGTCTTTTTCTTTTTGCAGCCCACAAGTGGAGAACCACCTTGGGGACAGTGCAGAGCACTGCTGAAACAAAAAGGCTGCATTCCTGTTGCCAGCTGCAGAGCTTTCTCCTTCCATCTTCAGCTGGGAGACAGGGGAGCTGCATCACCTCTATTTCCTCACTGTTAAACACTGCAGAAAACATTTATAAGCAGGACTTAAAAATCAGCCACACAGATGAGGACAAAAAAGTGAGGGGAAGGAGAGACCAGCTGATTAACCATCTTCTGGATTTCCAACTGGAATTCAAGTCCTGACTCAGTCAGTTTGCTCAACATCTTCAAGAGAGCTTCAAGTGGAGGAGTTAATGGTTTATGGCAGGAAGGAATTCTCTTTTTGGGTAGTTAGGGGTGCTAAGAAGAAAAAAAATCTTATTATCAGATTTTTATAGGGTTTTTTTCTCCAAATTCTCTTGCTGATAACTGAATAGTAATGTTTATGCCCTTCTAATGAAGATGACTTTACCATGGAACAAAGTCACCAGTGATGAGCAGAAAATGGAGCATTTGTAAATACAATGTAACACAGAATGATAAAGCACAGGCAATTTATGCAAAGATGTGCTTGTAGCAGTATGATAAATAATATCCACATAATCAATTACTGGAAGAAAGACAGACTGAATAAATTGTTTTCTGGCAATTCATGGGGAACAAGCCTAGCACAAAAAGGACAATTTGACTTTAGTCTTTTAACAAGATTGTCTGACAAGTACTGAAACCAAAGTTAATAATAATTCAAAGGGTGCAATATTTATAACTGTCAATTTTCATTAGCAATAGAAAACTGGAAGTAGGGCAAGAGTAAAATTCCTATTTTTTAACTTAAAAGGGAGTATATACAATTTAATAGTAGAAATACAGATATATACTTGTTCTTCCCTGTGCCTAGGATTGTTTGGTTTAAAAACATATGCAGACTGAGAAAAGAGGGAGAAAAAGCTAGAGGGAAATAGAATTGAGGCTCATCAATAACCAATAAAAATGAGATACAGTATGTATTTGAATTCACTATAGTATGGTACATTTAATGGGCAGATGCTGCACTCACTGGTCTCAGTGGGAATATTTTTATGGAGCTGGGTGAAGCCTTTAAAGAAATTCTGGAACTACTTTAAAACTGAATTGGGAGATTCATTTTGCAAATTATATCACCATCCATTTTCAGAGCCATTTACTTTATGATGCTAAATATCTCCACGATGCATGTAGTGGTTCTAGAAAGCTCCAGGAACTGTTTAGTATACCAAAAGTGAGTGAAAAGACACTTAATAACCAGATATTACCTTTGGAAAGCAATGTTACTAAACAGAAACTATTCTCCTTTTTAAAAGCAAATACCAAGCCTAACAAAGACATATTGAACATAAGACATGTGAAGAAATAAAGGAAAACAAGTGGAGAAGCTAAACATTGATTTCCTTATATCACTCTGGAGATGAGCATTATTTTGTTATGTTTCTCACCTCTAAGAAGATGGGTGACCCAATCATTCACAGCCCTCTGCTGTAAATAAAGGTGATCTGAAGCTGACTACCTGTGAAAACTTGTGCAAGGAAAGCTTAGAGGCAGCATTTAAAAAAATAAATAATATGATCACTATATAGCATGAAGCAGCCAGAACAGCCTGAATGTTGATTAACTTCACTTGCTTACACAACTCCTTGAGATCATGGCTATGTCCTAGAAGTAATTTGTGATGTTAGTCCTACAACTTAAACTAAGAGAGAGCTGATATCTTAAAATGGAGGCAGCAGAGCTGATATCTTAAAATGGAGGCAGCAGAAGGTCATGGAGTCCAGCTACCATATTTCAGCTGCATCTACTGTAACTTTCAGTGTCATATTTTAGTTTTCTAGATTCCAAACCTTGTATGAAGAAGCAGCTTAGTAAGAGATGCTGAAAGGCACCCTTGAATACCCTTCACCTGAGCTGCCTTGCATGGTCCTTACCAGCAGCCATTTAGTTCCAAGGATACAACCCACTCAAACTCTAACACACCGTTTATGTTAATTTTTAATAGAAATCTTATGGAACTACAAAAACTTTACTATCTGTATTAAAACCAAGCCCATTTATTACAATTGGGAGCTGCAGCATGGAGATTCTGGCTTGAATATTTAATTAATGTAATTTTTCTATTTTATTTTTAAAGAAAAATTTGGGGAAAATGTAGTGAAGTCAAGGTCTTTATGCCCTGCTTAAAAAAATCACCCAAGGGCTACAAACAGAAAAAGGTGACTTTAGTGAGACACTGAATGCAGGCTGAAGTAAACTTCTACAAGGGCTCCTTCTCAGAGTCTAAACTTCAGAAAAACATCTTTCCTAGCTGAAGAAAATGCTGTATAACTATTCCTCTACATACCTGGTCATATATTCTAGCATGTTCTGGCATCCTTTTTCTGTGTTGACCTCCTCACACAAGGGATGATGATGTGATTAGCTCCATTTTCATTACTTCCCCTGTCTGAGGATCTGTGCTGGGTCTGATTCATTAGCACAAGGTTCTTCTCCCTGCTGCAATTTGCATGCAGTTAGGAAAAAGAGGTTTAATGTTAATATTGCAGCTAACGAGACGTGGCAAGTCTAAAAACAATTGTGAAAAAAAAAAAATAAATCTGATACTTCAAAGCAGGAATGTTTCCCACAGAAGAATCCATAATGCATGCAGAAAACTGAAGGAATGCTGCAGATGTGGAGCCTGAAAGATTTTGAAGAATTGCTACAGACTGTAGGAACAACCAAATGTTTCTAAACAAGAGGGGGAACTGAAGAACTCTTCCCTCAAAACTGCTTTTGAGGTGTTCTTCTTACAGAAGAGTGGGAGAACTTCTGCACAGGCACACCTGAACGAGGCAGAAACATGACAAGGATCAATTATTTTGGAGACAGAAACATCCATTTGGAGAAAATCTAGCCCAGTCTTCATGGCATTACTCACCAGTGTAGAAAAGTTGGGGCCTCTCCTCATTCCACTGGAAGAATTTTCTCTTCTTTGTACAAATCACTCCAACACAGCCAGGCCTGGTAATAAGCACAGCTCCTAGAAATGATTGCAATATAAATAAAAACTAGAGCATCCATTTCCTTGTAAGAAAACCCACATCTTCTATTCAACTGATGTAGTTTTGCTACTTTTAGTGATGCTACAACAATTGAAACCAGCTGAGAATCTGGCACAGTGTCCTGAGCCCTTCTGCTATGTCAGTAAAATAACTTCTAAAAATTACAGCATCAGAAAATGTAATGGTCTGAAAGGATATCAAGCTTTAATGTAATGATTCTGAAAGACTTAAAAAGGACTTCAGTTTTTAAGAAAAACCTGACAAGGGCTGTTTCATCAGATTGTGCATTAAAGTAATAGAAAAGCTAAATAGAAAACTAAAGTACTTTTTTCTCACTGTTGCCTTCCTCAAGTTTCTGCTTAGAATAATTCATACAAAAGCAATGAGATTTTTGAAAAAATAACAACAGCCTAAAAATAGATAAAGCAGAGTGTAAGGGGACAACCTGAACACAGAACTTGAGATCCTATTTATGTGGCTAAATCCCTACATAGATCCCTTTATAGGACTATGTCCTTTTTAATACCCTTATTGAGAAGGTTAGGATCAAAATGAGTGGATATACTCACTGACTTCAGCATTGTTTGGGGGCTTCTTGTTTATCCAGTCCTTTTCCCTCCTCCCCTAATAACCATGATGTGCATCACTGATGTTACATCCCAGCTCCTACCCCCAGGGGTAAGCTCTGAAAGTTCTGATTTCTCAAAATATTACCAGTAAAAACTGCACTTGCCCCATGAATTTCAATGGTGGCTTAAAACATTTTTTTCTTTTTTTTTTTTCCTTTCCTGCTAGGGCTTCCAGGATTTTTGCTGTTTGATGTTGAGAAGTATAGACATGTAAAGGAAAGATCAAAGTACACTCCTGGTTAATAAAACTCAGCAAAAGTTACTGCATAAAATGCTGGTAAAATTAGACTTCATCAAAGAATCATGGATGGCTAAGGATCAAGGGGAAACATTAAAAATCAGGGTAGAAATATTTTTTCAAAAGCAGAAGGATGAAAAAATTTGGTTTTAGAAGGGCAGCAGGGAAAGCTTTTACACATCATTATCTAATTTTATATTTTGGTTTTCACACTGGTTTACAGAGAGAAAGTGCTGGAAGGTAAATTAGAAATTCTATAGCTTAATAATATTGGTAGTGGTCAATGAGCAAGTCTGCTGGATGAAAAGACACAATACTTCCATTTGATTTTATAATACTTCATAGTTAGGCTAGATTATAAAATATGGAAAAAAATACAGTCATGCTTTCAAGAACAGTACCAACAAGAAAAAGACAAAAGAAGTTCATTAAGTATAAACATTTGTTTTAAAGGTCTTATTTAAGGCTTTATTTATAAAAAAGGAAGGAACTACTTTAATATATGTTACTGTCAGTTACCTTCCTACTGCTATAAATGACCATTTTTCCCCAAGAAGTAATATTTTCTGGGAACAAGTTTCCTACATGAACTATTCTGGGTAAGCTGTGGTTCCTCTGACATATTTGGAATTCCCTTTATAATTGGAATGTCTTCTTGCATCAGAAATGAATGAGTACTTGGGTTACTCTTCCCCTGCCTTTATTCAAAACATAATTAAATATTTTTGTTTCTCTGCAGTATTACAGAATGCTATAAATAATTTTGTCATCCTTTTGTTTTCCACCTGGGTAACCCAATGGGAGGAGGTGTTGAAGGTGAAAACTGGGGATTTTATAAAGTTGTTCCATTCCACTATTGGCAGACTCTGCTTCCTCCAGTTCTTCAGGTGAACTGAACTCCACCTCCTTGGCTGCTCCTGGGTGCTGAGCAGGTGTTTCATTACATCCTCCCAGAAGATGGCATTTTTTTCTCTAGATAAGCAAGACACTGACAAGTGGAACAGATTCCATCTGCCAGGTGGGAACTTCATTAACCTAATCCTAAAGAAAAAGTAAAGAGATGTGAAACAGTGTGGTCCAGAATGATCCCAAAGAGCCCAGTCCAGAAAGAGCACTGACCTTGCACACCAGGGTAGGGAAATAATGACACTGAGATTTCTCTTGCCCAGAGCATTGGTGGCATTAAGAGCCCAGAGGTCTTTGTCTCTCCAGATAAGCACAGAGAAAACCAGTGGTGTTCACTTAGAGTGGAATTTAAGAATCCCAACCTTGCCTCTCAAACCACCAATGCACCTCAGCTGCTGTGTAAGAGCTGAAAAGAAAAATGTATCATTTCCAGTGAGAAATTAATTTTTTCTCACCCTGGAAAACCCAACCATTTTGAATTTAGAACGGGCCAGAAATCCAGTGTTTCCCTAAGAAAAAGAGAACTGGATGAACAAATCAGGAGTAAGGTAATGCCACTAAGTGGAGAAAAACCTGGTTTCTCTTTCTTCTTCCAGGGCTACTGCTGACTCCATCCCTTGAAGACCAAGCAGTTACTGCTTTGAACTGTCAGCTGCCTTTCCTCTTCCACATGGATTATTCATCACAGGGAAGAGAAAATAAAGACAAACTTGTGACAGCCACGCAGAGATAAAAAGCAGTGGGCATTTCCTTGCAAACTCCTCACCCACAGAATTCATATTCCTACAGTTTGCCCATCCAGCATTAGTCAAACACGAGCTGTTACTTTGCCATGTCAGAAGGGGTAAATGTTGCCTAAACTCAGAGAGTTAATTTAGATGGGAAGAGCAGAGATGACTCTTCTTACTCTTTCATTGCACTTTGAACACTGGTTTCAATTGCTATTGCTCACTGAAACTCTGAATGATAGGATGGAGATGTTCTTTCTTTGATCTTTCTTCAAACAGATTATGCAAAGGAATCATCCTAGTAAAAAAAAAAAAAATAAAAAAATTCAGAAAGCACCAACCCTCTTTCTGGGAAACATCCCTGAGATGAGGTCATTTCACTTTCTGTATCAGTGGTGTGGATTTAAAGTATTTTAGTAAAGCTTGCAGAGATCCTTGGGATTTGGTTCCCCAGTCACAAGCTTTGGAAATAAATTGAATAACTTCCAATATCAGCTTCTATGATTAGGGATAAACAAACAGAAGCTTCATACCCATTTGTGCTGATTCCTGGGGAAGAATCTTACTTATCCAATGGACATTTGGCAATTTGGATTGTAATCCCCTTTTCTTCCCAGTGTGCAGCCACAGCCAAAGCAGCATATTTTTAACCAGTTGCTCACTAAAAATATTTTAGAAACTGTGTTTCTGAATCCAATACATTTTCAAGTAGCTAACTGAGATGAAATTTAAAGTCCTTCCACACGTAAGCAAGTGTTTTCTGAACTTTCATGTTTACATTCCTTGGTATAATTTGACTCAATTATTCTTCCTTTTTTGTTCTCTGTGTTCTAATTTGTGTTTTCTGTTTTTAATACACAGTGCTTTTCACATTCTCTTCCATTTCTTCTTCCTCTTTCCCTCCTTTTTTCCCCCTATTATTGTACTCTTCCTTTCCCTTCACTGTTTCTCTTGCTTTCTTTGATACTCCCCCTTCTTTCACTCCAAGAACCTGTTGATTAACAAGCTTTAAAAGGGTTCTCTAAAATGATTTCAGTACCACAAGAGCATCCAGATGTACACAAGCCACGTTCCTTTTCAATCCATTCAATTGGAAGACTGAAATTGCAGGGGTGCAGTGACAAGACTTTGTTTTGCTTCCTCAGAGATCCTGAGTTTCCCAAAAAGGCACAACTGATGGCTATGCCAGAGCCAGACCCATCAGAATTACACTCTGCACTTCTCCAGTGAGTCTGCTGGCAGAGTTCTTGGAAGGATACCCAGGAAACTCCACAGCTGTGGCAGCCTCTGACTAAATGAATAATGCAGTGCCAACATCTGTAGGGTTTTGGAAATGCTAAACTTACAGATGGGAAGTTGGAGGGGGGGTTCTTGCAGTGGTTCCACCAGAAATGAGCAGAATTCCAGAGTCAGCCTGGCCTGGGAATGCCTGAAACAACCCTGAAGTCTTCCTGCAGCAGGACTTGGATCTCAGGGCAGCAGAGAAGGAGCAGTGCTTGCTTTGGGAGGTGCATTTAATTCCAAGAAATCCAGTAATGAACAGGGAGATATCCAAGCATGAGTACACATGCCAACACCAGTTGATAGCAGCCAGTGGGTGAATTTAAATTGACAACCCGAGTTAAGGTGTAATAATTAAAATAAATTCTCCATTCAGTGCAAAAAGCAGAAGGAAGTCCTGTGTTTACCTCAGCAAAACACCAACAACTGAGCAAACTTTTCCTGCCTGCACACAGTGTTATTTCACAGGACTGGATGCATTTTGCTGCTTTTTAAAACACATCAGTATGCCCTGCCTGCTTAAAGAACAAAAAGAAAACTCATCTCTGAATGCAATAAAACATAATCTGCTCCTCATCCAGTGTTTTAGGGCATCAGTGAAATATCTTAGAATTTATTCTTTGTCCATTTTATTTTTCCAGCAATAAAAATTGTGTTCCCAAGACACTGGACCACAATACCAAAAAAAAAAAAGTGCTTTTGCTCATATTAGATGATGCCCCAAGCAGCCACAAAAAACCCTAAAATAACTAATTGAACAGCCAGCATGAAGTTAAGCAGGGCTGAGAGGCAAAGGAATTATAAGAAACTAATAAGGAAAGCAATGAGTGTATAAAACAGCCTCTGAGAGAAGGCATGAAGCATCCATCAGCTTTTCAGGAAAGTTGGGATCTGAACACTTGATCCCAGACTCAAATTATCTCCTTAGCTGGGATAGGCTCTCCAGAAGGGTTGTTTCTTTTGTGCATTGACACAGCTGAGACAAGTCTATCAGAAATTTAAAGAACTTTACCTAAACTGAAGAAGAATGCTTGAAAAGCTTAAAAGAGAAAAGGTTCAGAATTTCCTACACCAGAAATTCCAGGAAGCCTATCCAGGAAAAGAAGGAAAAGGTCACGAGTCATTTTCAGTAAAGGTTCATGGTTACCCTTATAAATAACTTTATAAATTTCAATGACCCCATCTTCCTTTTTGTTTTATATTTTAGGAAAAGACAAGAACTTCAGCCCAAAGAAACCTGACACAAGCAGCAGTTGTGATTCCTAAGCAGCTTTTTTGGTCTCCTGCTTTTATCATGCCCCACACCAACCTTGTCCCCCATGTCCTGTGAAGAGAGGGAGCCATGAGCTCCTCTTGCTGCTGACAGAGATATCAGATCAGGTGGATTCCTCTTTTCCTTTTGGGTTCTTCTCTCTGAGTTTGGCTCCTTCAAATGTTTGAGCTGCCCTCCAGCAGGAGTTTCCTTGGCTCCAGGACTGCTGATGCCAGCTAAGCAAAACTTGCAGACAACTGTGCCTTGATCCCTTCAGCAGAGGAAGAATTTTCCTATCCCCTGAGTCACATTTGGGAAAAGAATAATTGTTATTAGAAACACTTTGCAGGGGAAGAAGGGGGAGACAGAAACACAGATACCAGCAGGATAAGCACTTCCTAAAGTCCAGAAATCCTCCAGTGCCCTGCAGTGGATTCCCTGGGGGAGCATCAGATGGGCAGTAGTTCAGTGATTTAATCACCTCATAACACCCCAGGGGATGCAAAAGTGTGCACAAAATCCTCAGCTATGGTTTTAACAGTGAAAAAGTTGCTATAAAGCAGAGCCTCTCAGGTCATAGCATTTTTTATCAGTGAAAAAAAAAAAAAAAGGAAGGAGAAAAATGGAAAAAAAAAAAGAAGAAAAAAAAGAAAAAAAAGAAAAAAAGAAAAAGAAAAAAGAAGGAAAAAAGAAAAGAGAGGAAAAAAAGAAAAAGAAGAAAAAAAAGAAAAAGAAAGAAAAAAGAGAAGAAAAAAAAGAAAAAAAAAGAAAAAAAAGAAAAGAGAGAGAAAAAAAGAAAAAAAAGAAAAAAGAAAAGAGAGAGAAAAAAGAAAAAAAAAGAAAAAAAAGAAAAAAAAGAAGAGAGAAAAAAGAAAAAAAAGAAAAAAAAAGAAAAGAGAGAGAAAAGAGAAAAAAAAAGAAAAAAAAAGAAAAAAAAGAAAAAAAAAGAAAAGAGAGAGAAAAAAAGGAAAAAAAAAGAAAAAAAAGAAAAGAGAGAGAAAAAAAGAAAAAAAAAAAAGAAAAAAAAAAAGAAAAGAGAGAGAAAAAAAAGAAAAAAAATAAAGAAAAAAAGTGAACTGCCCTTGGCAGACAAAGAACAGGGGCAGACTGTGAACTCTGGGGTTGCAGAAGCTGCTACACCTAAGACTGAAACCCAGTAAGAATTTTCCTTAAGTAGAGAGGCAAAACTCATGACCTCTGTGCTGCAAACTCTAAAAATGTTATTGAAGTAGCAGACAGAGTTAAAACATCTAGATAGGCATTGGAAACCCACATGGATAATGTACATATAGCCCCAGCCAAAAGTAATTTAAAAAAAAAATAAATTACAAACTGAAAAGAAAACAAAACCAGGGCAGCTCTAGGATTCATATGTTTCTACACAGAAAAAAAAAATAAAAAAAAAAATGCACAGCACAATGCACAGAACATCACCATTTTGCAGGTGCAGGAGTCTGAGCTTCCAACCAAGCCACAGAAGCCCTCAGTGACTTCTCTTTCATTCTGATTTGCTTTCTAATAATGTAGAGAAAACTCACATTCTGAGGGAATTGAAAGACTTTTCAGGCATGCAAGGGCTCCATCTAACTAATTTTCTATTCACATATACTTTAAAGAATCTGATCCCAGTAGATGTTTGTTCACATCACAAAGCTAACACATATTTTGAAATAATTTGTTAGAGCTGGAAGAGTGGAGAGGAAAGGCCCAGAAACCTAGAACTGAAATAGGAAGGTGCTACCAAGCAGGATCAAAGGATGTGCTGATAGGTGCACTTAGCAATGTCAGAAGAAGTTTTTATGCTCTGTGAATAGCTTGAATCAAGTCTACCTTGTGTTAATAATCAAATATAAAGTGTTTATCAAAACCTTAATGATGCCATTCATTCATGCTGCTCCTCTGTGAAACTTTTATGATTGGTAAAACTCCTATTTCATTTTCCCCCTTAGGAATCTTCCTCATTTTCACTCTATCTCCTTCCAGCACTCAATTTCTGAATTCTAAAGCTCCTGATACCTGCTCAGGCACATTATCATCACACCTACACTGGCTGCTAGGATTCACCTCAGTTCTTTGGTTCCATGAGCTTCCTGCAAAAATCTGTGCTGAATCCAGAAAAGCCCTCAGATGCTCTTATTTTTTGCTGTGTATTTAACTCCAGTTTAACAGTCACTGGAAAAGGGCCAAAATGCTGCAAATTTTGAAATTCTTCTCTGTTTCTCTCTATAGTAGATATCCTAAAATGTGCATATGGGTCATACATGCTTTCTGTTTCCTAGGAACACAGCACCACACACTTCTTTCTTTCTGACTTGGAGCAGACTCAGCTTTCTGCTGCTCCTTGGGTACCCAAATAAATGAAATAATACTCTGTGGATGAGAAGAGAGAGGTTTTTCCATGGCACCTTAATGTTAAATGTGTATAAGATATAACTGTGGTGTCCTGACCAGTGTGGAATGCCTTTTCCCATACATACACCTACCTGTATATTTAAGTATATTTCTGTTTCCATAGGCAAAGCACCCCTCTAACTGAGGAGTGTTTGACTTTGTTGAAGAACCTTGTAGAGAGAGAATAAAATGTTTTATGAAACCTTAAATTATGTAAAATACTGAGTTGTATTATATGAGGCATTTTAAATAAGGGCAAAATAAGGGCTAAATACTTCTGAACTGTCTCAGAAAAATTAATCCTTCTTAATTCATGCATCATTACTAGACTGATATTAAAAGGCCTCCTGCCTTTAGGCTGATGTGGCTAAAATTATTCACTTGCTTTAACTCATATTTTAGATACTGTGTATTTTTGTGCAGCACCAATTGTGGTGGCATCCAACAATTAAAAACAAGAATAAATTAATCTCTCATTTACAGGCAGCCATCTTCAATTAATGAAATAAAGGGCCTTGTATAATTTTTAATTAAAGTTCTGAATAACCCAGTACAACTCATATAAATCTTACAAAATGTGAACTTTTCAAGAGGACCTAACAACACCTTGGAGGCCATTTTATCCTTATTGCAAAAATAAGAGCTTTTAGTCTTTCTGACTACTACTGGGCTCCTCAGAACCAGGTAATATCCCCCCAGCACCACTTGAGCAGTAGTTAGGGTATTGATTCTGGCCTCAGAAAAGTTATGATCAATTTTTTAGCATGGACTCCCTGAATGACCCTGGGAAAGAAAAGTTGTGTTTTGAAAACATTTTATATTTTATTTTTTTTTTTGTCTCACAGAGGTGCTGCAGTGCTAAGTCAGGGAGTCAGTGATAATTCTAGAAACTGCAGAGTCTTCTCTAGAAGACCAGACAGCACCTTCCCTCACTGCTTTCATCCTCAAACACAGCCCCTGAGCTTTGCCCCAAGGGCTCCATTTTGAGTTTAGACCCACAATACACAAGAGAATCTGTGGCAAAACCCCCAGGGTCCTTTCTGGGCTGAGGTGACTGTAACAGCACCTTTCTTATTTATAAGGATTTTGCAATTCCTGACTAAAAAGCAGAAGGATGCAGTGACAGAGGACAAAGTGTCAATGCTACCAGCAGTCCCAAGCTTCTTCCTGAAGCCACACATGACAACATGTGGCAGCTGAACAGAGATTTTGGGATAGAGAAACCTCCTAAAAGTCATAATCCCAGACATGGCATGGGAAGCAAAGTTGTCACCTCTAACCAGAACAAGAGCTCACAATGAATAAGTTGAAGAAAACAGAGAGTTCAGAGCTCATGACAAACAAACCTTCTAGAAGAGAATTGAGGAATAAAGATATATTTCTAGTGGATTACATTAAAATATTTTTATTAGGCCTAATATTGGACTATATTAGAAGAGGCTGTGGCACAGAGCCAGATCCCAAGGAGCTGAGTCCTAAACAGAGGTTGAGAATTAAATAACAACACTGCCTTTAACTTAACACCAACCACTGCTTTTTCATGTCAGAAGCAAGTTACCTGCTGAAGAGACAAAATGCTGAAAAGACAAAATACTAAGCAACTGAAAAAAAAAAAAGATTCTGAATGGTAAATATCCAGGAACAGAAGTAGGCTCTTCTCTTTATCCCATCTCCAAAAAAGTTGACCTTGGAACCCTTCTCCCACAGACAAAACTAAAAGATGTTCTCCTTACATTCTGCAGCTTTTAATTTTGATCTGAAATGCAGTCCTTACCCAATAGTGAGGGCAGATGTGCTGGGGGTGGGCATGCTGTGGAGATTTCTCCACAGTTCTGTTTCATGAAGACATCAAACACCTGCCCCAAAGAGAAAAAAGGCATCAAACAGTTGTTGCAACTCTCTCAGTGGAAGAACAGCAACATTACTGAAAACTTTAGTGATCTATAGTTTATCTTTATTTTATCCTCATGTACTCAAGCAGGTGGACTTTATAAAGGGGTCTCAAAGCTGAGGTCACACAGGGACCAATAAAGCAAGTGTTCAAATACTGCTCTTTGCCTGGATTTCAGCTGTTATCTATTATTTTATAGGGACAAAAAAAAGGGCACTAGTTCCCTGTCTGCTCCTTGATGTCAGTGATAACACTTCAAGAAATGGTGTCAGTGCCAGTTGTGATGATAAATTTTGTAATATGGGAGCTGTTTCAGCAGGAGATGGATGTAGGTCATCAACCTGTGACTCAGAGGAACATGCTCAGAGATGTTAATGCAGGAAGCAAAACCAAATAATTTTCTGAAGGTTTCTGTCATTTTTAGAGGTATTAGAGAAAGTTTTTGCAAAAGGGGAATGCCAGCATTGAAAGCTGGCAAACTTTTAAAGTTCTGATACAACTAAAAAGCCCCATCTTCCCCTGTGCCACAAAAGAAAACCAAACCCACTTTCTATGCTGTTAGGAAATTGAATCAAAATCTAGGAAGGATTCATCATCGTTTGAAAGCAGTAAAATTTGACCCTGTGAACAAAACTGGGAATAGTTTTGTCTTTGCTTCCTAAAACTTTTCTAAGCTTTTTGCTTATTGTCCTGTAAAAGACAGAAAAATTGAGTTATAAAATGTTTTTCATGGAATCATAAAGAGAAATCAGAGTGATTCCAAGTGTTTCACTTCTAATCCTCAGGTATTAATTTTACCTGAACTGCCTGAAAATTTTATAAAATGCTCCAAAGTTCAGAGGTAAATGTAGCCAACAGGTGTTGTATCTTGGGGAGAATGGATTTATAGAATTGTAGAAAAGTTCACTTTTAGAAGAAAAAAAAATACTTAGACTTCATGTAAGATTGTAAAATTAACTGCTACAGACCCTAGATGTCTACCTTCCATCCTACCTACTAAATATTTTGGGTTTGCTCTCTTTTTCTCTCATAAAAATACACCTAGAATTCCTGTTCACAATGGTGAGATGAGGAGCTGGAATAGAGCACACAGAACACAGCTGAAGTGAAAGCTTATGGTAGTGCTGAATAGGACAAATTAAAAGCAAATAATACATATCAGTAGAAAATAATCACTAAAATCTGATGGATGCATTTGAGAAATGCAAAGAAACAAAAGCTTTGCTCTGAAAAGGTTAATTATCCATCCCTGCAACACCAAGTGAAGCTTCACTGATATCTTCCTAAATTCTATCTTAATTTCAGGCATAATGAGAGGAACTGAAGAAGATAATTTCATTTCAAGGGACAGGTGATCAGACCCTAAATAGTGTTGCTGTAGTGAACTTCAGATTGAATTTCAGTGGGGGAAAGTTTCAAAGGCCAGAGTTAGATATTGCTCTGGAAACTGGGGGGGGATAAGTTACACAGCACTGTGGTAACTTTGTCCCCATGGAAGGGAAAAAACACATTATCATTTAAATTACAAACTTGATATCTCCAGCAGCATAAGGCACAAGGTTACAAGAGGTAATTCTTTCATCTTGGGCTCTTCTGTGCTCATGTTATCAGGATTTTTTTCTTTTTTCTTTATCTTTAAATGCAGTGGGTACAACATTTAATGTTAAGTCTTATACCTGGGACTTGATCTTGTAAAAAGCTGAAGAGAACCTGAAGCAGAGCAGAGACAGATTTTCTGAATCACAGAATGAAAGACAGAATGGTTTTGAATCCTGGAATGACTGATGGAAGGGTTTTGGTTGGAAAGAACCTAGTTCCAACACCCAACGAGCAGGGACACCTCCCACTGGACCAGGCAGCTCAAAGCCCAATCCAACCCAGCCTTGAACACTTCCAGAGCCAACTCCCAGGAAGCCATTTGGATTATTTCAAATTGCCTCCTTGTTGTTCAAATCAGGCCCTGCAACAACACTGGAAAATCAGTGTTGTTTCCAGTGAGGACCTTCTGTTGTTTATGTGTGAAACATTTATGAGAAAATACTGAACTGTATTTCACAGTGACTCAGTAAATAAGTCATGTCATGCTCAGTGCTTTTGGGTACTAATTAAAGATATAAGGCATCCAACAAAAATGTCATTGCTTAATCAAAACAAATAAAAATCTTTCCACATTAAAATATTTTCCTGTTGCCACTCAGACCTTGTTGTAGGTGTACTATAGGATTTTCCCAGCTAATCTTACTTAAAGCAAGCAGCAAGATATTTTTCCCTGGATGAAAGCTTTAAAAAAAAATCATATTGCCTTAATCTTCACACTGTTAAGAATTTTAATGTGTTCTTATTCTTCAAACATGGGGTCCCATATGCATTATTTAATTTCATTAGAGAGAACGGGCAAATTGATACTCACTGTATTTTTGTGCTTTTTTTGTTGGAATTGTGAAACTATCCTCAGGTTATTATCAGACAGAGCATTACAGACTGCATCAGCCTCTGACTGGCTCTCAGCTTCCTCTTCAACAGTTCCTTGGTCTATAAAACAAATGCATAATCTTAGTGCCTCCAAAACAGGAGAAGCTGAACTCCCTCCCCCCAGAGTGCCCTTGGTTTGATGGATAACACTGACTGCTTGCTCATCCCTGCAGGAGGCTCAGTTTCACCACATGCTGAGCAACCACATCCCCAGTGAAGGAAAAGAGATGGAAAAGATGGAATGCCACAAAGGAAAGAGAAACCTAACATCCACTTGTATTGTCCCAGGAACTCACTGGTGCCTTCTGCAGTCTTGGAAAAGAGAGAGTCCAATCAGAACTCCAATCTAGATAAATGGATGAAAAAAAAAAAAAGTCTGATTAACTGCTATAGATTATTATTTTTGATTGATTATTGTTATTGATAATCTTGAAAGTGTCTCTCTTTGCTTTCTAGTTCTTGGTTTTGGAGTTGTGGGCACAAAATTAGAAAGACAAATCACCTTAACAATTGAGGTGTTAAAAACACCTCAAGTAAGCATATTTATCATTTTGACTGCTTGGACAGTACTTAGGCCTATCCTGAGGTAAGAAGCAGCAAAAGAAAATGACAGTTTCATAAAACTTTGTAAAATTACCTTGGTGAACCACCATATTTTCACAGAGCAGGTGGTTCATAATGTAGATTTTTCATCAATATGATTACATCATGAAACACACATCTAGTATAGATATTTGAGCCAGTTCTGTTGGGGTTAACCCCAGCTTTGGCATCAGTCTAAGTATTCAAGTAAAACAATTTGTTGCACTCTGCTGAATCCAAGTCAGAGACTTTCTGGATGTTTAAACATCCTCTTTTTTTTTTTCCATTACTTTTTTTTTCGCAGTCAAAGAGGTTTAAGTAATTAGTTGGTTAGGCTTTTTCTTTTGCATAACTATGGTGGCAAATTCAATCATAGAGCAAATTTTCAGGTATGATGCATTCTATATTTTAATTTCAGCTAATAAAAGATGAAAGGATTATTAGTACCAAATATTTTGGCTGACCCCAGAGTACGTGCTTCATTTTCCACTTTAAATTTTGGTAGGTACATTTTCATTAATTTCTGCCTTTGCTTCTTAGCATCCTCATTTCCTCATAGGCTTCTCACATTTGATATCTTTAAGAAGCCTTTGATCTGTCTTTCACCTTAAAATATTTAATCTTTTTTGATTTGATGCAATCATTTCTGGTGGGTTCTTTTGATGTTTCCATTGTAGTTATTGCTTTGCTATATCTCTTTATTTTTACTTTCAAAGAGCCCTCTTTGTTCCCAGACATTACCTTCCCAGTCTTATTCCTCTGGCATGTTCATCTCTAAGGAACTTGCATCCTTTATTTTAATTGGAGGGGCTTTTAGGCTGTGCCAGTTCTTAATACTTACCTTTGTTCTGTGACATCCTAAACACAATGAAAATGTGTCCTCTTGCATTTGGTGGCTCTGCTGTTGCTGCTTCTCAAGATCACTCCTGTGTTAATAAAGGTTAAATAAAGAATAGCCTCTTCTTAGGAGAGTGGAACAAGAACTGCTTGAAATGTTAATAAAATAGCTCTCTGCTTTTATGTACTGTGCTATTGACTGGATGATATATAACTACTTGAAGTCTTTTATGTTTTGCCAATTTTTTCTGCCTTTTAAATTCTAATTTGGAGCTATGAAGTGTACTTCAGGTTTAAGAATCTGCACAAAACCACAATGCACAGTACTGATGGCAGCAAGCTGGCCATTCAGCTCCTCTGCATACTGCAAACTCCATACTCAGACCACAAATAGAGTGGCTTGGGGCTTTTTAATCAGAATTTTGATTATAAATGCTATTAAATCTTTCAGAAAGAACAAAAACAAGAACAAAAACAAGATTCCTGGTCTTCTGAAGTTTGTGACATCTCTGACAGTTACCAGAGACTGTCTCTATGAACTCAAAGTGTCTTTGTGGGGTTTTAAAATTTTATTTATTTTTTTGTTTGTTTGCTTTTTTCTTTTTGTTTTGTTTGTGTGGTTTTTTATGCATTGGTTGGTCAGTTTGGTTGGTTGGTTTGGTTTGTTGAGGTGTTTTGTTTTTTTTTCCCCTTTTCATTGTATGTGGCAGCTGAATTATTCAGATAGAGTTAAGGTCTGTTCTTACAATCAGTTTTAGAGGAATTTAGGACAACAAAGGAGTTCATAATACACCAGAACTACTTTCATTCTCAGAGAAAACCCTGTAATAGAGGCAACCATGTCAATTTTGGGGACTTAATTATTACGTGTAGAGTTGGAACCAAGTGACTGGATGAGAAATTCAGCTTTCATGTTAAGTAAATTGTAGGGTTTTATTCCTCATAATTATCAACAACAGTTAGAAAATAAACCACCCTAACCTGATAAATAGAAATTAAAATAAGACCCAGCATGAGTTAATAATTTGAAATGTGTACATTTTCAAGCCAATTGCAATTTTAGTAGACACTGAGGAAATTATTTACAACACTAAAATTTGCCAGGACATGGAAAAAAGACAGAAAAAAGGAATTTCACCTCACCTTTTGAGACAGTGCTGCATGTCAAGCTTGATAAATTCTCCTTGTGGTTTACACTGTAAAAGTTCACCTTCTGGCACCTGCTGTCTGTGGTTCCTCAATCAATGGTCCATGGAACAGCACAGGAACCTTCCTTACCCCTGGTGAAGCAAGAATTTGTGGATAGGTGATCACAGTCAGAAGTCATCTCCAAGAAAGAGAAAGGACATTTCTTTTGTGGCATTTTTTGTTAAATAAATACATTAAAAATAATTAATTAAAATTTTCACCCTACTTTGAGTAAACTATCTGTGCATATTTCAAAATGATTCATATAAATCCCCTGCCTCCCATTTCTTGTTGAATATTAGTTTTATCACAAAAGAAATAGCAAAAATTACATTGGATCTCTGTGCCTTGCTAAAAGCAAGTGAAGCTGGTGCAGGTGCCTTCCTTGCATATAAAAATAATCTTGACATTATATATGTCACCCAGCCAACGTTCACCTGTGATTTCAAGGTCTTTATGGCCATTTGGAAATTAAGATCTGTGAAACAAAGAATATGGCTGAAGTTGTGCTGAACTTTTGCAGCAGTGGGTAAAAGAGAAGGTTTCAAAGATTAATTCCATGACTGTTTCAGCATTAGCTTCTTAAGTAATACTGGGAAAGGTTAACTACCATATTAGTGCTGATTTTTAGGAAAATGTCGTTTGGGGGAAGCTGAATAGAGGGGAGTAACATCAAGATGAAATTAACAACAAAAAAACTTCTTTGGAGAAGTAAGCCCCACAGACATTGTAATGTAATTTCTTGTTAATGAATGCATTAATAGAACTCTGCCACGGAAGAATCTTCTGAATTTTAAACTACCATAGATCTTGGTTCAAACTGTGTATGACAAAAACATTTTATATCAATTATACATTTCATTTGCACAGTTGGATGAAATAATGATAGATTCCAAGTTTATTTCCCAGTAACTCAGAAACAGTGATTAGAATAATTAAAATTCTCTCCACAGAATAAAAATTCGACACAGCAAAGTCATTTGCAGATGCATCAGGAAGACTTCACTGATGGGGAGGGAGGTTGACTTGTGCATAGCTGCTAAGAGCCAAGGTTTAAGGGAACAAGAATTTATACAGCACGTGTCTAAACCTCAGATTATTCTTTCCCTCCCTTCTTGCTCACTTACCCAAGAGTTTAGCAGGGAAGCTGAACTGAAGGGGTTTCTATCAGTCCTCCTCCATTGCTCTTAAGCAAAGCACAAGTTGGGCTCATGCTGCAAGGCACTCCCAAGCCCCATACACCAAATTCAATACACCAATACACCAAATTAACAAGAGCTTTAATTTCTACAGACCCCCAGGTTAACCAGGTTACCTGCCAAGAGCACAAGGGCTGACTCAAGCTTGCATATAAACTCGAGGCATTTATTCTGCGTGCGTATAGCCAGACCTGATATGCAGATGGAAAATCACTTAATAGTGGTTCAAGTTCATTAGCAAGCCCCAGCCAACAGCTCTGCTGTTTTTTCCCAGCCTTCAGTGGCAGGAGGAGGGCAGCAGGAGCCCCCATTATCTGACTCAGCAGGTCTCAGCTGGCCCTTGGGCTGCACATTTCGTGCCCCCGCGCCGGCGTTTGATGCGCTGCACAAGCTCCGGTTTCCAGCTGGGGATGTAAACTGATAATGAGATGGCTTTAATGCTCCCTATCTCTGTGGCATTATCACAAAAGCCATTTTCTGGCTGTTGCAGTTGCCTGAAAGGGAAAGGGGAATAAACAGTAGAGGTGAAAACAGGATTGTTGTGTAAGTTACAACCGAACGTGAGGTGCTGAAGTGGGAGAAAGCGTAAAGGGGTGGCAGCCAAGTAGCATTTTGTTTTCTTCCTACATGTCACAGTTTTTATTAAAAATTGTATTAAAAATGCACACCGTCAAAAATGGACAATATCAAAGGCATCATATTTCTATGGGAGCAGCAGATAAATGCTGCAAATGCCTTGCAAACATTAAAGGAGCATAGCAGGGCAGAGCACAGGCCACAGGAGCACTTTGTGTACACCCAGAGTATGCCAAGGGATCTGCTTTAAATCAGCAAAAAAACCAATGATCTGTTAAATGCAACATTAAACAATCTCCCAGCACTTCCCTTTCCAGGTGCTATGACAGTCCATAATTACTTTTCTGAGTCTCACTTAACATCTGAGCCATAGCATAGCTTCTAGTTGTCAGTCAGAATGTAATTGTGTTTTAAAATTTGCTGAAGAAATATAGTCTTGAGAAACCACAAACAGCAGGGGACAAATTTTAATAAGTATCTCTGGTAATGTCACTTTAGCAACATGATTCCTACTATTTTAATCACAGGGGGTCTTTAACATGCCTTCAGGGAGACACAGTTAAAGTCAAGAAAAATGTCACAATTATTAACTGACTACAAAGGAAGAGAAGAAAAGTAAGGAAGGTGTTTAAGCATTGCTAGAGAATTACTCTCTTAATAAGAGCTTTAGAAGAGTGTTCTGCTTCTCTGTTCAGTCCCAAGTAGTAATGACATATATATTTTTACTGGGGCAAACATACAAGACACAGATCTTGACTAAAACTCAGTAATGATTCTCTTGCAATATCCCTGAATTCCTGAAACTTGTTTGGAATGTGCTGCAAGGTCGGTCCCTGCCATGTGCTCTGTGCCCACTTCCCCCTGCCCTGTCTACATCACACCTCTGGAGGCCACTCCTGGAGCCCTTCCTTAAGCCACTTTTTGCTCCAGGAGCTAAACCATTCCCCATTCCAGTGGTTCCCACCTGTGGCTGGGCTAAAGACAGAGTCCATAGTGCCTGAGGAAACTTCTTAAGCAGCTTTTCCTGTACTTTTGAAATCTAGGACTTTGACACTCAAAGGATGCAAAATCTTGCACTGAAGGAGAGTCCTTGCTTAGGCATAATTATTTTGCCTAATATTCAGATTTTTATTAACAGTATGACATCCCCTGTCTTATAATACCATTGTTTTGTTTGTTAAAAGAAATGCCCCAAATATGATCAAACTTAACATAAAAACTGAACACATTTTTGGCTTGCCTGGTGTCCCTCTTGCTGAATTTCCCTTCCCTGCATGTACACAGAGAGGATTCTGCTCTGCTCTAAGCTGCTGGCAGTCTGGAGCTCTGGTGGAGGAGCTTCTCTTTTTACTTTTAACCTTCCTATTGCACCTAGGAGTGCAGAATATAATTTGGGGGGGATGGAATGCAAGGTTCAGAAAGCTGAAGAGACCTCAAGGGGGAACTCCTTGCATAAACCTGCAGTTAGGAAAATTTCCTGGGAGACTTGATCTATGGATTAAAGCCTTCAAACATAAGCCTGTGGATTCCCAGGAGCGTTTGCTAATCTCTGGGCACATTATGAAAACTAATCCTTCTTTTGCTCTCTGATGAAGTGAAAAGTGAATGCAAGTTAAATCATTGCCAGAAAACGGATGAGAGTTTTCTGGCTCCACGAGATTTTAGCTTTGGATCCCAGCTGGATGGAGCCACCTTCCAGCAGTCCAAAAGCTGGACTAAAAAGCAGGGAGTGTTCTGAGCTGTAGCAGAGCAGTTCCTGCTGCTGTCAGCAGGCTCTGGGTGGGTTTCTGCTCAGCTTGTTCTGAAATGATATTCTGAGCTCTCACTCTTTCTCATCTTGATGCCACAGTAAAGGCAATGGATCCCAGAGCCCAATCTGTAAGATTGGAAGTGCTTATCTGTGATTAACCCACACCCTTCTTCTCCAGCCTGGCTCTTTGCTTATCACTCCTCTGTTGCTCGGTTTTGGACCAAATTCTTCCAAATCTTAAATTTTGGCCTTTATTTTCAATGTGCAAATAAAGGCTTCTGTGAAGTCTTACCTGATTATACCAATTATGGCTTCCAAAGACTCTTTACAAATTAAAATTAACTAGAAAACTAGAGGAAAATTATATTCACAAGTGCTATTTTTATGTAAATACATACAGGATGTCATAGCAACAGAATTGGGTTTTGTATCTCCTGTATTAGAAAATGGAAAAATTTTAATTAGCTAGGATGTTTCTTTTAGTAACAAAAGCAACAAGTGCTAAATTTTCTAAATTATACAAATACGAAAACAGTTGTGACTACCTCTAATTTTCAGTAAATTACAGGCAAGTTTCAGCTTAGCATTATACAGAGAATATCACCATAGTAACAAACTATAGTAAACAATTAGTATTTCTGCATCAGAAATGTCTTAGCTACAGGAATTTAGAAAAAACACATAAAGTGGGAGTAGTTTCTTACCTCCTTACTCAGTTGTCTGCCACTACTTTTGGTCAGTTATGGTTTGAAACTTTCAGGCAATTAGTTTCTCCTTTAGAAGAATATCCTAGGGTAAACAGATCTTGTAAGCAAGGATTCAGGAGTAGGGAAGGTGTAGATATTAACATACTAACCAAGGAATATTCCCTTAGGAGAATGTAAAGAGGAAATGGAGTCCCTGTGAATTTCCCTGCAATGAAGGGTTCAGACAATTACACAGATTGAGAAGGGCCAGTAATGTACTGCAAAATCATGTGAGAGAGTGAACTTTATGCAGCTCCTGAAGGAAAGTTACTGTTGTTAAATAAAATAGAAGAGGAATTTCTGAGCAATCTATTTCCTTCCATGAAAGGACAAGTTTTACTCCTGGTTTCTGGTTACTTGGATGATGTGGATCCACAACTCTTCAGTGTCTAAGCAGGTAAAACATCCTGCAATGTGCTTCCATCAGACAGGGAGGATTTTGCAGAATCTTTCTGTGCACTTCTACTTAGGATGGATTGTGGGGCAGATTCAGTAATTGTTGGGCAGATTCCTTATGCTATGCAATCATCTCACTGCTCGTGACCCAAAATACAGCCATACCACTCTCCTGCTCTAGCCAAGCAGCATGACCTCAGGGATGTAAATCAAACTCTCCCTGAAAAGACTTTATAAGGAATTTATTCCCATTTTTCCTGCCACCTTCACACAAGTGTGTTACTGGTCAGAGCACAGTTGAGAGAGTGAATGAAATAAGAGTTTTAGACATCATTTGAGGATGTACTGACCCAATCCTTTGTCAAACTAAAATACTTGAGGTTCGTGGTTGGTTTTGTTGTGCTGTGGATTTTACTTATTTATTTATTGATACCTCACAGCTCATGAGTTAGCTTTAAGCCAAGATGTCTGGGAGAGGGGGCAGACCTTTTGTCCATTTTGTACCAAGAAAGAGAAGGACAATGATTTGGCATTTATTTGAATTCCTTACATCACAGATCAAATACACAAATGTAATTCATGTCATGCTGCCAAAGGCAAGACATCCTAGCAGAAAATACTGTGCTATCTGATTACAGTATTACTTGTTTAATTAATGTAATGGATAGGCAGAACAGTATCAGGCTAAGTAAACAAGCTGCTAATCTTACTGACACTGTTTTGAAAATGAAATGATCTACTGATGACTTCCATTATTCTCAGAATAATGATAGCATATTAAAAGCCATTATTCTGGATGCAATTTTGCTTTGCTTTTTTTAATATAATTTCCCTTACAACTTCATCTAAAGTATTATCCAAGTATTTATATGTTGCTTACCTTTGTGAAAGAGAATAACTTACAATCTAAGGCTGGGTACTATCAAATCCAGGAAATGGAGGCATCTCCTTCAGCTTTGGGCAACAGATATTTTCTCAGGTGGAATTTAATTAAACTGAACAAATTAAAGCTGACTACTGACTCGAAGCATCGTGGCAGAGAAGTAGGCAGTGAGACTGGAACAATTTGCAACCATCTAGGTCATTGTCATCTCTCCCAGGCCCTCAAAGAGCCATTAATAATTTTGTGGATTTTAAATTTGGTTTGCACTGTGTAACAGCTAATTCTGGAAGAACAGACCTGTTAAGCTGTGCATTCCAGCAAGACTCTCAAAATGTGAAAATACTAAAATGTACTTTTTGACCAATAGAAGCAATTGTTGCATTGGCCAATATATATAAATCTCACTTCATCTTCTTTGCTTTATTAGGTTTTCTTTCATCTACTCAGATCACATCTAAACACAAGCTGTGCTGACCTGCTGTCTGTCTGAGTATTACACAAATTGATGGTACAGCTAAATGAGCACTTTGAACACACATTTGTGTAATTATCAGATTATAATTTCAGGGATTGCAGAAACAAAACAAGTACTAAAAAAGTCCCAAAACCTCCAGGAGTAACCCATCCCAGTGCTCAACTCTCTTTGCACTAGAAAGACTTTGAGTGTCTAAGTTAATCTCCCTTGGTGCCATTTCAGGCCATTATTTTTTCATATGCCAGTGGACTTGAAAAATAACTCACTCCTTTAGATCTTGAAACAATCTTCTATATATTTAAAAACTGTTACTGTCTCTCTTTTAGTCTCCTTTAGAAAAAGCCTCTCCAGTTCTTGGGACTCTTCTAGATGGTGCTCTCAATCCCTCTGATTCTTACAGAATCACCCTACACATGTTCCCTCTGGAGTTGCTCCTCTCTGCACTTATTTTAGATTTCCAAAGTAGCTGTGAAAGGGAAAAGAAATCACTTACAAGATTGGATGCCCAGAAACCTTGATTTGGAAAAATGAAAGTTGTGGGCTCTGACCCCTAGGTACCACCAAAATGCAGGAACTGGATTAATGCTGTAGTAAAGGAAGAGCAGCAAGTTAAATATTCTGCATTTCCCCAGAAAAATGAAGTGTATGAAAAAACACTGATATGACATGTTCCCATAGTTTAAGCATTTAAATATGTTCAAAATAAAATCTGTCTGTAAAATAAGCATTTGGAAAGCAGAGGGAAAACAGAAATCACTGTGATTGCTAAAACAAGTGCAAAATAATGGATAAAACTAAAAACCAGCATCAAAGAGCCCAGAACATTTCAAGGGAGTAAACTGGTGCTCAGTGAATGCTCACAACGTTTGAATAGCTGAGGATGATTTTCCCTTTATTGAAAAACCCTGTATGGAAATAGGGAATTAAACTGGTAAGCAAGTTTACAATCAAAACCACAGTGGAAGAAGAGAAACAGTGCTGGCAGCACCAAGACTGTAGGAAAAATGATCTGATCTACTTTCTACTATTCTGCTCTACTTTTAAAGATTGGGAGCACTAAACTAACAAGGTAGGTAATATATCAATGATTCCCAACATGAAATTTTTCTGCATACTAACAGAGCCATCTTCAGCATGGTTTTATGAGAAAAACCCCAGAAGCTGCCCACACAAACACAAGAGAGAAGCCCAGACCTCCTCTGTTCTACGTGGTGGGGTTTTGTGGAACTGCTCCACGTGTAGTTCTACACTTCATGAAGTTAAGAAATCCTCATTACACGAGGAAAAAGCCCAGGGCTACCCAGAAATCTGTAAACCAGGTCATTTAATTTCAGCCACAATTTAACTAGGCAGAAAAAACCCAAATGAGGAGAGAATTGAAGAGCAGGGCCCTATACAGAACTTTCCATGGACTTTGATGACTGCAAGTTAATAGTGCTATCACTCTTTGCATGGATAATACTTGCTACCAGCTCAGTTCTACTATATTTATGAATTGTTCATGAGTAAAGTCTCATTCTCTTTGACACATTTGCTATGTGTAAACTCTCCTGGAACAGTTTAGACAACTCATTTTGAGGCTATTTTTGGTGAAATGCTCAGTGTCTGTCTTCTTAGATTTGGGTAGTGGGTGGTTGCTAATTCAAGCTGCACTGTTTCAGTTTTCATACAGGCAATCTTGCTGCAAAAAATAAAAAAATTCTCCCACCCAGCAAGTCCAGGAACATTTCTTAGATGTAGGATAGATTCATCTCAAATAATTGAAGCATCTGAGACTTGGGATCATTTGTACAGCCAACCAGAAGCTGCTAGAAGGCTCAGTAGCCTGCTGTAGAGCTTCAAAACTTGACACCTGTCTCACTTGTAATTATGAATCTGATTTAAAAACTTGCTTGATTTTTCAACCAGCTCTGGACTCTAGCTTGGTAACTAATTTTAATCCTCCATTGATGTGGAAAAAAACCAGAGAGTGGAGATGCTGTTGGCTCAGTGTTTGGCTTGGGTAAGTCAGCAGCTTTGATACCAAGCTGTGTTCCCTTTGACAGCTGCAGACGTTTGGCCCAAGATATTGAACAGACAGCTAATAGAGCTTTTTGAAGCTATTAAGAAGTTAATTAGACAGGGTCTCCACCTCCTTACTTTTGCTAATAATGACATAAAGGCATGTAAAAGCAGCATTCCAACTTTTTGAATTATCACTCACCAGGAAAAGACCAAAATAATACCTATCAATGGATGCAGGATGAGTTTATAAGAGAGATCACTTGATTTGGTGACTGGGCTGGAGCTCAGTGCACAGAAATGTAAATGAAGCACAGAAATGGGTGAGTGCAAAATGCAATCAATAAGGATGGAAGAGATTTAAGAGTTAAAACATTGGCAAATGTTCATCTCTAAAGACTGTGGGGCTTAGGAAAACACAAGCTGTGCAAAAACTATGAAGCTAAATGATTGAGCTTCTTCCTAGACTCTAAAAATGTCACTTTCCAACTGGGGATTATCTCTCCTGACATGTTATACTGTGGGAAGTGTCCTTATTCAATGTTAAATAATGCACAAATAGTCAATTTCTGCATTTTTATGGCAATATGCACCTTTTTTTGGCCTGGAATGCTTAAAATTGAAAGTCTTAGAGTGTCAAAAATTTCACAGAGTTTGGTACCAAGCATCTTCCCAGCACAGTTAATTGGGCTACATGGAATAAGTGGTGTCTGGTTGCAAGTTTGCAGGATCATGCCTAAAAGAGGCAAAATGACAAGTTTGGCATTCAGGGTTACATTTTATCTAATGAAACACTGAAAAAATATTGTAATAAATAATTCAGAGTAAAGAAGAACTAGATGATACCATTCAAGATAGATTATGTTCCACATATAAAACTAAAACACTGATGGGCATTTCAGCATTGTACAAGGGACTGAGTATAAAATTAACCACCAAGGCAGTCATTCAGGATTCAAAACTAAAAGAATTTAAGCTAAAGGAAATTGATATTATTGTGATAAAGGTTGTATTGTTATGCATGAGGTTTCTAGCATGTTTCCCACCAAATCCCTGAGTCTACCATTCAGCATCCAGAAAGATTTTTTTCTTTTCAGTAATGTCTCCAGGTGTTCTTTTTACAGGAAGAGTGAAGACACAGATGTCTGCCTGCCTGCACTTTCCACATTTCCAATTAAGAATTCTTTCCATGCATTACACACATTAACATCCTTGGAAGACAAACAGATTTGTTAAAGTATTCTTACAAGGTGATACAGTTAATATTTAATCAGTTATTCCTCAAAGCTTAAACATTTGAAAAGACATCACAAAAGCAGTCACTGCTAATACTTTCACTTCCACAGCCATGCTCAAATTCATATTTATCTCCATAATTATTTTTCTTTTTCTTTTTTTTTTTTTCATAGTTGACAGCCTATGTGTGGTTATTTTCCTTGCTCTTCCTGCATGTTACACTTCAGTTTTGCAGTTTGTGTGTTCTTCCTTACAACATTAGAAAAAAAAATGCAGTAAAGTATACCTGTAATTCCCCAAAAATTGGCTGACAAGACCCTCCAGTAGGCCAAGCTGCTTCTGAGGGTTCTAAGAAAATGACTGGATTTCAAGTTCATGCTGTTCTCTTAATGCTTGTAAAAACCTACACAATTTAAATATTTTTACTTCTGTGGAAAAAGTGTGGTTGGAGTACAAGATTTCCCAGCTTTACACTCAAACACCTTCCCCTTTTTCAAAAGATCAGTTCTGCAGCAGTGAAAGAGTAGTAAATTCTGATTGATATTGATGCTGTCATACAGAAAAAAAAAGGACAAAATTCAGAAAGTGGACCTGCAGTAAGTTCAGAGCAGTATAAAAGTTGGTAGTGACTCAGCTGTGCAACATCACAATTAATTTTGTGAGCAACATCAAAATTAACAGGAGTTTTACACCATTTGGGACTGCAGCCTGAAGTCAAAGAGCTGAGGTCCCTCACACTGCCACAAACCTGAGGCTAAATTATATCATTTTCTCTGTGATAATTGGTGTTCATTATACCATAGGATGTGAACTTCTGCTTTTTCCTAATGGGAATATTTGTACTGTTATTTGTACCTTACATAAAACCAGAACAAAGTGACTGTACTTTCTTTGTCTACAAGATTTACCCTTTAGACTGCATTTGTCAAAGAGATAAAGTACAATATTCACAAGAAATGCTAAATTTACCTTGAATTCACTTTATTTCCACTTCTAGACTGGCTGTGTCTTCCATACTTCCAGGTTCTTCAGAGTATATGCATAGCAGGCTTAATTCTGCAATTTCTTGATAAATTAAATTTTGATCTCCTCCTACTCTGGCATTCTGTCAGCAAAGCATGGCAACTTAAAGGGAAAAAAAAAAATGTCATACAGAACTTTTTGATGACTATGACCTCAAAATTTTAAAAGGCACTGGCTTGAGCAATATGCCAAATACTCAAAATTTTAAAAGGCACTGGCTTGAGCAATATGCCAAATAATATTGTTACAAGGAAGTATTTACAAGTATTTTTACAAGGAAGAAGTTTGACTTCATTAACAAGTTGTATAAAGAACTAGCCAGCATCTTTTATTGAATGGAAAAGTTAGTTTCGAATACCTGTTATTTATGCATTTATCTGCATTTTCTTATTATCCTATATAAATCAAACATTATAACATATCAACTCAGAATCCAAGGATTTAAGCTCTACATAACAAAAGACAACTTAACCTTTCCTTTTCCTTGCTTCTCCTGCCATGGAGCCACAGGCTGGGTCTAAAGCTCAGTGCCTCCCAGCCTGCAGCTCAAGCCCAGAATGTGGAAAGATGGTTCCAAATTTTCCTGCATATCTCTGGCCTCTTGTCAAAATTCTGTGGATAATTTTGCCATGGCTCCTGACAGCTGTGCAGACAACCTCCTGCTTTGCATCCCACAGCTGGGAGAGATGCTCAGCCTTGTCTGGGTGAGTATTTTTGAATGAAATTTTCTAAATGCCAGGAATACAAATACACAGCACAGCCAGGTTTGTGTCCATACTGGTTCCAGCACCCTGGTGCAACAGTGTGTTCAAATACTAAAGCAAGAAGTTTCTTTGAACTAATTAAATTTTTTTCTGAATTCTCATTTCTCTCCCTTCCAGAAGCTCATAAGTGTAATAATGAGTAGAGAGGGTGAAAGCAAAGTCAAGTCTTATTTGAGAAATATTAGAGGACAGGAAATGCAGCACGTTGCTTTTTGGAGTAAAGTAGACATTCAAAGGTCCTTGTGCTGTGAATTAAAATCATGTAAATGTTTGTTTCACAATTCCATCTGGTTAAAGGGATAAACACCACAGACATGCAGCTTTTGGAGCTGTTTCCTGCATCTCTTGTCTCTTGAGTCTCTCCAAGACAGGTCATGCAGGGAAAGAAGTGAATGTCAGGGAGCAGTTTCATTTACATCTCCTCCTGCCCAACACAGTGTCCAACAGTGTCACCAGCTTGGACTGGGGACCTCTCTGCCTGTTCCATTTCTGCCTGCCAGTGATTTGGTCCATTATACAAGTTTAGGGAGCTGTAATTCAGTTTCTGCAAGTCCCAAGATGTTGGGATGGTCATTTACATTGAGATTAATCAGTTAACTAATCACACTGCTTTGCCCTAGTGATTTAATTGCACTGCACATACTAAGTCAAAGAAGACTGAGTTTGCATTCCTGATACTGCTCCTATCACATGTTGGCTGCCTGAATTAACTAATTACATGGTTATTTAATGTAGCTAGGTGGTAAGCCTTATGTCATGGTAATGATTCATTTGTTACAGGCCTCAATAAAAAGTGGATAATTTGGATCAGGAGCCTGAACATCTGACAAGCTGTGTGGTGTCTAGATCCAAAGTTGTGGCTCAGCATCTATCCATATGTGGGCAGCTGCACCATTGAGATGTGGATCCAGGCTTGGGCTGCAACACCCCTGGCAGGTTTGAATACTCCTTTCCAAAGTCTGGCTGGTTTCAGCAGGGTGGTTTTCAGTTAGGCCCCTTTTTAACAAAAGCAAATGCAAATGAGAACCTACCCAGAAATAGCACTGCATATCAATTTCCTACATCAATTTACAATGCAAAGGAAACAGATGGTACATTCAGGCACTGTCAGAAAAAAAGTCATTTGGGTTTTGGTAACTACTCCTTTTTTTATTTTTGATGGTGTATTTATTCTGTCTGTTTCCATTGCTGAGTTGTTTCAGCACCTGTATAAATAGGATATTGCTGTAAGTGAGAGATCTGTAAACTAATCTTGGTAACATATGCAGCTTTCTCAGTCCTGAAATGATTTTTATGGCCAGTGGTGTAAGCTGTAAAGAACAGTACTTTCTGATGGTAATCAACACCATTCACTTGGTTTCTACTTGCAGAAGGAGGGAATAATTTATCAGGGATCCTGAGAAGCCATTTCCAAAATCATAAAAAGTTCCTTGTATTTTTAGGGGCCACGTTTTCTGTTAAAGATGAGGCAACAGATCATTTATTTTGATACTGTGTTCCCCACAGGGTTTGTATCTTACATTTGCAACCAAGACCAGTTTGGTGATCTAAACATATAGCTCAGAGAAAAGATGAATTCTTCAGGGGCAACACACAACCTATCCAGTTTATTGCCTATTTCCAGTGAATCCTCACTGATTAATTCAGCTCCAGGAAAAAAGTGACCAGTGTTTTTATAAGGGAGGAGCTTGGTTAAGGTCACTGGTTTGCATCCCAATATTGTATGGTTGAAGCAACTCCCTCTAGTGTCTACAGCCAGTGTGAAATGTTCCAGCTAAATATTTTAATCAGAAATTCTTCAATCATGAAGAGATACAGTCACTAAAATCCACCAAATACCTCATGCCTTGGAATAAATTTTATGGGTATGATGAACAAAACCAGTGCAGAAGGCCCAGATTGTTAGCACTTAAAAAAAGCTGGTTTAGGTGGAAAGACTGAACTTCATTTTTCCTTTTTTCTTCCATTTTTCAGTGTCCCCCCCCCCTCACACACACTCTTCATATCTTATTCTACCTTGCATTTTGTAACTACTTCTCAGAGAAAACACCTGAATCCCATTCTCAGTAAAATAACAAAATTGCCAAGTTTGAAAGTATTTCACCTGCTTGGTCTCTTTTGTCTACCCCCAAGCCCACAGTATTAAATCTTTAAGTTCAGAAAATTCTCTCAGAACAACAGAACAATTTTCTTTCAAGTGCAGTTTCTCTTTGAGCAATACTGTCAAATAAATATTCATCTTCTTAAACTGTTGAATGAGTTCCTAACATCAGCTCTAACACTCTAAGAACCTGGATCTCCACTGTACAGCAAACATGTACCCTGCATAAAGGACACAAGCCATTTATCACACCAAAGTTTCCCTGTACCCATCAAAAATAAATTAAGACTAATGTGAAGTGTTGCAACAATTTTCACACCAGCTCACACGTTTAATAGCTTTGGAAACTCAGAGAAAAGGGTCATTGGGTTTTGAATGACATCCTGAAAGGTATATCCTGACAACGAGGGGAACAAACAAGAAAAAAAATGGTAAAAAAACCCCAACAACTACAGCTGTTTGAATTTAAATTCTGCAGCACTAACCAAGGAACCC
Organism: Heliangelus exortis; assembly: GCF_036169615.1. Taxonomy (NCBI): domain Eukaryota; kingdom Metazoa; phylum Chordata; class Aves; order Apodiformes; family Trochilidae; genus Heliangelus; species Heliangelus exortis. The sequence continues at coordinate 20,364,430 of NC_092431.1, forward strand.
TGTTTGTTATGTATGCACAGTGGCATGGCCTGCCAGATGAGCAGTGTTGGTAAGAGCACTGAGTACATTTAAATGGGGTTTTGGGTATATTTCAAATGGGTTTTGAGAGTCAGTGCTGAGATTTTGGGATTTTTGGGAGCCATGTGAAGAGCTGAAATCTCATGAGGCACAGAGAGCATCTCACCTTTGGCTGTACAACCACTGCCTGGGACAAGAGAAGTCTACATAGCATTCACTTGCCAGTGAGGGACATGGCTAAAACTGGACTGAGATGTTAATTAGAGCATTGTTGTTTCCATAAATCAGAAAATGGATGACTGTAAAAAACCTAATTGTTTATATACCATAATCTTTTTACCTGATCTTTACAGGTAAATAAAACAGACACGGATCAGACATAAACAAATGCAAATTATATGCTTATCTTCCTCAATTGAACCTTATTTTTTGTGCATTTGTTGATAACTTATCATTTCAATAATGAAAACCAAGCAAAAACTTCCCCCAAAAGAGCAAATTCTTTTCCTATTTGCTATGCAAATGGAAGCAAACTGTATTTTCTATTTTTAATTAAATCCTTACCTGTTCCTCAATCAGGTAAATTGCTATTAAATTCTTGCTAAGTTATTTTTGGGACTACTTTGAACAGAACTATTCTGGTTGCTATAATTAAGACTTCCAAAATTAATATTTAAATTTTATAATTGCTGGACTATGGCATCCTGAGAAATAATAATTACCTGTCTGATTGCAGAGCTGAAGTGAGCTGTTCTGTGCATTTGGCTCTCTCTAATCTTGCACCCCTATTCACCTGAACAATGTTATTAAGTTCTGAAGCTGATTACATGGGTTGCTTTGTGAGTCAGACAGCCAAAGCTTCAGGCATCTAAAAATAATGTTCCATTTCTTTTGTTAAAAGGGGGAAAAAAATGCTTGTAGCACTTGAAGCAACCTGAGCCAGACCTCGGAGTGAAAGCCCAGCCTGACCCAACCAATTCAAAAACTTCACATCAAACCTAAAGCTCCTTTTTGGTGCTAAAGGCAGGGAACAGAAAATTCTTGATCTCACCAGCTGGATGTTGAGCTGAGATGGATGTCAGTGTCTTGTCAAGTCTGTCTGCAGTTCCTGTCTTGATGTCTGAGGCCCTTCCAGCTTTGATAACAGCAGGGACTTTGAAGCAGGGAACACAAGAAATTATGAAGGTAATTGCACAAAAAAAGCAAATCACCCCATCACAGGTTATTACCTGCTCTGAGGTTGTGTTTGTGAATGGGAGGGTGAGCTCAGTGTGCATGAATAATGGAGGATGACAACAGTCTTAGAAAACAAGAACTACAAATTACTTAAAAGCTGAAATAATCTTGAGAGGGCTCTGTTCAAGACAGAGAGGAGGTGTCCATTAGTCCTCAAGCTTTTGTTTAAAGGTCCTCAGGAGAAGACCAGACATCTTCAGATGCCTCAAGGCAGTGATGTTGCAATCTTGTTGCTTTAGTTTTCTCCTTGGAAAGTATGTTCTGAGTCAAATGTTTTCATCTCTGTATACTCACCCAGACATGAAGAGCAGCTCAACTTTAAGAACAGTAGAAAAGACAGAAGAAAGAACAAATTCTGGTATGGCATAAAAAAAAAAATATCAACCACTGTCTGCTTTTCAAAAGTAAACATCTACCATCACCCTCTCTAGTGTGAAGGGACCCAGCTAAAGCTACTTTTCCTAACTAATTAAAAAGCTGATTAAGACTCAGAGGAGAAAGACTGCTGCTCCTGCAGTGGCTGAGTTAAGACAAGCCTTGAATTGCCCTCTAGAAGCTTCTCCATTGATTCTACAAGAACCTGGGACAACTGCACTCTTAATTAGGGTCCCCAATTAAGTACTTAAAATTTGGTGGGATCAATGCCAGCAAAAGCAATTACCCTCACTTCTTTGTACAAACAGAGTGCTACATTAGGTCTTTTATTTCCTGGGAGACTCATCACTGAAGGTACAGTTCTTGAACTGAAAACAAATGGGTTTTTTTACCACTTTTGGTGTTGTCCAGATTCAGGGACATTTTGAGGATCTGAAATGGTCCCTGCAATACTGTGTTTTTTTCTCTTCCCTTTCCCTGAAGGATTTAACCCCATTCTGTCTCCTCCACTGCTCCTGTATAAAACCACATGGATACAGAGTGCAATGAAACAGACCCAACCCTTAATACAAAAATTAATACAACTAAGCTAGCAAATAGTCCCCAATATATCTCCTCATTCAGTAAAAAGAACTTCAGTTTCTTCTTTCTGTTGCTCTATAATTCCAATTGCTCATTAGTAATTTTACCATAAGTTTCCTAGAAGATGGGGATAAGAACTGAAGGGTCACTAAGCACCCTAATGGTACTTACTCACAGAATTAACATATTCACAGAATTTCACAGATTAGTTTAATTTTGCACCTGATTGCCCTGCTCATTTCCTATGATTACACTCCAAGGCTAAGAATACAACATGTCCTGGCTAGGAGTTTACATGTTGCTGTAACCATTGCATAGTAATTCCATCCATGAGTGGGTAAGCTTCAAGCACCAGTTTGAATGAAAGCTCCTCAATTCTTTAGAGAATGGTTAAAAAGAAAACAGAGATTTCAGGCAACTGCTCCTTTCTTTATGTGATTTAACTTGTCAATAATAGAAGCCAAGATAGTTTCATCTTAATCATCACAATTTGAAAATGCCTTTTTTGAATGAAAATCCTATAGAAGGATTTTTTATTTGAATAAGAATCCTATCCTATTAAGACTATTTCATAGTTTTAATTATTCAAAAAGCATGCACTACTTACAATTATTAACAACTGTTATGAGTGCAGAGGGGTTTCTCTGCTTAATGCAAAATGTGCTGTTGAAAGTCAAGGTATTTCAGGGGAGGAAGGACACAAAATGTCACAGGATCTGCTGGAAAGAAGGCTTTGCTCTCCTGACAGGAATATAATTTTTCAAATTAAAGAAATTTTTTTACTGTCATTTAAAAATGCTGACCTACTTTATGAACAAGAAAGAAAAATAGCTAGATGTGCACATACAGCTGCATTTCTTTGAAGGGTAAGAATTATACTCAGTAGAATGGATGTGGCAAGATTATTTTACTGAGTCTGTGTTACTAGTCTGGTTATTACTGAGAAAATAACAACACTGTGGTCTGTGTGTGTGGTGTAGTGGTTTTGGTAATCACATTTTTATCTTCTGAACCAGAAATTAGAAACCTGCATGGTATTTACCTAAGATAAGGCAAAGCACCCAGTGAACTAATGAACTTTCCAATCTGAGAAAAAAGAAGATTATTCCAAAACTGATCACAAAATTGCCTAAGCTTTTACTTCCCATGGGATATCTTTCTTGCTATACACATAGAACTGTTCATCAGAATGATCAATGAGTCTGAAGTATTCAAATAAAATTTAAAAATTGGTCACCTAACATTCAGTTTTCCTCTACATTAGGAAATAATTGCTGCAAAAGTTATATATCATTCATAAATGGAGTTACCTCTGATCTCAAAGTGTTTATGCTTCCAGCATTTGACTACTCTCCAAAAATCCAGACCTATATAGATTCATCTTTCCTAGCATGAGAACTTGTGTTCATATGCAGATTTGCTCATCTTTATTTCTAAAATAATATTTATGCAACAGTATATTTAGAAGCATTTTTCCTGTAAAAAACCCCCACGTGTGCTCATATGCACGAATACTCTGTTTCTAACTCTGATAATGGAGTTGGGATTTCATGTTTCTAAACTTTTGTCCAATAAACAGAAACAAAGTATATTATAATCTGGAATCAGTGATCATTTGGAGCCATTCTGGCTGTACTGTTTCATCTTGATTAGTGAGAATCACAACACTCTCAATTAACAAAATCTGATTGTATTAAGTAGAACTGACAAAAGTCCCATTGGAAAAATGGTGCACTCTGCTATGTTTTCCTATAATGTTCCTTTTTAAAACAAAAAGTCCCATATTTCTTCTCTCAGTTGCCAGCCAGAAATTGGAAATTCATCCCAAATATCTCTATACTGGCTAAAAAAGTATTTTATTATAAAGATGATACTGCCATCTATTGGGTGACATTACTGTACAAAAGAATGATGTCATCTCTCTCTGGAGTCAGGAAGGACAAATCAATTGTGTGATTCACCTGATTTCCTGTAGAGTTTTATTAGTAACTAGGTAACAACAATCTTTATTTACTGTATAAGATACACCTTATACAAAGAGTCTGGTCCTCTCTCTGCTACCACTACCAAACTACATGGAGTGAGACCTTTTAGCAGTGATAAATGTAATGATGTGTCACAGGAATAGCAGGAAAACAAAGAAACAGGAAAAAAAAGGAAAAAAACACCACCAAAACCACCCTCTAATACTGCCTCCCATATCAGAAAGGTCTTACAGAGATGTTTTCATGCACAGTGTCAGTGAGTGGAACAGCATCCCTTGCTGGGTTGGAATAAAAGATCTCATTTCCATGTAAGTGGCAATCTTCTGCAATACAAAGAGATTCCTCTGATATACAAAGACTTCACAGATATTTTTAAGTAACATAGTGAAGCTTCAAAGCAATCTTTTGGCCATCTAAGATTGATTTTATTTTCTTCTGGAAGTTTAATTGAAGTTCCAGTTTCCTTTGTGACAGCCCTGCAGCAGCTACCTGTACTTTAGGCACAAGAAATGTCCATTTTTATGAATAATACAGGTGTCAAAAGTCTAAGCACTGGAAACTTAAATGAGCTTTAATAAGCAGAGCTCAGTCCTTTGCTTAGTGAGACCTCAAGGAAGTAACTGCATACTGTAGAATAAATGGAGAACTGTCCCCTTGTTCTCTGGCAGGAAACAAATAATGGCAGCAGAATGGCAAATCTCCTCCTTTGACTTTATTTAAATCCATATCTTTAGGACACTCTGACTAATCAGAGTTTTCTTGCTTTCTTTCTTAGTTATCAGAAAAGCAAGAATTAATTTTACCTTTTGTGGCCCAGGAGATTTTCTACTCAGGTATCATGTGCAAAACCTCTGCTGCTGTTGATGCACAGACCACTGGTAACTGGCTTGTCTTTTTATTTCTAAAATGGACTTGGAAGGCCAGCAGCTGAAACCAGTAGGAATAAAATTCCCTTCTAGTTTTAAACAAAACATATGTGAGATAGAATACAGCAAGCTGGAACCTCACAATGCTAATTTGTACCATCACTGTGGGGAGCACAATTTCACTTTGCAACCTCTTTGCTTTTTTTATTACTGATATTAAACCCAGACAAGTTTAGCTAACTGTGTGCTAAGGCCAAGAGGAACCATCACAAGATTCTATTTGGCCATGCTTGGAAAAAAAGCATTTCTTCAGGCTACTGTACTCCTAGGTAAGTACAAATGCCTTCCATTAGCATTAATGGCATAGGAAGGATGGCTAATAAGTATTAGACTAGAACTCAGAAGACTCTAATTATACTTTTGCTAACACCATTTCTACATGACCTTGAGCCAGACAAAAAAAATAATCTATCTATGCTTCAGGCTACCACTGGTAAATGGAGATAATGATATATTTGCCCCTTACAGCAATGTTGAGAGGTTAAACTCAGGTTACTCTAACATTAACATTTGTTTTCCAGTATTGAAATTACAAAAGCCATTAAAAGTCCATTGAAGTAAGATTAGAAAGGAGCTGGACTTTCTTTTTTGAATGCTTACCTTCCCCCTAACACATCACTGAATGGAAAAAGGGGATTCTTCTTGAAACAGTCATTGCTAAACAGCAGGAGGAATATCTGTGTGTGGCAAAGCACCCACAGAAAATAACATGAAGTAAAAGAAGCTACACTAGAGCTCTGTGGAACACTACAGGACCTGCCTAGAGAAGGGCTGATAATGTAAGCATCAAAATTTTGACAATATTTATGTAGAAATATCTGTTGGGAGCAGTAGTGTGAAATTCTGCAAGTTCTAATGGCAGGGGGGATATGGAAAATGGGGATCAGTGCAATAAAGTTGTGTTGAGGAGTAGGTTGTTTGGTTTTTTTTTTATGAGATAGCAAGTGAATTTACAAAAAATGTAATTTAGATTTGTTTTATTACTAGTTTAAAGCCACAATAAAATCTCAGTTACACTGTCCTAACCAATTCTCCTTTTAATTGAAGTAGGCAGTTTTTTTCCATCAGGATTCTTGTCCCTGTCTGCACAATCTATGGATTAGCAATCCTGTACAGTGCCCTTTATGGGTACTGCCCAAGTTCTTGCTTTAATAAGTTCTTGGGTTTAGGACTCATAGAATCTTCTTTTTTCCATCCTCATCTTAATTTGACCAAGTATCTCCTGATTACACATTAATTATGCCAGCAGAATATGCCAAAAAGAAAGGCAAAGCCAGCATGGTACTTTCTCCACTCTGGCTTTCTATCCAAGCCAATGCCAACCAACAGAAATGGGATGTTCCTTCAGTAATAACAATCACAAAGAAGAACTCCAACATTTTCTTTTCTTTAAACCCAAGAGCTGCAAATACAAAGACCACTGCATGCTGAGTTTACCATCTGGCTGCTCTAGAACGTGCTACATGTAACATATTGTCTGACAATGCACATTTTAGCTTGAAAAGTGGTATTTTCAGGTCTTGGGTTAGTGCTGTACAGACTAGACAGACAGAGGGTTGAAAATAAGGTTGCAGATACCTGTTCAATCTCACTTCCCAGTTCGGGGTTGAGTACTGAGTAGTTTTGAAACGTATTTTATTATAAGTCTCCTAGACTGGAATCCTGGTTTTATTTGTACTGGATTGTTTCAATTAATATAACATATTCAGTTAGAATACTAGAAATGTAGGTGATGCCTCACCCAATAAAGTGGCATCACGTTTCCTTTCTCCTCAGAAACTGAATGACAACTTGTCAGAGTAATGAAAAAGAGTTCCTTTGATTCTCTCTCTGATCTGAGAGGAACACATGAAGAAACAGCATCTGAGTGTGATGGGATAAAGGAATTCAGTACTGGGCTTAGTTATCAGCAAAAGTAAAGGATTAACTTCTGGCTAAACAGCAACTAAGAAGCATACTGAAAAATTTGTCTGTGTATGTCTGTAAAATGCCTTCTCTGTGTCACAGTTATTCTGTGGTTCAGGGAATTAATTTAAATCACACTTTGCCTCTAGTGGCTACTTCATATTCCTCCTTTTATAGTACTCCACTTCAGGGGTTTCAGGTCTGCTTTTCTAAAAGTCTGAAGACTAATAGCTAGAAGTAAGGAAAAAATCATTTCTAGCCTGAATACATGAAAGACAACTTAAAATACTAACTTGGCTATAAGTGTGAGCCAAGCTCAGAACCCAGTTATTGGGTTCAGAACCTCAGAAGTATGAGCCAAGCTCAGAACCCAGTTATTGGGTTCAGAACCTCAGTTATTTCATCTGAGGACCTAACATCAGACACTTGGAGAAGCAAGGAACCAACAGAAAGAAGAAAATAGAAGAGCCCTGCATAGCAAGAGCCTTATTTACAGTAACTTGTATCTGCCTCCTTAAACAAGGAATAAAGGCAGCTCCTGAAGCAATATGGAACCAAAGTCATCCTTTACAACTACCACAGGGGGAAGTGGAGAGCAGAATTTATAACTGGGAAAGGTTTCTGTGCTCATCAGATGCCTAAGAGTTCAGATATTTCAAATCAGTGGAAGCCTAAAAGTTCAATCCCAAATCACTCTGAACCTCAGCCTTCCTTCAAGAACTGGAAAAGCAAGGTAATAAAGAATAGCTATGGACTGTGTAGTAGTGGAAGTCCTGAAGACTCTCAGCTGAACATAAATCACTATCTTCACCACTCAGGATGATGAACAGCAACTGTCCTGTGATCTTTATCCATTCAATGAATTAGTGATAATGAACTTGCAGAAAAATTTACCAAGTCACAGTGTAATTAAAGAATGTATCAACCAGGCAAGACACAAGTGATGGGACAGCTGGAGAATAACCTTAACTCTTCATTATGATAATTCCCAGATTCCAGTGGTTGAATGTATTCATTTAACATAACATTTGGGGATATTTTTGACATGAGAGAGAAGGGAAGCACTCTGGTGTTTCACATCCACATTCATTACACTCTTGTTTACCTTAGCTTCTTGCTGTATTATTCCCTGTTTTCCCTGATTAATTCTGTCTCTTTCTTGATTGTATTTTTCAGGCTCCACGTTTTCTTTCCAGGCTTCCTCATCTTTTGGTCTCAGTAACCTGCACTGAACACAAGGAAAACAAAAATGGAATAATTCCTAAAATAAACAACAGTGACCTGCCCTTCCATCCTCCTCAAAGAAAACACAAGTAAAACAGAGACTGAGAGAGTTCATCTATTGGTACTGGCTTGTTTTATCTGTACTTTATTTCAGTCTGTAAAGTGGATAGAAGGAGATAACTCAAATGACAGAATTCCTCAGTTTTCTTCCTTTTGTAGCAACCCCTCAGAGAGACAAGGGAAGCAAAAAGACAGAGATTCTGTTCTATAAAGTCTCTGAAGTTCAACTTGCAGAAGATATTTGTTCAGTTTCCTAGTACACTGTCCTCAAGAGAAAGCAGAAATAAGACAAGGGGCAGATCCTAGTTTACAATGTCACTGAAAACAGAATGAAATTTGTAGCTTTCATGTTTCCTCAGTCTGATCCAAATGTCTCTGACTCCAATTTCCATTTTAAGCATGCACTGGATTAGTCCCATTTCTCCTTTTCCTTCCCTTGACAACCATTCATTATTTATATGCTGCACATCCCTAAAGGACAAACATTCCTGTAACAGAGGAAGGAAGACAAATATTTCAAGCTGGGGTGGAAAGAGGAAAACGTGTTATTAGCCCCCAAAGCCACCACTTTGCAGACCAGTCAGTGATCCAATCCTGCTGATAAAAAGCAGAGATCATGGCAAAAGGGAGCAGAGGACAGCAACATTCCAGCATCCCCAGCAGCAGCTGTCCTGGAAACCCATGATAACATTTTTATAGCCATTCCTGCAGGTGCCACATGCTACTTAGTAAAAAAAAAAGACATAAATAAGTTGATTAAAGAAGAACCCTATCCATAAACTTTGGAAGGTTTCCAGTCATACCTTCTCTTAGGTCAGTTTGATGCCACTTCTGGGAGTTCACTGATTCCACTGCCTACTGTGGATGTCTCCATACCTTAAGTTACATTTACCCTTTCCAGACAAAGCTTGAGACACCAGAATTAACTAACACAAGGCAAGAATAAAGCTATGAGAAAGATAAATTCATATTAGAATCATAATCTTGAAACATAGGTAACATAATCAAAATTATTAATTTAATTTTGTATTAAATGATTTTATTCTGTATGGTTATGGTGTTTTCAAAGGCATTGTTTTTAACAACAAAGAGAAGGTAGGTGGTAAACTGTAAATTAATTGCAAGACACACAGAACTTGTTTTGTACTGTGGATTAGTGAATCCAAACAACTAATTCTTCATATTAAACAGCCCAAATCTGGGAAGTATTGAGGTCCCATAGTTTTTAGGCACTGCTCCTGATTCAGTTTGCTCTCCTCCTGTGGGTCCTACAAATTTTAGTATTGGATGTCCTTAATTTCAGGCAAGACAACCAGCTGGTGATACTCAGAAGCAGTACTGAGGTTCCCAGTAGCTGAGCTTATCATAGAGACAGCATTTAGGCAGAGTATATGCATGACTAAATATAATTTCAAAACTTCCATGCAGTTTTATACCCAGAGCTTGAGGTGTTACTGCATGGCCAGTGAGAACCTGCCCTGCACTAATAACAAAATATTTGCTCTTTAAACAATTTTTCTGGATTTAAACAATTTTTCCAAATCATTTCTTTAAAATAACATGGTCTGGCCTACAAGCAAGAAGGCAAGCTATGCAATTATAAGAATCTCTAGATTTGTGTGTTGTTTGAACCACAGCAACAGCTCCTCATGTTCACTCCAATAACAATCAATTAGCCCTAATGAGTATAAGTTTTAATGCTTATCCTGATGCTTCTCTAAGGATATGCTTGCAAGGAGGTGTAGCTCCTGGCTGGTAAAATATAACACCACCTGATTAGGACAAATTATTTTCAAAACTTAATTGCCATAAAAACCTAAAATGAAAGGTAAAGTGACAGAGCAACTGCTGCTACATTCTATTTTCAGCATTGTAATGAGGATAATATCCCATAATTTATTTTAATGAGTAACAATTAAGAAACAGTTTCTAGAGTTGCATGAAATTTCTTTCAATTATTAGTTATTAGCTGTTCATGCATAAATGTGTTTTAGTATTGGCTTATCTGAGCTCTAATAGGTCATTAAAGCCTTGCAGTATATTAATTTTTCGTTTGTGATTGCAGGGACAGTTCCAGCACAAGGCATTTAGACGAAAGAGATCAGTGACACTTGAGAGAAATATTTCTTAAGCATTATGAAAAATATGTAAAGCAACACGAGAAATGTGTCAGAGAAAATCCTGATATGGTTAGCACTGAATTTTGTTTTATCTAACTGCAGCTGCAGCTTAATGGCCCTTGCCTTAATAAAATATTTAAGTTAACTTGGTTGCAGAGTGACTACATATTCTTGCACTTTATTAGGATAAAGAAATATTATCATGGGAGGCTGTGCTAACAAGCCCAGACATTGCTTGTATTGTTAAAGAATAGCTTCCCATCCCAGAGGAATAGAAAGACCTAGAGAAACTGACACCTCTTGAACTGAAAAGGCATTCTACTTATCTTCTAGAAAGCAGCCTATTTTGTGTTAAGAAGAATGGCTTGTACCTCCAAACAGCCTCTCTGCTCTCAGTCATTCTCATATAACACAGTATTTATTGTGCCTGCTCTGATTCAAGCTGAGGGGGGTGGAAAATACAAATGTTGAACACTTCAGAAAGCAAACATGAACCTGACCTGAGCGTGGTGCATCTTAACCTCATCAAGATGAATCTCAGGGGAATCAATGCCTACTCTTACAAATTCATCCCTGGAAGTCTTCATAACCTGGGTATAAGAAGAGATTTTGCTTCAGAGAAAATGTTTTGGGGTTTTCTGTATTAATAACTATATTCTGTCAGTTTATATTTGTGTTCTCTAGGCTTCCATGCACCCAGAAACCTAAGAATAATGAATAAAGCTTTGAAGATTTTTTCATAGCTCCACTGGAGGTCATTAAAATTAGGTTAGACTGCTTCAAGAAATGGGGATATTTCTAACCACTATGCATGTGTTGCATTTGCTAGATTTTACAACACAGTTACATTTAGCCATCAAAACAGGAAGGTATCACTATAATTAATTATTACCACCTCCAACCATCTTTAAGGACATTAAATAATGCAACAGGGTTTCCAAGCCCCTCAATTAAAAAAAAAGTCTAAGATAACGAGTAAATATCAAATATAAAAGTATATATAAATATCAAATTTCAGTGTCCTGTTGCCCTGAATTTCAGCAGAAACTGACAACTTTGCTCCTTTAAGCTCCATAAAGAGGCTTGGGACCTGAGTAATTTTTAACTAATTGAACAATAACAACAGCAAAACTGCTCTTTCATTTTACTGTTTCTGAGCAAACTAAGTTTTGTCTGGAAAAGACTGCTGTGATCAGCCTGAAGGTTCCATGCATGCCATTTCTCAGGATGTTGAGGATGGGTTTTCATTTACCCATTAAATTCAAGTTTATTCCTTGTTTTTCCCTTGCCCTGATGTAAAACCTATTTTGTACAGACACAAGGTTGACTAAATCCCTCTCAGACAGCAGCACAGAGCAATGCAGCACAAGGAGCATTAGAGTCTGCATAACAAATTTATTGAAGGTTTTATTTTCCTCTACATTTAAAATCTTTTCTTTTCCTGCTGGAGATTATATTCATCCTGAAACATTACCCTTCAAGTGTTAAAATGACAAGTGCTGATGAAGGTAAAGCTGATCAACTGCAAGACTCCCACTGCTGAACATTATAAAGTTTCTGTTGTTCAAACAGCTCAGTTAATTATCCAAATGTGAAGGATATCAGGAGGGGACCTGCTGAGCTTTACAGCTGACTTCCAGGGAATTATCCATAATAGAGCTGTTATAAGAAAATTATGACAGACCCAACATACAGAGCCCTCTGCTTACCTCTCTCAAGGATTTGTGCAGGGCCTTATAATCAAGCAGAGTTAGGGCTTTCCATGGAATCAAAGGGAAAATACATTTTACAGGGGAAAAGGAGTCCAATCAACCTCATGGTGTTTTATCACAGAAACCCAGAGAGGATTCCAGAGTCATGCATGTTAATTGCCTGCTATAAGGATGACTGGCATTCCTCTGGAGCCAGGAACTAGTTTCTCAAAGTTTTGGTTCTTAAAATGACTGCCAAGCCCTGTCCACAGTTAAAAATATAGTCCCTGCTGATACTAGGCATGTTTTTTTGAGAAGTCATATGATCTGTTTTAGAGTAAGCTCTCATCGGGGGTGTTTATGTGACTGAAATTTTGGTGCTTTTTTTTTTTTTTTTTTTTTTTTTTTTAAGAACATATACAGGAGTTCTACTTAACTCTTTCTGAGACAGTTTAATCTGACTCAAAACTATGCCTCTAACTCTGAGCAATGGATTCACAAACCTAATGCCATGGCTACTCCTCACCACAGATCAATGAAGAGAAAACCTGCAGGTGAAGGTCTCTAGCCAAGACATCACTAACTTACCATGCTTCTGCTCCCTTAAAATGACAGGTCCAATGTATTTATCTTATTTTCATAAATTAATTTGTAGAGAGCAAGTCCAGCTCCTTCAGCCCAGAGGAACTCTGGCAGCTTGACTGACTGCAGCTTCTTTTTTACAGAAAGTTTCATGTTCCTGAGCAGCAGCTGTTACTAAGAGCAGTACAGCCCAGAGCCACTAAGGTAAAGAAAAAAACATGCAGAAAACACTGGTTGCAGTTCAGACAAGGCCTGAAAAACATCATCCTTCCCTGTCCTGTGAAATTATGAGATGATACCTTTTTTAAGAGAACCCCACATTTACTATGTTATTCTCAAGCAGCTCATTCAATGAAACTCAAGATGGCTGCAGTGTTATTCCTGTAACCATAAATTTAATACTATTTTAACAAGAACGTCTGCAGAGTTGGTAGTTTTCAGTGAATGCCTCTTTCTGCTCCTTTTTTAATAATTATTTACTGTAATCTGTCCCCTTCAAACTGAAACATCTCATTTTCAAGGATCAGTGTAAGTAAACAAGGTCTTCTAAAGCAACAGACAAGATTTTCATGAGAAAGAATTGCCTGGCTGGTGTATTTCCCCAGAGATCACACAAATTATTGCTAAAATATACCAAGTATCCACCACTGAGGAGAATAAAAACCCAGCAAAGAAGGTCTCTTGAGGGCCAGCTCTCAGGGTTGCCTCTGTGCTATCTAGATGGTTTTTCATCCTAAATTCCTGAAACTCAAATTGATTTTAATCAACTTTTCTTTCTACTCATTCCACATCCACTCACTCTCTATTGTTATTTATTTCTATTTTAAAGTCCAGTGATTTTGAGATATTGCCTTTCACATTTATAACCTCAAGGGCATTTGAAGCTCTGATGATACTGTGGTTACCAGACTTTAGACAACTTTTATCTTATTTATCACCCTCCTCTCCTGCCACAGCAATATTAGGAGTAAGTACAAAACAGGCTGTACTGTTACTGTTGAATATACATCACTGAGCTGTCATTTAAATAATATATCATGCCAGAGCATATGCCCATTACAAATAATTACTCCATCAGAAGGAAATATGTAGCTCTCAGTGTTTAAATAGTAGCATTTCTAGGGGTAAAACCCCAGGAATACATTTTGAACATCCTATGAGCCTCTGTTAGCCTTTGCATGGATCCCCATCTCTTCCTTACCTGAAATTAGTTTGTAGGAATAAGCAAGGTGCTTTTTGTCTGAGTTTTTCTGATTACTATATAAAAACTGAACTCTCAGGAGCAACTGCCAAGGAGAATAGTAATCAGGATCCCCTTGATCATAAACACAGACAGATTTGGGCACATGGTGCACTCAGGAACAAGGTGAATGGCACTGCATAACACTTGTTGCCAGGCTGGATCATTTTCCTGACAGACAGATGAGGTACTCTTCAGCAGCAGAAGAGGTGATAAGTGCTGCAATAATCCAGATGCCCTAAAGTAAAACAACAACAGCAAAAGGAGCAGATTAGATGCAGGCTAAAAATCTGGAGGTGATATCAAAACATATTCAGTTCCTTTAGTGGAATAAAAATCTTGTTAAGTGTGAAAAAACATTCACAAATAATACACAATATATTAAGTAAGCACTGTAGGACTCCAAGCCCATTTTCCCCCACACCCAACTGCTTTTTTCCCCCCCTCTAAACCCATCAGAGCAATAAAATTAACACAAAACTACTTGTTACTAATTGCTTAGATTTGTAGACAGCAATCCATGCAGTTCTGAAGACCTGGCAGCAAGATAATGAGGTTGGAGTGTTCAGTGACTGAGACAAAACTGACCCAGAGAAACAACAGAGCTGTCAGAGTGACATTTCTAAGAGGCAGCAGCATGGAATCTGTAACAGGGGGCAGTCAGGAATAAGTGCACAATCATAATATCCTTGGAAATAACAAACCAACAATCATTCCCCTTATTTAAGGACAGCCCTTCTTAACCCAGTGAACTGTTTATGCATTTATTTATTTGACAGACATGCAGCAAAGGCAGTCACCACATAGAATAAATTTGTAGGTATTTAGCTTTTTTTATTATTATGTTTGCAGTATTTAATTTTAAAGAAAAAAATCTCCAGGAGAATAATTACATCCATGCAACTGAAGTGTTACAGCAAGAGTAGCCCTCACAGAACTGAAAATATGTGCTGTTTCAGTTCTGACCTCAGTGCTCCCCACAGGAAGATGACAAAGACTAAAGGTACTTAATTGCTAAATATTAAATCTATTTGGATTTACTCTGGACACACACAACAAAAGGATGCTCACTATAGAGAGGATTTGCAGATTGCACTCCATCAGAAATTCATTTTTCTTCCAAAATATGAGTCAAGGGGAGGAAAGGAGTCTAAATTCCTCTTTTAACAGAATGGAAAAATTGCACATGTATCTCCAGTGGGTATCAGATCCCCTCGTGTGCCTCTGGATGCTCCTGGGTTTGGATGCCCTCACTCTGGAGGGAAAGCTCTGGGGTGGCCCCTGCCCAAGGAGAATTTGGGAGTGGTGGGAGCAGATCCAGCTGGATGTTTGAGTGCAGTGGCAGTGGTTTTGAATATCCAGCATTTAACATTCCAGGGGTTTTCATGTTCTCTAATTCAGCAAACTTTTGAAACAAAGGAAAACAATAGAAGCTGTTACAGCATTAACCTCCTGGTTTCCTGCTGCAAACAGATACCACTGATTCTGTTTTGTCACCACAGACTGTCAGTAACTCACTGGCAATGGATAATAATGGCCCTGCTACAAACTAAGAAACCATTTCTGTGCTGCCTCATTCCTACACCCAAATTAAACCACGGGAACACAACGTTTAATGCAGCAGAGCTTATGCATTTAATAGAAAAATTCTGCTAGTGAATAACCTGCAAAGTGCACGCTGGATTTTTCAAAGATGCAGCCTCCTACTCCCCCAGTTTTTAGTGGAGTGAATAAAAGACAAAGTTAATCACTGAGCACCAGAACTGCATCACAGAGGCCCAGCATCCTTCCAGGCTCTTGCTGGTGCCCCTGTTACTCTGGGCTCCTGTTATGTACAGAAATACTGAAAATAAGGGGTGAAAACCATTATCTCTTACTAGTATTATAACCAGGGATTCCTAGAGACTCTACTTTTAACTGGGAAGTGCAATAAAAATAGTTTTCATTTAAATAAACTCTCTGAAAATTGACAGAGAAACACAATATGCCTGGTCAATTTTTAAAAATTTATTTATTTTTATTTTATATATTATGATGCTTTCTTCCCAGAGACTCAGAATGTCAGCTTTTTGTAAGCAGTTCCTTCTGCTTCTAAATATCAGGGCTTAGAAGACAGATGTGTGCTATCTTTTTAAATCTAAGAGGGATGTTCTTGCAGCCTGTACTTGGCTTAATGTCAAATATCATAAGCCAGTATGATCTTCACTGGTGCACAAGCATCCTCTGGAAAGCTTTGGCCTCTTTGCTTTTCCCTGTTATTTCCACACATTTATTATGCATAATCCTAAATTAAGTAGAAAAACAATGTACATGATACTTTCAAAGTTTTGATTTCTGTTGGTTTTTTGTTGCTTGTGGGGTTTTGTTTGTTTGTGGGGTTTTTGTTTTGTTTGGGGGTAGGTATGGGAATTTTTTTATTTATTATTGATTCAGACACCCCACAGAATAAAATTAAGAGCCTGATTTGTGTCAGAAAACTTGCCACATCCTGGGAGTTGGAGGTCAGAAAACTGTGTGTGCCACTGTTGCCAGCAGGAGTAATTTGGTTTTGTTTAACTGATTTTATTTTCCCCTTCAACAAAGCAACAGCTACAACTGCACAGAGGTTTCAGAACTTTACCAAGCTGCATTTTGAACTGTAATATCCACTAAATAAAGGACAAATATATCACCTTTAGCCAGCACTAATTGGAATCTATACCCTCCTTCACCATGCAAAGGAAAAATGTAGCTTATATTTTCTTCTACAGGACACAGGAACATTTTCAGTGTTCCTGAAAAGCTCATCAGAGTTTCACATATTGTGACACTTTTATGTACTTTAAAAAGCAGTAAGTTGGGTTTCAGATCATTGTGAAATGGTAGAGTAGCTACTGAGAGCACTGAAAATCCCCTCCTGTACCAGCATCTCATGCCATTTATCAATTAATGTTACCTTGAATATTTGTGGGTCTAATTTCACTTGTCCCAAAATGGAATATTTAATCTTTAAGCACGTTAAAAATGAAGGACAGAAAAGTAATAAATAAATAAAAAATCTCAAAAATTAAGTTTCTAGACAAAATAAAGACCTTTGTTTTCTCTTTTTTTTAAATACAAGCTTAAAAAATACAAAACAGTTGGATTCAAGTGCTTCCTGTGTGTGAGATGACCCCACAGTGAAAAAGGATGTTTCATGCTAGACCCCATCTCTCACAAACCTGTGACAGATGGAACTTTGCACGAGCTACTTATGTAGCAATTGTAACAAAAATTAAATTGTAAACATAAAATTGCAATTTTATATATAAAATTTTATATATATGTATGTAATTTTATGTCATTTTACATATATATGTAATTTTATATATAAAATAATTTTATTTATAAAATAAAATTGTATCAAAAATAAAAATAACTCCAATCTGGAGTGGAGGGCATTTTCCTGGTAGGCAGATTGTGATGGATAAAATCTACTGAAAAGAGACCTGAAACACAGTCCTCCCTTTCATCAGAGGTTATTCCAACCTATGAGGTGTTGAGGGAAGTGAGGATAAATTACCCATTCAATTCTGTGGCAGTTTTGTGAATGGAGTGCCCTGCCTTGCCTTTTATTGCAACTGCTGAAAAAGTCTCAATTTTCTCAACATTTCAAAATACAGTTTTCAGTGCAGTGTTTCAGCTGCTCTGAAAGTGCATCTCAGCTCAGCTTCTGAGCAATCATTGCCTGATCAGCATCAAATCTGAGTATCCAAAGTTATATCACACAAAATTTGGGATACATATGAAAGATTGGTAAGTGCATTCCTTAAGAGTTAACTTTAGAGCTGCTGATACCTAGCAGTACTTCTTGAGGACACCATAATACCATTTCAGTGCAAAACTACAACTTGTCATGCTGATCAAAGCATTGCATTTTCAAAATAATTGTAAAATAAGCAATGTGGAGGCCTCCTAATTTATTTTAGCATTTAAACAAAACTGAGACTGGAAAAATATCACACCCTGCAAGGCTGTGAAAATGGTCTCCTGCTCTAAAGATTAATAAAACTCAACAGCAAAACAATCCCTCCTCATCATTTTGATTGGAACAGTATTTACATAATAAGGCTGCATAAAAAGAATAGGTGTTCCATTTTCTGTCACACTTATAGGCCAATTGTTTATCAGGGGAAATTTATTTTTACCTTGCTGAAGCTACAGCTACACTACTGATATTCAGAAAGGTAGGGGATTTTTTTTTTTATTCTAGGTCAGAGCACACTGATGGTGTTCTTGCACAAATATTAGGAATATTAGAATTTTTGTTACCTTCTCCTTGTTATTTCCACCTTTTTCAATTTTTCATCTCTGTGATTGTTTTCCTCTGTCCTTCACTAAATTAGCTTTTTCAGCTGTTCTTCCATCCTGACTCTCCTATACTTTGTGTTAAATTCTCCCTTAAATAATATAGTAATTAAGTTTTAGCTTCTGCTCAGGGCATCTTGGATTTTTACATCTGGAACAAGGGAGTACAAATCTGTGCATATCATAAATATTGCATGTCTAAGAGAATAGGAAATGTTACAGTATTTATTGATTTTTTTTTTTTCTGGTGAACAATATCTGCAGTCCAGCATGAAAAATCATGCCACTTAAGATTTTCACAGCAACAGATGATACAATTTCAGGGAAGAATACAGAGACTTTTAAAGTCTGTAGCTATTTCCTTGCTTACTGACCTATTTTAAGTTGTACTTACCACCCCGAGTCTGTGATCATCAGGCAGCATCATGCAAGGAGCTAAAAAAATGTTGAGACCTTCTTTCTGCTGTGATGTTAATAAAAAAAAGAAACATTAATATTACTTTAAAGGCCTTTTACCCTGTTTTGATGAAATAATTCCTGGAGCACTCTCACCAGTTCTATCTAAAAATATCTTATTGCTGGGAAGGTAAAGAAAAAAGTAATGGCATTGATCTTGGTGCTGGAAATATGAGTTATGAATGACAGCCTGAGAAATCCTAATCAATACAAAAAGAGAGCTTTAAAGATCATTTAATTGAAGTGGAGTAAGTAGACTCTTACATGGTTTAAATAATGTCAACAGCCAAGTTACTGTTCTCAGCTCAGTACATATGATAAGACTTTTTCAGAGTCATAAGCACCTAATACCATCTCAGGAATTTAGTAGTGGGTAAAGATTAAAGCTTACTGTCTCCACGGGGTGCTGAGCTCTTGATTCCTGGTTTTTATAACATCAAGTCTGGATTATTGTAATACCCTGTTTGTAGGCCTCCTTGATACACTGCTTTGCTGTTCACAAGCTTCAGCATGCACAGATTATAACAACTTGGGTGCTCAGGGGAATTGAACTGCATCAACATCCTACCAGTCTTGATTGCCTTCTTGTCAGACTGGAAATGGTTCTTAAAACCTGCATGTTACCTACTTTTTTTTTGAGCATTCAGTGACATTTTTTCAATTTTTTTTTTTTTTTTTTTTTTTTTTTTTTTTGTGAGACTAACCTAATGCTATCTCATTTCCTCTGTATATTCTGGTTACAAATGTGCTACTGGCTACAGACTCTGAAAGGAGATGTCACCCCAACATAACAGGGTGAGAGAAAGCACTCAGACTCTGATGAATATGAAGAACTCTAAAAAACAGAGTTCTTTATGTATTTTTTGCTTGCTCTCTTGTTCTATGTTTAGGGTTTGTGTGGCTTTGGTGAAGTAAAACTGCAAACCTGAGGAGTAGAAGATAATTTCATCTTTTCAAATATATTTTTAATGTTTAAAGTATTTTTAATGTTTTAAAGTATCATTAGAGGACAGAAGATAACACTTTATGAGCTTATACAAATTAGCTATCCCAGCTATGAGTGCTAATGCATGAAGGTAAGAAGTTAATGAGCTCACCATGCTACTCACAGTTTGGGAAAAGACTTGGAAATAGGAAGAGGTAACAAGCAGTTGGAGAAAAGTAATACCAGTTGGTAATATTGATACCTTAAAGAAAAAAGAAGAGGGTAATATTTTCAATTGGGATACACTGTATCTATTCCCATTGTGAAAGAAATCTTTAAAATAGAAAAGAAGATCAAATATTTAGGGATAATTTCAAGATAATTCAGGAGCTTTGATTTGGGCTCTTGAGAAAAATACCAATAAGATGGCAGGCATCAAATTACCATTGACTTCACTACTTCTCAAGCTCTAACCCATGTTCTTTTACAGTGTGCTGTTACAAAACCAAACCTGTCAAAGCTTTCCCACAAATGTAAATAAACAGTATTTTAGTTACATACAGACTTTCATCAATAATTTAGATTCACCTCCTTTTATTTACTTCTTTTTCTCTGTTTGCAACAGTCTGTGAGGTCATTCTATCTCATTTATGATCAGATATATTTTTCTTTCCAGCAATTCCTGTGTGGAAATACCTTACTTCCTTGGGTTTTTTTTAATAAGGATTCATATATTTTCCAGATGTGCTCACTTGCCCTTAGCCTAAAATCTTTCTTTTCTCCAAACTCTGGTAAAATATTCTCTTAATCTAAATAAGGGCTCTGTTTCAGACCTGTATCATATTTGCTGAATATTCAGATTGCAAAGAGGTTTTCCATATGTGCTATCCAGTGTGGAAACTATGATTTTAATACTTTTAGAGCTGCAAAGGCAAAATGTAAGGCAGGAGAAAGGGATGCTGATGGAAGAGGTGAGACAGCACAGAAACACACAAGACCAATTTTTCTTAATTCAAAAAGAACAGAAGCAGATGGAGTCCAAGGTCATTTTTTCTTAGAGCCTGGAATGCCAGATCTGTACAACTGAGCCAATTTATTTGTACTATTAATTCACATTAATTCCTGTTTTACAGTGAAAAGAGTTCTACACTGGATATATTTATATAATTAATAGCAACTAAACAATGAAAAATCCAGCCACCACATAAAATGAAGAAAAACCTCAGCAAATGAGAGCATTCTGAGCAGTTATGCAGTGCTGTACATGAGCACTGGATATGTAAAATATTCATTGGTGTTTAATCCTGTAATCAATCAAATGCTTTTAAATGTCATGATGAATAAACAGGGAATGCAAAGGCTGTAATAAATTTACTGATAGTGCTCAGATTGCTTAGCACCAGTGAGAACTTAGAAGAGGAAAAATTGCTGTAAAAAATTTGAATTTATGTAAATGGTTTATGTAAATCATTAAATATTGAGTTGATGTACTTTAATTACAATATTTAACAAGCTTACCAGTCACTCACAGGGAAAATAAATCAAACTGTAAGTGACTTACCTTTAAAGTAGGCAGAGACTTAGTCCCATTCAGGAACTCTCCTTAGACACTATCATTGTCAGTGGAGCAGGGCTTAGGAGTTAAACATATTGTATGAAAAGGTAGTAGACACATCAGCACTAAAAAATAAATTAAAAAACTATTCTAAAGAGTATTTTGATATAGACCTTTGATTTAGTTTTGCTCAATAAGAGACCCAAGAGCTTTTGCTTCAGCACACAACCACTATCTACCCAGAAAGGCCCCAAATGGAAGGCATTAAGGACATTTTTTGTCTTGCATTTTGTTTCCAGAAATCACACCTGAAGCACAGCATCAAAATGGGGTGATATTGATGGTACTTGAGGAACAGATAACAAAACACCAGAGTGTCAAAAGTCATTTAATTTTTCTATCAAGAAGAATGAGGCCATCTCTAAACATATTAAAATATTCTTCACTTTGACAATAAAACTAGTTCCAAGACATGAACTATTGCTACATTAGAGAAGGGAAGCAATCAGTATTTTTCATCTTCTAAGAATTTCTATAATATAAAAAATCCATCATGTCTAATGGAATTGGTAAGTACCTGGAAGGCAAATGTCTCTTCTTATTTCCAGTGTGAAATCTAGTTTGAAACAAGCACTTACAGTTAGCTCATTTCTCTAATATCCAGAAAAGATTGACCAATATTGAATGAATACAATCCACATATGCAACTTTTTTTTCAATGACATAAATATTTTGTTATTATTCCATGACACATCTTTGTACTATTTTAAAGAGTCCTAAAGGGATGTGTTTGTGGCTGCACTTAACAGTACTACAAATATTTCCAAAGATTTTAATCCAAAGCAGTTATTTGTTCAAAGTTATTAACTATTATTACCCCCTTTCTATTATTTTTTTCTGCTAATGGAATTACTAGAGTCTGTAGCAGTAATAACAACATTTGTACTATATTTACTGGCTGCCTTCTACATATTCATAGGTGGTTTTCAGTGTGCTTCATGTCAGATAGCAAATCAAGTAATTTCACACATTTCTTTAAAAAAAGCTTTGACTGAGTGGTAATATTCTTTCATCATGAAACACAGGCTTAAAAAAAGAAACAGAGGAATGGTGAGTAAACTTTTTATACTACTTTTATATCTACCAATCAAGAACTTCAGTATTTCAGCTGGGACAGACTGACTCTTCCTCTGTCAGTATTTAAATTTCTGCTGCTCTAGCTCAGCTCTGGTAGTCCAGGGATCATCACAGACACCATGAGAGTTTCATGATCAGCACAGTGCATCCAGTCCCTCTCATTTTATGCACCAAGAAGCTGAAATATTGTCTTGGAATTTCTCCTTGCCTGGGAAAGAGAGAATTCTCTCTCAAGCTGAGACAGTTTTTTACTTTCAACACAGTGAAGACTCCATATTTTTTACTTTCTTCTCCACTGAGGAGCAACCTATGGACCCTGTGAGTTCACCCTTCCTTGGTTCCTACAAACCCACTGCTGGGGCACAGATCTAGAGAAATCAAGTTCTCTCCCTAAGGCACAAATAAGCCTGCATGAAGTTTTTGTATTTTATTCTTTCCACAAAAAAAAAAAAAAGGCCATCATTCTCTCACAATGTAGTTCTCTGGACCTGAATAGGATGGGGACAAGCAGTATCCTAATTTAATTTACAGGGCTTGTTAGTGCTTAAGTTTACCATCAGTTTTACTACCAATATTAAATACTTATGCCAGTAAGTGTGAATCACAATTAAAATCAGGTTGTGTTTCACATGTTTAATGAGGTTTAGAATATGAACTATTCTAGATGAGCTAACAGGAGTATTTTCTGAGATATTACATGGAACCCATAGCACCCTTGCATCCTCAGATTGTCCATCAGAGAGCCTTGTTCCAGGTCTCTTGGTTGCAGATATTTTCATGGCCACTTCCTTTCACTGTTACTAAAGCAGCAATTTATCACCATTAGCAATAAACATCATCATTCTGAAAGATCTACAGGTTTCTGGAGATCACAAGGGCATATTACCAGTGCAACCAAATCATTATCTCAAAACATCTTCCTTTTACCACCAACCTGAGCTACTTTTGAAAGGACATAAATAGAATTGAGCTTCAGCAGCCTAGTCAAAGCCTCTGAGCTATCTAGCCACTTTTTTTAGTTAGATTTTTCAAGCCTGTGCAGTATTACTATTTTTAAAAACATAGATTTAAATAAAACATAGATTTAAACAAATTTTTAGGGTGTACTGAATCATGATTTTCTTCAGTTTAAAATTGCTACTTATTTTATGCAAACCATTTTGCAAATATGCTCTGGGTAATGGGACTTTGCAAAGTGCAAAATTAATGAGCAGTCATCTTATTTACAGACCAGTAGCTAATATCTCTTTTCTGTGTGAAAATACAAGTAGAAAAGAGGAGCATTCAGACTGAACTCTCAGTTACTATGGAGATTCCATGCAGCAAGGTAGCAAACCTTATTTTAAAGCATTTTTCCATTTCCAATTTAAATGGTTAGCACAAAGTATTCTCCAGTATATTTAGTTAATAGCAGATCAATGTCTTTGTTCCTCTTCTGTCAGGCAAGCTACAGACAAAGAGGAGCTTCACACTGCTTAACAATATTTAATCAATTGGGTTTTTAACAAAACTCTAAAATTCCAGTTCCTGGATTGCCTGCCAGTCAGTGACTATTGGATTACAATATAACTATTATTTCCCACAGCAACTAACTGTAAGAATATAGGAATTACTACACTGTGGGGCCCAACTTGTCTCATCTCCTGTTTTCAGCCTGCTTGATCATACCTGCCCTACTAAAATGTGCAAAACTCCCCCTATATCAGAAGAAAGAGCTCAGTGAGATGGACTCTGTCTTTCATGCTACACAGGACTAAGTGAAAATCCTAAAAATATTCCCACTGCCAGAAGTATGTTGGGTAAGCCACCATGGGGCTGGCAGATTAGCTGTAACTGTGAGTTATATTGACTTTAGAGATGTCAAATCCCAGGTAGTATCTAATGTTTAAATCACAGAAATTCTGCTGGAATTCTAACATAAACATTACACATTACAATGAAGGCCTTCCTTTTAAAATCAAATGAATTTTTATGAAATAGTACACCTCATATCTCTTCAAGTGAAGTAAAACTGTTGTAATATTTGGGTGTTATCACTTTATCTTTGCAGTACTTCTCACTGATGGAATGCATTGGCCACAGGCCTAGGTTTCAGCTGTGAAAAAATCCCTCATAGATATTTCTTAAGTATCCATCCCTTTAAATTCTACCACTTTCTACAAACCTGGTATTTTATAACTGCTTTGTTATTGGTACTGCCCAAACCTGCATTGTCCAACTTTTGTGCCAGTTCTACTAAAAATTTCATCACCTAAGTAGCCATCTGCTGTTAACCCCTGCAAAGCAAAGGGCACTCATCTGTGAGGGCAAACACTTACCAGGCATCAATTCTCACTTTCCTAAAAACCAGGAGTCATACATCCAACTATAGGTACAGGTAGAGAGAGATTAAGAAGGTAGCAAAGAGTGATACCTTAAATAATACAGCAATTTATAGTATGGTTTTGATTACTGACCATAAAAGTAAAATTGTAAAAGCAGTTTTTGTAACTCCAGTGCATGCCCAACCCCACAAAGCTTGATGGATGCTCAGAAAATGAAATCAAATTACCCAAAAAATAAAGCTATTAGAAAATATAAATTCCTAAAGAAGGTTCATTTTTCAGTAACTTTAAGATGTGCATAGCAGTTCTTGTATAACCAATCCACTCTCCTCTTCTCATCTAATTTTTGAAGTACTACTTAAGGCTTCTCTTGCAAGGAGCATGAATGGAAAACTTTTTGTACACCAAGCATGCTCAGTTATATGTCCTCTTCCTCTCTAAATATGCCTCTAAGGTTTAATCTTTTTTGGAAGTCACTGGTAGCTGAATCTGTAGGTCAAAAATCAGCCATAATTTGGAGGTATTTTGCATATGGTTGGATGTGTTTCCAGAGAAAGGAAACAGTCGTGGATGAGTCACTTAAATGTATTGTTTTAGGGGCTGAACTTTCTGCAAAATTACAATCAAATTATATTTGGAGGAAAAATGTTTACTTTGGCATTTTTATGAACTTTGCTTTGCAATGGAACTTCATCTATCTAAGTACTGATAAACATAAATCTCTATTTATTTACACACCCAAACACCACAAGAAGTTGGGTAGAGTCACTCTTGTGAACTGGGAGACCAAAATTAACTTTTTTACTCTCTCAGATATTCTAAAGATTTTTTTTCCTCATTACTTTCCAGGGGAAAACATCAAATCTATTTTGCATCAGAGTTCAGCCTCCTCAAGCTAAACCTGGAGCACCCAGCTTGTTTGGAAGAGAGTGACAATTATTTAATAAACAGAGTCATGAATAAGGCTGCTAATTTTAACATCTCACATGTATATTAGACACAAAGGTGGGGTCTCTCTTGCTTTGAAGTTATTCCTCTGTAATTAATGTCTACATTTTACAGATTCTAAGGACTCAAGGCTATACATAAGTTGCATGCTTAATTTTCAACACAGAGGTAGCATTAGGGATTTAAATTGCATTAGTGACAAACACAGGCTTGTGTAATCTTCTGGCTCAGGTCAGAGAAGATCCAGAAACCCTTGGAGCTAAAAAGCCCACAAGTAAACACAGGGAATTAAAGTAATTGAATTGTATAAGTGTCAGTGGACAAAGACCTTTAATTTGAAACAAAATATTGGAATTGTTTTCCCTTACATATGCTACCAAATTATTCAAGTTTTGTTCTCTTGTAGAGATTGACCAGTAATTTCCAGAAACCCAATTAAAAAAACCAAAAAAGCCAACCAAACACACACACATACAAAAAAAAAAAAAAAAAGCTTCCAGCTGAAGTCTGACAAAATTTCAGACTGGAAACCTGTTAACTGAATGGACAAACATACTGGAATTATGATACAAGCTGTTATTTTCTGCAAGAATATTTGCAGTGTTGTGCTGATTTATGCTAATGATGTACTGAAATACCTGGAGTCAGCAGCTCCTCATTCCTTCCTTCTCTAACTAACCAGTCCTTCCATGCTTCTTAGGAAAAGAAGTCAGTCACAAGTTTTCTCTATGGGCAAAAGATAAAAAACAAGGATGAAATTTGACAGTTTTAAAATATCTTTTGTTTTACTTGTGAGGAAGATCAGCCACAGGGAAAGACACAGTCTGGAACTAACCCTGTGCATTTAAATATTCCATTCTACATGCTGGGTTTTTTTCTTAGCCTCCTGTTCACATTTCCTTAACTATTTCTGCTTTAATTTGTCATATCTGAAGAAACCCTGTACCTGATCATTAAAGTGGCTCTGACTTAGAAGATTTCAACATTACTGGCAATGAGTTCCCATTTGCTTTCCAGGATAATTATTGAAACACATCCTGCTCAATATAATATTGGGTAAATCTACCCCAACAAAATACAAGGAAGTAGTCACAAAATAAATAAATAAAATAAATAAAAGTTCATCAGAAAGAGGGACTTTAACTGTGGTTGCTTGGATAATTTGGATTCCACTGTCTTTTAAGTTTTAAAAGTATCCAGAATGCTATCTTATTTTGGAATAATGAAAAACAAATGGGTTAATTTGATTTATTTCAGTCTCCCTCCAAAGCTTTGTTTCTCCAATCTGTTAAGTTCTTGTTACTGGTTAGAGTTGATCTCCCTCCTAAATTAACCTCTTTGGAAGGATAAATCTATTTCTAAATAGAAAAGAAATCAAGCAGGCAGGCAGAGCAGTGTCTCTGTGATTGCTGAGCTGTGATGAAGATTTTTACCTAGGAAAGAGAAAAGAACTCCAATAAACTTTTTTTTTAGTGCCTGTTCTTAATGCAATTGCTAAATTAGGAGATATATGCCCAATAACCCTGGCACAGATTTAGCTTGGCAATGACTGACAAATCCACAAGGGCAGAGCACTGACTGGGGAGCACAATTTAGGACATGAGAAACTATTTTTCATAGCAAAACCATTCACATAAAAAAACCCCAAACAACTCAGGATTTTGGTTCTCATTCAGTGTCTTCCACATCCTACTATGTAGCTGGAAAACAGTAAATTTAATTGTTGTTAGCAAATGCAGAAAGATAAATGGTTGCAGGAGAGAAGGACTGGAGATATATGGAAAAGAAGGGAATTTAAATAGGAGAGGAAACTACAGCTTTTATGTTTTTAGAGCATGGGTTTTTTAGATCAGGGCTCTAGAGCTTCAGGTCTTAAAATCATAGCTTGGAGACCCTCTAAATTCCAGCAATTAGCCCAGACAGAAGAATTTGGATTTACTCTTCTATCCCAGACACTTCATTGGAATTTCACAAGGTAATCTGAGCTGAAATTGGTTTGCATTTGTTCAAAGTTTGAAAAAAACCCCAAACTGACCCCATTATTCTGTGAGAATTTACTGCAACAATAAGAAGCTCAGTAATTAATGCACTCCTTAACATCCCTAAGGAAAATGGGATCTTTGGCTGGATGCACAGCTCTTGTTTAGATGGGTAAAGTGAAACAAAGAAAAAAAATTTAAAAATCCTGTGGCAAAAGAAAAGAAACCAGAAAGAAAAGTTAACTAAACCAGACAATCAGGATACCCTTCTGAACACAAAATCACAAAGAAATACGAGAAAAGAAATATTCAAAGAAATATTCAAAGGAAATATTCCAAGGAAATATTTTGGCTGTTCTTTCATAATCTCTATTAGTAGATAAGTTCCTTGAACCTCAGCTATCATGTCTGGCTCTTACCCAGTGGAGTTTATAACTTGTTTCATCTGATGCTTGGACCAGGTCCCTCTGGATCTATCTGACCTTAAAAAAATTGTGAAATATCAAAATTAATTCAACAAACAGTCTAAAGAAAGCAGTGACAAAAGCAGTATATTCCAAACAAAGCAGGCACTGTGTATTGTAGCTGCCCTACTACTTATTGCAGTTTTTCTTTGCAAAAAAAAACCCCACCATTCATGAATTTCCCAAGTTGTGGTTCTCCTGTTTGTTTTTTTTCTCAGACACAGGTATGAAGCTGCCTTAACTTTATACTTTTGGCCAGGACATACAAAGAGCTGGTGCTCCACTTGCATTTTCAAACTGGAGTTCAGAGGGTGGTACCCCTTGAGGGCTGATTTTACCCTCAGCAAGTACAACAAATTTAATCACAGCTTCTAGCAAAAGCAGGGGTAAAGATTTTTAGCTGCTATGAAAAGGCACTGAAGAACATTCTAACACCTGGATGCAAACACCAGGGCAATGGGCTGGATGTAGAAAAAAAATGAAAAAATGTTTCACAGCATTAAGTGCTGAAAACCAGCAGAAAGCTGCAGTTCCTCACAAAATATCTCTACATGCAAAATTATCTTCAGGCTCAATCATACAATTTATGGACACGCACAATGAGTCAGCTACTGCTTGGCTTTCCTTTGATTTATTTTCTCCTATCAGATGTCTGTTCTCAATCTGCAGAGCCTGGAACTTTAATTTTTTACATTTTTTCCTGTTTATTACTGACATCAATGTGTTTGTGCAATATTTAGAGTGCTCCTCAGGAAAACTCAGTAGTCAGGCTTTTTGTGAATAGCACAGTTCAAAGACTGAAAGAGAGATGTGTGCAGCCCATTTGGTATTTCTTTATTTCTTTCTATCATATATTGATTCTTGCTACAAAGGTGGGAAAACACTCTATTGTGAAATCAGCTTACTGGAGAAAAAAAAACCTCTGGAGCTTCACTGCCAAATGAAAAAAATGAAAAAAAAATCAGCAAGCAACCAAAAAAACCCCAAAAAGAATATTTGTTACTTCAGAAGATCAAGCTTGTTCTAATTAGGACTTGAATTTCTGTAAGAAGGCAGAGCAATCACATGCTTAAGATTTCTGCAAAAAAACTGCAATATCAGTTTTTCTGAGATTAATTTTGATCAGGATTGGAACAGCCAGGACTTGATTTTGGATGAGTCCCACAGACCACAGGTAATAACCTGGGGAGCATCAGGCTGGAGTGACTTTGGTTAATTTAATCTCAAAGTACAGTTGCTTGGTAACCCAGTTATCAAAGTCTTGTTGATCCCAGAGAGGAGACTTTGGAATGGTAAGCACCTTGCAGAATTAAATACTCTTACATGAAATACTTCATGACAAAAAAAACTTCCAGCCAGTGATGTAATAGCACAAAACAGAACATAAGGAATAAGGTTTCCAAAACTAGACCAGAACAGGATTAACTTATTTCAAGAGTTTTCAATGGGACTTTTAAAATCTGTTATTGCCAGAACCATTATTTAAGAATTGTTACATTGAGAGTACATCATTAAAACCTCTATTATGCACCAGAAATGGTTTGGGCTTTACTTCCAAGTTATAGGATTACTGCAGGTTTTTTTCTCTTAATTAAGCATTATATGTTAATTCTGCTTTCCTTCCTTAGAGTCATTAGCATACAAATACAGGCAGCAACTCTATATGCAGCTTTTAAATTACAATGGACTAATGATTTATTAAAAAATAAACATGCTCCCTGAAATTACTGTTGCTCTAACACTCCCATTAATAAATGCACATCTAGAATAGAAATGATCCTAAAACTAATTTGAACGAGATGTACAAATTAAATTTTAAATAATTAAATGGGTATTTACTATTTTAAATGCTATGCTTTGTTTAAAACATATGCCTTTGATTTAGAGGCTATTTTGTTTTCCACTTCACATAATTAAAAAATATGTTGGAGCATTTCTCAGTTGAAGTGTGTTATCTTTTGTAGAGAATGTAAATAACCAATTATAAGCCACAATATAAATTGGTGAAGATTGTGGCAATGTTCTGAAGAAAGCTGCTTAATTTGAGGAATTGTCAGAAATACATTTTCCTGCAGAATGTGAGAAATGTAATAGCAGGGAAAAAAAAAAAAAAAGCAGGAATCTATGTTCTTCATATCCTATCCATTCTTTGTACCATCATCAACTGGAATTTGATATATCCATTTATATATCTCCATATCCATTTTGCTTATCATAGAACAGGCAGAGACCTACATTCTACCTACTGATACAGAAAGTATGCATCACATCACCAGTGAAAATAAAGTGCTGTTGTGTGAGATGCATGTCTGGTTTTATTTTACAATATATCCCTCTAAAGAGGGGTGACAAAGAGCTCCCTGGAGGAGGGGGGATGTTATTCCTACCTCCTGAGTTCTTCCCTTGCTTCCAAAGTGTGGCTGAGGAAGAGCAGCATCCACAAGCAGCATGCTACAAAAAAAAAGACAAGGAGCACCCAGGCATGGAGTCCATGACTTGGGCACTTTTTTTGTTGCAGTCTGCATTTTGGAAAAACAAATGTGAAAGAGAATTCTAAATGAGCTAGAATAATCTTCCCCCCATAGCTTGCCAAATGCCAGGGACACTTCTCTCTTATGTTGAAAGCCTTTGTAGAGCAGATCAGGTGTTGTTTGTTAATCCATAGGGAATTTCCACATCTTCCTTTTCTTAGGTATCAGATGGGGAGCTCTTGGCAGCTGACCAGAAAGGCAGTACCTTTTCTCTACCTCATTATCTCTTGGAAAAGTTTGCTCCTCATCTCTGCTGCAGACACACTCTCTTTCTCATCCTAACTTGTCTCAGGTGGCCCTATTGTAGTGAGGTCAATTCCCTAAACCCATTTGGTGAGATTGCAGAAAACTCACTCCCTGCTACTACACAGTTGCATCAGCTATTTGTACCTTTGAGAGGCCTAAAGGAGTTTTCTGCAGGGCCTTTTCAGTTCCTAATCTCTTTTCTATAACAGCTTCTCTGCCAAGGTTCTTCCAGTAGTGCCCTATAGGCTCCACAGACCACTAAAACAAGGAAATAAGTGAAAAAAAAAGCTGATGAGAGAAAAAGGGGGTAAGATAGGACATGTGGGAAGCACCAAGCAATTCAGTTCCACATGGCCTCAGTTCTGCTCTGCAAGCTCTCCATCCTACTAAGTGAGAAAATATTGGCAAACCCCACTGAAATATCAAACCAGACATTTGTAGATGTGTTTTGTAGGATAAATATAATCCTCATGCCAGGCAATACCTGCCACTTAACAGCAGTGGTCTGGAGCAGAAAACATCTGGCTGCAGCTAATGAGCTGGTTTGTAGCCTTCTTCAATGTTAATAGCAGTGTGCAAAGGTGACAGTGGGAGGCTGCTTCACTTCATAAAGCATTACAGAAAATTCTCTTTTGTGGTGCAATGTCACTGATGTTCCAGATTTGATGCATTATATTTGGTGCATTTGATTGTTGTTGGGAAAAAAATTTAACTCCCCCAAAAAAATTAACTCCCGAAGCCCCTCTAAAGCCTGTTGCTAAAAAATGTTGGCACTGAAAAAAAAAAAAAAACAAACCAACCCAAACAACAAAACAGCTGTAGCAGAAAAAGAAGTCTTTAAAAATTTCCTCTTTTTGGAAGGTATAATGTTATGGGAAGGACAGACTTCTGCCCACAAAAGAGAACTGATTTTCATGCAGCTGAACCTTCCCCCTGTACAAGTGGGAGATATTAATCTCAGGGTAAATAACTGAATCTCTCTATAAATGCCAATTCCCAAAGAGAACTGCTGCAGGTAAAAAATGAACCTGGGGCACTGCCTGCCATAGGTAAGTGGACAAATGGACTTATTTTAAAACAAGATGTTTCTTTCGTTGGTTTATCCCTCCAGTTCAACTCAATCAGGCCACTCAGCTGAAATGCAGCTTCTCAGATGAGAAACCATCTTAAAATAACTTCTGTCAGCCTCAGCTGACCCAAACAATTTGTCTTTGTGTTTAGATGGATACTCACGACCAAAGTCTCTAACTGACTTTTCCAAGGAGTAATATACCAGGTATTTTCTTTGCTGGCTGGCATAAAGAAAGCAGAATCATTTTATTTTCAAGCCCAGTGAGGTTACTATTTAAAAGCATTTGTGGGAAAGCTTGGTCTCAGAGATGCATTTTGTATTTTTTTCAGAAATAAGCAGAAGTCACCTTGTATTGACTCTCTGGACAATACATAAGCTTCTAGCCCTTAGTTCAGTTCACAGTAGTGCATAGCTGTGAGAATTTTATGGATGGAAATGGAATCCTTTTGGGGATTACTGTGTGATAGGCTCTGCCAATTATATCATCAGGATTTAAAAAAAAAAAAAAGAACACACAATGACCACTACATATACTGCCTGACCCTTCTTCACTCCAATTTGCCATGAAAATCATCGTGGTATTTCCATGGGGAAAAAGACAAAAGAAGAGAAATGATCTCACTCAAGTCCTCCCTTCCCAACCATTAACTTGCAAGTAAAGTAATTTTTAAGAGACTGAAATCTCTGTTTTCTCAGGCAGAGTCAGAGCAGAGTTCTATGGCATGGCTTGGCCACCTACTTATAGCTCTCCACTCCAGGGTCACTGAAGAACAGTAATTTGGTTTTTTGCTGTTCAGAAGCAAAAATTAACCTGTGCTTGTTCAAGCCACCACTTACAGGTAACCTTCTGATTTTGCATACATGGTTTTAAATGAATGCACGAAAGGGTAATTAATTTATTACAAAGGGGGCTACTTTTATAGGTTGTACTAATGGCTGAAAGCTTAAAGGTTTTTCTGCTTTAAAGAATAATATTAATTTTTTTTTTTTTAAGATCAAAAGGAGATTGAAGAAATGATTTCTATAAGAAGCTGTAGCCTTCTGAAGCATTTACTTCTAGCAGTGATGTGGTTTCCTTCGGATCTGAATGTGCTGAACCTCAATCAGGATGCAGAGCAGTCAGCTAAAGGGGGACTTCAAAAAGCACTGAAAAAGGGAAACCTGAGTAAAAGTTCACAGTAATTTCTGCATACAGCTCTGAAAAGGGAAAGGCTTTGTAACATCAGTCCTCAATTTGCAATTTAAGGTGCACTGTTCATCTAAGATGCTCTTCTTAAGACTGCTTTTTGCTTTAGGATTCAGACAGACAAAAATTAGCCTTTGAATGTTTTATCTTTTTAAAATTCTTTTTCTTCTTACATTTCAGAAGCCTGAAAGTCTTTAAAATGGGGACTTCTTTACATACCTCTTTGGACAAAGAGAATAGCACCTAACTGAATCATTTTCCACACTTTTAATGTGAAATTTTAGAAAAGGAACTCACCTCAGTGGATAAGAATGACTAATCCTTCAAAAATATGAATAAAGAAAACTGAGAATACCTAAAATGAGGCTGCACAAGAAAGCATATCCTATCTTAACACAGTTTTAATCTTTTAATACATTTCAAATATCTTTTCAATTCTGAAAAAATATGGAGCATGATTCTAGTAAAGTACTGAGAAAGCACCCAGGAGACATGGGCAGCCTAATACAAACTGTACAGAAATACAGCCCTGTGGCTTTGCTATAAATATATGGCACGTATAAAAACGTGTAAATACACTAGTTTTAAATTTTTTTTTTTTTTTTTTTGAAAGTTACAATTTTCCCCTCTGCTGTATTTTGAAACAAATATAACATCTTGCTCAACAGAATGTAATGTTAATAGGCAGTTCCCATAGCAATGACAGAAAAACAGAGAGGAAAAAGCAGAAATGAAAAAGATTGAGTGGGAAGGGGAAGCACCTAAGAGCAAGTGCCTTTGGCAAAATATTGACAGATGTAATGAAGAAGCACCAGCAGAGGAGGTTAAAACAGTAGCTCCTACTCCTGCTGAACACTGAAATAGTGGGTCTTATAAAATGAATTAATAGAAGACAAGACAGTCACAGATTCCAGAAATGACAAGTTGTCAGAGCCTTCTCTTAGAGCCAGATCCCATGCTTGTAAAAGCTATAACTCAATTCAGGGTGCCAGAAACCAGAAAGAATCAACAATGTAATTTATATGCTAGCAGCAGAGCAGACACCACATCAGGTAACACTGGCACAGAAGGGATGAGAAAGACAACGTTGATGAGAGCAGCAGCCCAGGAAACCAAACTGGTTTTGTAACAGAGAACAGACTGGGGAAAATGTAGCAAGGCATCAGGCCAGAACAGGAACTAAATTTCCAAGAGGAGACAGGAATGTGGCAGGTGAGACAAAAATAATATTTTTGAACAGCAGTTAGGTCACCAAGACCAATCCATGGGGGGATTCAACCATCAGCTAATGAGCTCCTGGGAATTAATGCCATTAGCACAGCCCAGAGGGATGGCTCCAAATAGCCAAAATATTACCCACCAGGCTGCTCCAGTGCAGAAGGGGACTTCCTCCTCCTTCTGTCTCATTTCCTCATTGCTCTATAACCAGAAGGATGATCCTGCTGTGTGCTGGCATGAGGAAACAATCCCAAGCAGACTTGCAGCCCCTTGCTGGGACACAAGGGAGCTTCTAGCAGCAGCTGCAAATGGCTGTTCCATCACTACTGCCCTAATCACTCCTCATCCCCCACCCCTGACTCCAGCATTTAGAGCACACCTGATAAAAAGATTGATTTAAAATATAAGTAACCTCTCTGCTGAGTGCCAAGTACTTGATAAACTATTTAAAAGCAGGCTCAATGTCTTAAGGACAGAGATAAAGCAGGATTGCTATGGGTCTGCTCTTCTATAGCAAGGGATGTAAAGACTCCTGTTCCTTTATCTTTCACTTTTATTTGCCTGGTTTTTTGCTTGTACAATTCAAGCTTCTTTCCTGCATAGGTCAGACACAGCAGTCGTGGAGGAAGACAGAGGGAAAACAAACTAAGAAAATGTAAATAAAAAATCAAACTTGCAGATAAACCTTCAAATATGGTACTGTGGAAAAAATAGAATGTTCCCAAGGTTCTCATCTCTGAGTGTCAGATGTGGCCACTGGTAGGAAATAGAATTATCTGGCTTGTACTAATTTTCACCTAAAATATAGACATTAAATGGAATCTGCCCATACAGGTTGCATGGAAACCTGGAAAAATCTTAGTAACCAAGTTGTCTGTTGTTATGAATTATAAGGAAACTTTCTTTCTGCTTTTTTTAATCTGACCTTTTGTTAATGACTATTTTATTTTGGCAAGCTAATATCAGAGCATACTAATGTCATGATCCCTAAAAACAGACTAATTAAGTTCTCTAATGATGTCCAACAAAACCCAGTGTCAGTCTTATACCAAACAACAGCACAAACAAGCAGTTAGACTGATTTAACACTGTTTCCATGCATCTCAAATACAGCTTTTCAGCATGAAAATTCATCTCTGAGTTTGCTTAGGAGCTTAAGAGAGGAAAGGTGAAAGCTTCCCAGATTTTATCAAAACTCTCTGCTAAATTTGTCAGAACCAGAAGTTTTAAGCACATAAGTTCTTTAAACACAGAGGTAAGCCTCAGAACACTTGGGTGCCCAGTGACCCAGCCAAACCTAAATAAATCTCCAAGGCTGTGAAGAATTTCAGCTCAAGATTATTGCTTTAAAAAGAAAGCTGAAAGTGAAGAAGTATTTCAAAGCCTATTCTAATGTGTCTTGACTCTGAAAATGAAGAAAATCCCATAACTATATTCACATTTGTAACATCCTTTTACATATCACCCCTGATCTGTAATGATTGCAGTACCAGTGATAACAATTGCCCTGACACCTGAACAGCTTAACAAGAAAAGGCAATTTTAGGTTGCAGCAGTACACTGCTTTCCTTTCTTTGAAGCTGAATAATAAATTTGAAATTACTCTAATTTTTTTGGAAAAGTGCAGACGTGTGATGGAAATGTTAATAAAGAGTGTAATGTTGGGTTTTGGAGCTCTAGAAAAGAGAAATGTAAATAGAGCACAAAATTGGACCAGCTCTACTGACAGAAAACCCAGAGAAGCAGCTGCAACAGATCAGTGGTATGTAATGCTATCATCTATATACACTTTTCTGGGACACTGAGGCAGGGAAAGAGACAAGTGTTAATTTATTCTTTTTCTTTATGTTCAACATATTCACTGCCACTTGTCAAAGTATGGCCTACATTCCCTTCAAATTTTTTGCAGCCTGTTGCAAGATACAGAATTATTTTGGGGTTGCAGCTTACAGCTGACTTTGCTGTTGGGTGAATAACATCCTTTCCAAGCAACACAAAGGTAGGAATGTTCATTACTGTAATAATTAGCAGCTGGTAAGACAACCAGGGTAGGATCAACCAGTAGGATCCTACCTACTGGTAAGGATCAACCAGTTTTGCACTGGTGGAGTGTTGCACAAAGCACTGGAGATAACACTAATTTGGCACATGCTGCTGCAAGACTCAAATCTGTGGTTCTGATGTGCATCTGCTTCCTTTGAAAATAAATAATTAGAGATAGAGAAAAAATATGGACACAGAAAAAGAGTGCATGCTTGGCTGGTTAAAAAGTCTAAGTAAACAACTGAGTATAAAAAAACCAGTGATGCTAAAGAGGACAGTGGCTGAAGCACTGGGAATTTTTTCTGGAATTCCCACTACTGCTACAATTTTAGAAAGACATTCATGAAAAGGTAACACTTGTTTGTGCCCAAAAATGACCTCCCTTTTTTATTATTTTTTTTTTTTTTGGCATAGTTATTGTGAGGTAAATAAGCTACTTGGTTATTTCTTTAAGATTAGGTTTCCAGGCTTGCAATTAGCTGAGATATATGGCTCCTATCACCTTAGCAGTGTCATTTTTTTATCAAAGTGCAGCAGAAGTTAGATTGATGAAAGAGAGTCAACCATATTAAAAGTGGACAATCTGGTCCTAGCTGTGCCAGGCTTCAGCATGCCATGCAGAATAAAAATAATGGAAGCAGAAACAGATCTATTTTTTTTCCTACCAAACTTTGGAAATGTCCAATAGTTCTTTTAGCTTAAAAAAAAATATATATATATATAGGAGAAAAATAAACTGTCAATTATAGTGTCATCTGTTTCTGTCAATTATAACCATATTTGCCATGCATTGCTACAAACAGCTGTGCAAGATCAAACCCTTCAGCCAGGACTCCAAGGCCAATTAAAGAATCTTGTGGAGGGATGAAGGTTTTTTGGAAACATTTTGCAGATTGTAATAAAATTAAAAAAAAGTTTCTGATTTTATGTAAGAAGAAAAGATGCCAATTTCTATTCTAATTAAAATAATATGCCTCCTGCTCCTGAGATACAAAATTTTAGCCAGACTTGGGAATTCAGAGGCCTGAATTTCAGATCTTTGAACTGAAAGAATCTGATTTTCAGAAACTGCTCTGGATCTCCTCACTGAAAAGCAGTTTTGTAGCAATAGAAATAAAGGAAGTTATCAGACTTCTCAAGATCAACTGTTTGATGCAGTTGGTGGAATTTCTGTGAGAGGAATATGTCCAGTAGATCCTTGTGTTCTACAGGGTAAATATCCATCCTGGTGAGGCTGAGGAAAAGGAAAGGAGGGTGTAGTTGCTGCTAAAAGTATTTGCAAACCAACAACTCAAAAAACACAAGCCAAGGGTGTTAAATGAAGTAGCTTAGAAGATGGATAAACCACTAATTACACTTCTAAATAGATCTTGGAAAACTAAAACCATTCCAAAGGCAGCCTTGTCCTGCCAGCATCATCCCAATATATTCAACTTCCAAAAGAGATTACCCTAGGGAATTACAGGCAGATCAGCCTGATGACTATCCTGTAGAAATTAGTGGAAGTACTGCCATATCATAAGCTCCAGGAGCTAAAGTAATTTTCACTTAATTAAGCAGATAACTGGATAGAATGTGGCTGAGGTGTACGGAACAGAGAGGAAAAGAGAAGGTGAAGAGAGATGAACTACTGATTTTGTCTTTCAGGTTAAGCAAGCTTGTAGTTAAATAAGATAACTTCTCAACACAGGATTTTTGTGGGTGGTCCAAAAAAATCACTAGGCAAATTCAGAGAAGAAAGTCAGGAAACTCAGATATAGAAAGGGTATTTTTAGCTCTTGAGGCTCCAAATTTCTGAAAATGTGCAGAGTATTCCAGAAAAATATTTCTATTTGCCTTCTGTTATGCATTCCCCAGCATGAGGCATTTGATTTTTGCACAGACATAGGTTAATGAGCTTTGATATGGTCTTTTGCATAATTCTCTGGCAATCAAAACCATGTAGTAAATTATTGTAATCTAATTAAAGCCAGAAAAATACAGATGACACCTAACAGTTAAAAAATTACACAGTGAATAGAAGGCAAAAGCAGAGTACTCATAAATTTTCATAAAGGAATGTTTAGTACAGGGGGAAAAAGGATAACTACATTTAAAAGTACATTCTTCTACTTTTCTCCTTCCTTTTTTTTCCCTTCTGCTTCTCTTTTCTGCCTCAGAGTTTAACACTGGTTTTGTCTTGGATGAAGCTTTTATATATGGATGCTAGATTTTACCTGGCTGGAATGGAGGACTTGTTCTGCCTGAAGAACAATATATTGGCCAAAGCTGGAAGCAGGTTACTGAAAGGAATTAATTACTATACTAAGTTTTTTTCAATTATTGTAGAAACTGGTAGATAACTGACAGATCCAGCTATCTGAACAATCAGGGAATTTTCCTTTATCCATACATAACCACCAACTACCAGATTTGGTGTAATGAAAACTTTCTCCAAAAATAGTGTTCAAAGAGAAACATAACTTGGAGGTTTAGCATTTCCTCTGCAGATTTTACTTCCCTGCTGAAATATTTTCCTGCCAAGATGGATGTCTTGATGACACCAAGATCTCTGTGGTCTTTGCTGTCTGAAGGGAAGAAGTGCTTTAGTCTAATTAGGATCTCTGGGCTTCATGTAGTGTGAGCCATAAAGGCCTGTGATATCAAAGAGCTTGGATCAGATTAAATAATCCCTTCTGATCCTAAACTTCATGAAATTATAAAAGTTTCACAAACCCCAGTTGAGTTAACAGTGTTGTATATACCAATAGCTTGTGTTTCTGAGACAGAGCTCCCTGGTTTCATCTTGGTTCTGCAATGTCAGTTTTACTGAGTTTGAACTGGAGCAGCTTGCCTTTGATACTCTGGCCTTGTTTTAAATAGCTTCAGAGAAATTTTGTACAAGACTATAGATGGAGTGACATTAAACCAGCTCAGATTCAGTCAAATAATAAGAAAAAGGAACTACATAATTCTTGATTCTCTTAGAGGACTGATCTTAGCAGAGTGTTTAGATTTGGAAGCTCTGTGTAATAGCTTCAGGCCATGTGGGTAGCTGGGGATTTTTATGTTTTGCTTTTCTTAAAGCTCCTACTATGACAAATTAGAAAGTTGGAATTCATTCAGAAACACACAGAGAAATGCAAAGGAGTGGGTAGCACTTACGGAGACAAATAGTGAAGCCTTTGGAGCTGAACACCTTTTAAATGCATGGCACAAGAATATTCAGTCAGATATTTAAATTTAGGGATATGTTACTTGATCTATCATTTGATTTCCAGGCAGGGATGACCAGAAAGGCATATGAAAAACATCAGACCTTTTCTATAATTCTTGTATGCAATATACTGCAGGTAGTCATGTTTCTTCTCTATTCCTCTTGTCATTTTAATTTCTTTATATAGGAAAGATAAAATTTTAATTTCTCTTAGTTTTGTCTCTCCATATGCTTTGATGAAGTTCATTATTGAGGCTTTACAAATAACCCTTTGCACAAGAGGAGTTTTTGATACTGTAATATCAAACCTATGCAGTACCCATAATCTAAGAATTACAGTTCTATATTGCAGAGAAATGCAGCAGAAGATTTGGAAAGTCAGATTCAGAGTAACTCCACATTTTCTAAGTACCTAACTGACTGTAACATATGCAGGGCAGTGGGAGAATGGGAAGGATTGCTGCCCTATTTCAGGTACTATTTCAAAGTAGATGATTCACCAATTTCTTCAGGTGTATTTTCACAGAAAGCTTTTGAATGTAACTCCTGAAGCTCTTTTGGAGGAAAATAAAAATTAAATATACTGGGGAAAGGGCTTAAAAAAAAAGCCAAAGAGAAAGCAATTACTGAGGACTAAAAGCATGTTTGGCTAGTTGAGAGGACACTGATACAAAGTTCTGCAAATCTCCTGCTACACACTTCAAAACATTAGTAACTCAGATGAATAGATTTACCTTGCTTGGTAACCTGAACTGGAGTTGAAATTTCTTCCCTTCCAAACAACCTGGGGATTCTTTACTTCCCTTTCTCACTCTCTCTGTCTTTCCTTCTCCCCCTCCCAAAGGATTTCTACAGCAATCCCATGTGCTAGGGAGTTTTGAGCAAGGATACATTTCTCTCCAAATTTTCTACAGAATAAGTCTTTTTAGGTGGATTCTTTGGGAATAGCTGATAGGCAAGTTGCTCACAATCCATCCTAAATCAGCAGTGGGCAGGAGATCCAACTGTTTAGCTCCTGTACAATCCCATTCCACACCAGGGGATAAAAGACCTTTTTTCTTTCTCTCCCAGAAAAAGAAAAGCTCAGCTCATTTTTGTCCTTCTTTATCATTCTCTCTTCCACTGTTTCTGCAAGGGATTAAAAATCCCTGCAGCACTCCTTTTTTCCTCTGCTATATCACTTGGCATAATGAAAGACATCAGTGCTCCCTCCAGGCTCTAGACTTGAGTTTTCCAAGTTTAAGAGAAGTGTTCTTGTCTCCTTGATTACTTGGCTTGGTTAAAGAAATGATTTGCAGGTCCCAGTTGTACTGATGAAGTTAATCTGCTGTGTCCCAAACCAGTCAAGGATCTCATGTTGAGATCAGCTCAACAGAAAACCACACAATCCTAATAAATAAACTTCAGCTTTAGAGCCATGAAGTTACCAAAACCCTAGTTGTGTCTCTGATGAGTGTTACATCCATGCCCTCTGCTTTGGAGCCTCTGGTGCTTTCTCTACAGGATCTTGAGTAAATGATTGGTGTTGCTGGGATGAATTGGTTCAATTAGGAAACTCTCTTTAATCACTTCCTATGCTAAGAGGCTGCTATTCCAAAAGAACAAACTGAAGAGATGTGGTTAGCAACTGCAGTTATCTGTTAGTCAGGCAACAAGCTCATCAATGGTACAAAGCAAACAGGAACTAAAGATCAGGGGAAAAAAACCCACACAAATGAGAAGTGAGGATATAAGTAACTTCTTGAAGAGCAGTAGAAGAACTGCAGGAAAGCTCCTAATTAGCCAGTAGATTGCAGCGAGTCCTAAGAAAACTCAGTGTATGGGAGCACCCTTAGAGAATAAACAGAGTAATTTACACAATTCTATTTTTCTAATAAAATTATAAAATATCTGTGAAATACTAACATGTTCTACTGATTAAAAGCCTTAAAGTTGACCAAAATTACAATGACTTCAAAAATGTAATGGATAAATATATTGAAAGCAGAAAGCACTGAAACTGTATCAGTCATGTTCTGTCTTTCCTTTTGTTCCACCTTCTATATATAACCACAACATAACTTTAATGGAAAATGCATGGTTTTATCAGAAGTGCTCATTAAAATTAAATTGGGATTAAAACATAGACTGTGGGGAAAAAATGAGAGATTTCCTTCAGCCTCTGGATCTTTTAGCATCTTCTGAGACTCCTCCTCCAGTGTGGGGAAAATAAGGAGAAGAAAAGTCAGAAACAAAATCCCAAGGATTCTGAATGAGTGTGCCTTTGGAAGTAAGGTTAAAGCACTCTTTAGAAAACCTGGAATATCATGAGCACCTGAGGAGTACAAGCAATGGAGGCAATATGTCTGTTGTTTCTAAATGACCCACCTGACTTTAGCAAAAAGTGCAAGCATGAAGAATAAAACTTATATTTTATATTAAGTATATATGCATATTTATATATACTTCATGAATTTGTTTTGTGACCCATTAAGGCCATCAGCCAACAGCAAAATTATTCTTAGGCTTCTGAGATGCAAGATTTTAAAAACATTACTAAGCATCTCAGTGGCTAATTCTTTTTCCTTCAGTGATGTGAGACACAGAGAACACCACAAAATGTGTCTGACAGAAACAGTTTCTCTCCAGAAATTAGGAATTTTATAGACCATGCCATGCATGCCCATGACACTGATGAAAGGGAGCTCTTTGTACTGACAGCTCAGCATACAGCACTGGAAAAGGCTGCTTCACCTTATGCAGCTATCAGACATTATACATGTAATTTTTATGATGACCAATAAAACCTATTTCTAGTCCATTGCAGATGGGCTCTATTTAATGGTCAGTTTCCTAATGCCATCATCTTTGCTGCTACTGTGTAAAGTGTGATGATAATTCCATTGCAGAGCACAGCACTGCTGCATGCAGATCAGATTATCTGGGTCAATTTAAATGTTATTACTGGGTCGATTAAATTGGCCTAAGGCACCACTGATTTAAAATCAATCTCCATATTGTTTTATTATACTGCAGGCTATATATCAATTTTAATACAGAATAAAACAAAAACTCTGGGTAAACAATATGTAAAGGATTAATCACAGGCTTATGGAGCTGTCACATTGGGACATCAGTTTGGTTTTTATTTTTCATTTGTTTGTTAGGGTTTTTTTTTTAAAGTGGATTTTCATTGTCACCAAAGGACCACCAGCTTTGTCTCACTACATCCAGCACCCTTGAAGTTCTTCTTTATTTGTGCAGACCCCTCACAATTTAGCAGTTTCCTTTTTAATTTTCAGTGTTTTCTATAACTTTTACTAGCCTCAGGAAAGCTTTTGTTACTAGCAACCTTATGCTTATTCCTAGGCCAATCCTATATGGGAGAAGTTTTAATAAAGTCCACATTATGTCCCTCCAAATTACCTTTAAATTCTTCATCTGCTGCACCATCTTCAAAATTCTCTCAGCTGATAAGAAACAAAACAATTCACCTAGAACAGCCAGCTTATCAAAACTGAACCACTCCATTATTACAGATACCTTCATCTTCTGCCTTCTCAGCTGCTCTGCCTCAA
Organism: Heliangelus exortis; assembly: GCF_036169615.1. Lineage (NCBI taxonomy): Eukaryota > Metazoa > Chordata > Aves > Apodiformes > Trochilidae > Heliangelus > Heliangelus exortis. The sequence goes on from NC_092431.1 coordinate 20,407,537, forward strand.
TATTTTGTTTATAAACTCACTGGAGTGGAAACTATCATTTACTGTAACTATATAGCATAGAGTCTCCATTAGTTTGAAGATCTCTGGGTGCCTCACCAATGCAACTAATAAACAGAATAAATGAGACCTACCTGGAAGCACAGTAACAGGTCATGTAGAAACTTCCCTCCTGATGTCAGAGCAGTGCATTGTCCCTTTAACACAGTTATCTGAAATGTAATAAATTGGAGTTACGTTATGCTCCACTGAAGTCCAGGCTTTCTGTGAATATCTTATTTCAGTAATATTGTAACTTAGAGAATATCTGAGTGTATAACATTAACTTTAGAAAATGGCACATATTTTTGTTTCCCACTGTTCTGCAACGGGTCTGTTATTGTATTTACAATAAGCCCAGCACAACAAAACGTTCTGGTCTTCATCCTTGATTTCAGGAAAGCTATTTCATTTTCTTGCAAGCTTATGAAACTGATAGCTGTGTGTCTGGTTTTGTAAACTTGATAGAAGTGTTCAGTTAAAGGAGAAGATCAAAGGGAAAGCTGAAAAAAAAGTTCTGGCGGGGTGAACTCATCGTGCAGAACTACACTGCACGTGTTTCTTCCAGGACACAGAGAGAGATCCAGATGCTCCCATGGGGATGGGCAGCCAGGAGCTGAGGAAACCCCAGTGCTGGCCATGCCCTCACCTGTTGGGGACCATCTTACAGGGTGTCACCATGCCAAGCAGAACACCATGCTGGCAAGAGGACCCAGAAACAGCTCCAGAGAGGGCAGTGAACCGAGCCCAGGGACCCTGTGCTGCGTGTTAGGCCCAACCAGTAACAAAGAACCGTGCAGCCCCTCACTCACCACCCTGCCCATGGAGAAGAGAAAATGCAAAAAAAACCCCAGTCAAGACAGGGAAAGTTCTCTCACTGATTCTGGCCTTTGGGGAAAAAAAATTGCTTGAATGTGTCGCCAGGACAATGAGAAACAAAACCAGTTCTTACAAAACTCTTCCCCGTCACCTTTCTTCTCAGGCCCAAATGACTTTGCTTCTGATTTCTATTTCCTCAGCCCCATGGGACAGGGAAAGGGGTTGTGGACAGGTTGCTCCTTCCTCCTCAGGGGAAGGATTCCTCACACTCTTTGTCATGGTTTAGCAGCTTGGGCAGGCTAAAAACCAGAGGATAGAATTGCTCTCTATTGTCCCCCTCCACCTTCCCAGGGGAAGATAAAATGGGAATGAGGATGAGAGACTTAAAAGCTAGAAATTAAAACTGGAACAAATGTAGATATATCTCAGTCTCAGTGATCACATTGAGAGGCACCTCAGGGCTCCTTGCCACAGGGCCAACTCAGGAGAGGGCTCCACAGCTCTTCCCATCACCAGACAGGGAACAGACCCCCCTCTACTCATTCAGGGTCCTAAGACACTCTTCTTTAGTTCCTGGTACTCCATTTTAGTTCCTCTACTCCAACGAGGGGTCCCTCTCATAGGAGAGTCTTTCATGAACTCCTCTGGTGTGAGTCCCTCCATCCCTCAGGAACAGACTGAATCCCAGAATGTTTAGGTTGGAAGAGACCTCCAAGCTCATCCAGTCCAACCGTTGACCAACACCATAAGCTAACCACTAAACCACGTCCTTAAGGACCAGGTCCAAATGCCTTTTAAATACCCCCAGGGATGGTGACTCCACCACTGCCCTGGGCCATTCCAATGCCTGACAACCCTCACAGTGAAAAAATATTTCCTAACATCCAGCCTGAACCTCCCCTGCTGCAGCTTCCACCCATTCCCTCTGCTCCTATCACAGTCACTAAGGAACAGAGGCTGTTTCCCTCCTCAACCCACCCCAACCTCTCTTGAGGCAGCTGAAGGGAGCCATGAGGTCTCCTCTCCTCTCAGCCTCTTCTTCTCCAGCCCGAACAACCGCAGCTCCCTCAGCCTCTCCTCACAGGAGCCCTCAGGATGGAGGAACTGCTACTGCCTGGGCTGCCCACAGAGTCACGGCTGCTGTGGGAGCTGTCACCTCCTCTGGCACTGAGTATTCTATGGCAGCAGCTCTACCATGTTCCTCCCTGGACTGCCAGGGTCAGCCTGACACCTCAGCACGGGCTGCAGAGGAATCGCTGCTGTGGTAACGCCGCCATTTCTTTCCTCACCGACTTGGGTATCCCCACTCAGGCACTGCTCCCTCCTGCCCCTCTCCTCTCCCCCCGCAGGTCTGTCAGCAGTTTCCTTCTCCCCTTCTTGAAAACAGAAACCAGAGACGTTTTATCATCATCATGGCTGGTGGCACAGAGGCCGTTTCAGCTCTGGAGCAGGGAATGCTTTCAGAAGCTCCTCACAGGAGCCATTCCTGAGGGCCCTTCTCCGGCTACCACCGCTCCTTCCCACAGATGCCAAAAACCTGGAGACAGGGCTACACTTCGGATCCAAAGTCCATCCTTGAGATGGGAACAAGGGATGTTCAAGGGGCTTGACTTTGATTCAGGCTGCCCACATCATGGAGTCCATGGTCTACCCAGCAGACAGTGCTGGGGCCAAGCACAGCCGCAACTTAGGTTTTGGGGATTCACCCCAGTCAATAACTAAGCACCATGTTTTTCAAGCCATAAAGCTTTGCCAAAAGCTCTCTAGAGTATCTTACTCAGACCTGGAAGGGCTGCAGCTCAGACTTTCAAATCTTCCTCACAATTATTATTTTTAGTTTCCTGAAGTATTGGAGATATCTTGTTTTAAAGAGATTCCCCTACCTGAGGCTCGGCTGCTTTGCTTCTTCCAGTTCAATCCAATTACACATTCAAAGAACCTCAACTGGTGGGGTGAGGGAGACAACCTGAAGAGTAGAAGTGGGAAAACTTGTTGGTTGATATAAAAAGTTAGAGCCACATGTACAACCAAAGTGAAAGAAAGAATGCATTCACTCCCTCCCAGCTCTCTCTAGTAAAGGAGGGCTCCATCACGTCTAATGGTTCCTTGGGAAAACAGATGCCATCACTCCAAACATTCTCCCCTTCCTTCTTTCCCCAGCTTTATATGCTGAGCATAACATCATAGAGCATAAAATATCCATAAAAACACTGTTTTCAGCACAAATCCAAAACACAGCTGTATGAAGGAAATCAATTCTATTCCATCACAGGGGCTCAGGCAGACTGAGTTGGTCTTGGGGTCCCAGGTGAGAATCATCAAGCCCATTAAGGCACAATCAGGCCCCACAAGAGCTGCTTGCTTTAATTCTTTACTTTCTTTTTTGCCTTCCTCTTCCTACCAACTACACATCTCGCAAACTAAATAAAGGTTGATTCATTTCTTCTTTGAATAGCATCATACGTCTATATCTATGAACACTTAAAAGGATAAAATGCTGAAGTATGAGGAAAGTGTTCCTCGTGCTTAAGGGAAATACAATTAGGGAAATACAATTAAATGATGTATTTTATATACTGAGTTTTCAATCACTCTTCTAAATAACTTTTTCTTAAATAGAGCTCCATCTGCCTAAATGTACAAATCAGCACTTACAAGACCCTTCTTGCCTTCATATCTTTGGACTTTTATGCTTACAATTATGAAATCAAAATGCTAATTTACTTGCACAGCTGCACATCATAGAGGAAAAAACTGGATCCTACTAGGAAAGAGAGGTAGTTTTGTTCTTTGGAGCTGGCTTTTCATCCTTACTCTTTTGCCATCCCTTATGCTATGCATTAATGCTGAGGACACGAATGACCAACACCTCTCTTGGGAGCTGAATTGAAAATAAAATAGTAACAGAAACTTCAGCATTTCAAAGGATGCTCCTGAAACCAAGTAGGTTGCAGAGAAGCATGGCAGTGGCCCTTTCCTTGTACTTTTACCTATCTTATTACAATATTTTTAAAATTAATTTTTCTCACTCATGCTCCATGTATTTGTCAGTCAAACTTTCTCAATCATTAAACATTCATTTGCTATTCTGTAATTTATTATGTTATTCATTTTAGAAGACAGCATACAAGGTTTCTTGCTTGTCTGTTCAAGTAAGGCCTAATGCTTTCTGCTAACCTCCACAAGTCATACTGAACTTGTCAGGAATATTTATCATCTGAGTTTAGGAGGTTAGCTACACATTTTTCAGTTTTTAATGGCATTCATTACTTTTCTCTTTTACTGATTTTTCACTATGTAGTAAAATGGGATTTGTGATCCATACAGTTTACATTTCAGAATTGAGCAGGTCAAAAAAGTACAAAAATAATAAAGAAAAAAAAATGGTACAAAAAACATTACAAAACAGTAAACACAGTAGAAGCTGTGCATTAATTTTAATTGATTTATCAGTTTTTGTGAAATCATACTGAGTGAAGTTTCCAAGGATGTCATGTAATTCTAACAAAATGATCTTGCCTCAACACATCATAGTTTCATTGGATTGAAGAGTGACATACACCAAATGTGTGGCACCACTTAATTTTATGGCTACATAAAAACATCTTGAAAAGCAGGTGCTTAGTTATTCAGCTTATCAGTATTCAATTTATCAGTTGAAAAACATAAGTATGTTCTTAGTCTGTGAATTAAAAAAAAAAAAACCAAAACAAAAAGTCTCTTTTTTTGTCTTAATAAAACAAAATATATACAGCTGAAATTGAATGAAACCCAGTGTATCATACTGCTTTTCAGTGACATTTATGAGCTCACTGACTAAAAGAAAACAGGGTATTTTGCCACACATATCTCATTAACTTTCAATGGGCTTTTTTGAAACTTAAGTTACTAAGTTACCACTTTATAAGCAGTATTAGTGAAAACTGTCCAGGATTTTCATATATCTCAAGCCCAATACTTGAATGCCTAAGGGCACATTCATAAATCATCAATTTCTAGGTTGATTTTTCATTAATTGAAGCTCAGATGAACCTCAGGACTTCTAAAACACAGACTGTTTTTTTTTTTTTAGAAGTCTGTCTCAAAAGGAAGCTTAAAAATGGGCATCCCAACTACACAACACTGGCTTTATGTCCATAACTTAACAGTTTGTCATCACCAAATATTGTGATGGTTTTCCTTTGATCAATTCATGCTAATGACTGAAGAAAGTACCAGGAAACAGAAAGTATCCAGGATACAGTAGCATTTTGGATCCAGGCAGATTTTAGACCAAAGGGAAGACACAAGTATAGTTGGCAACAAATTTGTTAGTATTTTCCCCTTTATTAAGGAATCCTTCCTCCAGTCACTGAGATCAGTCACTGCTGTTTGTAAGAACCCTTCTGGCACACAGAAATCCATGTGGAAAGCTACTCACTGAAATTATTCTATGGGCACTAACAAAAAAGCCCTAAATATCCAAACAAGGGTCAAACAGTTACAAATACTGAAAAATACAATTGGAAATATTATGAATACCCAGAGAAAAACCAACCAACCAAACAAAACTTCTGTTTATACAGCAACTGAGCAACCCATGTTCAAGGAGAGAAGACCAAAGATCCTTATGAGCCACCACTTTTACCAAAGGAGTAATTCATACCAAGAAAAAATTGCACTTATTGGATTGCTCTGCTAGGGATGGTATTTCTATTTCTCTTCTCTTTAATGTGTTTAAGACCTAGTTTAGCTAATTTCACTTTTCCTTGATGGGAAATTCTTCAATGATTTATGGATGCTGACTCCCACAGTTCTGAAATGGAGAAATATAACTGGTCCCATACTTAATTTCAATAGTTTATTACACACACTCTGCAGAGCATCAAAACAGCAGATTGAGTAAAAACTGTGCTATTACTCATGGCATTCCATCTGGGAGTGTTCAAATATTGTATGATGTAAAAAGCTGAATTCAGTTTTCTTGTAATTGAGTCCTGGACATTGTATGGGGGTGACCAGCTACAGGGACCCCAAGTAGGAGAACTTTCCCTGGTTTCCCTGTAAAGGATGAAAATGTCCTGCATGACTTAAATAAGATCTTCAGTATGTAATAGAAGAGTTCAGGTGGAAGGGACCTACAAGAATGATCCAGTCCAACTGGTTATGTTGGTCAGAAAGCTCTCTTTCTTTTTCAAGGAGCATTAAGAGATAATAAATAATTTTAAACCAATTAAACCCATGCAGAGCTAGAAAATGTGCAGGACCACCAGTACAAAATGTATTTTTCTTTCAAAACTTCTACTGTTAATGAATCATAATTACCATCAGAAGTAGCTTTGGTTGATCTGTGTATCATCACAGGACTTTGGGAAGTCAGGGGAAGCTCATTCCATGGAGTAAGTCCAATGTGAAAGGGTGCTGAGGGTGGAGGCAGTTTGCAGGCTTGAAGATCTATAAATAAAAAATAAAAAAAAATTATTGTTAGATTTACCATTCATTCTGTTATATAGAGACCCAGGGCACAGCAAGTAAATTGGTCCAATGTATTTAAATATACTTATTATTTAAAAATTAAGGCTGAGACTCACTGTTGAAGGTTCAGTTAACAGAGTTCTGGCTCAGTTATTTGAGGCCCTGAATTTGGAGCCAAGCACATTACCTGAGTGGCAGGAGATGGAGCATGCATAAGGAAGGGAGGAGTTCTCATTGCTAAGAGTGTAATAGCTGCTACTTCCAATCTTTATTTTTAAATTAAGTGCAATAGGCACTCTCCTCCAGGATCACAAAACCAGGCTGGAAAACGGAGCTGAAATCCACTCAGATATTCCTTTGTTAAAGTGCTCATTATAAGGCTCAATTCAGGGATCTAGACAAGAAACACCAAATTTTTGGCTGCCTGGGACCACTCAGGTGCAGTATAGGTTCCATACCTGGTCGTGTGTCACAAGGAGCATCAAAGCTCCTCTGTACCACATGAAATTAAATTACAATTCTATTGTGACTTATGCAGACCCTGTGCACTGTGTCAGTCCTCTGCAGGGAGAATTGAAGCCCATTTGTTAGACTTTTACTTTATAAAGCTGCTCTATTAGTGAAAAGATTTATTCAGCTCTTCATGCTAGACCCTAATGCCCAACATTTGTAACTGTTCATATTTTTGGTGTACTCAATTACCAATTTTATTACAGCAGTGCCCAGCAAACCCCAGCCATTACTTTCAGTAACAGTCACAGAACTGACTTGAGGTGGGTCTAGAGAAGAAATTAAAAATAATGATGAAGGGATAATAAATAAGTTATGTGTAGGCTGAACCTGAACCTGATTTCCCTTCCATTGGCTGTATACTGATTTAACTACAGACTTTATAACAGAGTTATTATGATTTACACCACTGCCACTGGCCTATATTTCAAACACAGATCATAATTACAGATTTCTGTGCTGCCTCTATTGTCAGGGCAACAGGGAAAGGTATAACCAGAAAGCAGAAGGGATTTATCTGCTGCCCAGGTATTATGCAGCCTGTGTATAAAACTAAAATGTTAGGATTATAATTTTCTTTGTTGATTTGCTTGTTACGTCTAAAGAGGAAAAGAAATCAAGAACAAATTCAAAACATAAAACCAGGTGAAAAAGCACTTTATAGCTATGCTTTCAGTAAAAGCAATTAAAATAAATGTTTTAGAGAAAAAAACCTGAACAAAGATTCAAGCAACATAAAAATATTGCTCATATATTAAAAGATGCTGGCTTGCTTTCATATTCCTCATATCAATATTATATTATGACAGCTCCATTAAGGATCCTTTTCTCACTGAAAGTTCATTTTTAGACAGGATTTACATTTTTTGGGTAGATTAAATGAAAACAGATTTCCAACAGGAAAACTTCCCCGTGTAAAATTTCAGAAACCTCTGAAGTCACTGCTAACAATGAAATACAAAAGACTAAGAGATCCTCTATGAAAAAACAGCCTACATCTGAAGAAGGAATGAAAATTTAAAATGAAATTTTAGCTTTGAGATTTCATCAGTTCTGCCTGGACACTTCATAAAATGAAGCTTCACCATCACACACTTTTCTTGTCACAACTATTTCACCTGATAAAACTCCACAATTCCAGAAGCAAACAGATGGATATTAACTCAAACACCTTCATTTGTGATATTTACAACTGACCTGAGTATTTTAACTTCACAACCCAGCTTCTCCACTTTTAATTTTTAATTTTTTTTTAATTTTTTTTCTCCAATGTAGAGATCTTCAGACAATGCAGAAGGATGTGTTGCCAGAAACACAGGAACCTTCTTCAAATGTAAATGCAGAACTCAGCCACAGCCACTGCATCAGTTAAGTCTCATTATTTTAATAACTGTGGAGCATTTAATGATGTTGTCAGTAAAAAGGTTGCTTCCATTGGCTCCATCTGGCAAGCCATTTGTCAGTTTAATGGACGTGCATTCCAAGTCTACTTAAGCCTGTGGCCATGTTTGGATTCATCTGCCTCACTGGAATATCTAACAAGAGCAATTTTTAAAAAAATACATAGTTTAATGAACCAGCAAGCTTAGTCTTCAGGGTTAATAGCTACTTACCTAATTAAAATGCTTAGAAAACCTTTTTTTTAATTATTTTTATTTTTAAGGTTTTCTATGGTCATTACCTTTTTGCTTTATTTCCCTCCTCTTGTTTTTTTCCTCCATTAGTTATGTTTGTATAATCAAAAATTATTCTTGGTTTGCAGTAACCACAGGGCTGCATTAGGTTAGGGACCTAATTATCATCCTCTCAAAATCTGTAAATGGACAAAGCCCAGGAATGGGGATCCCTCATGCAGAATTCCAACAAAGCCCCATAAAATCAGTGGTAATGCCATTCCTTTGGGGAAACTGCATCATCCCTCAAAATCTGCCCAAAAATGTGACACAATTTGAGACAGATCCATTTGCTTTTATGTTTTTCTAGATTTAGAAACCTGAGGAGAGAGGGATATACAACTAAAGTATTTTTTCCACCCTCAAAAAGAAGTCTGGCACTTGTTGCAATAAAGTGGTGTTATCTATATACATCTAGTAAATTTATGCATATTTCCTACATGTGCATGGTAATAATTTTTTAAGAACAATAGATTATGAGAAGAGTACAGAAAAGCCTAGGTTAAATATACTCTTTTTTAAAAGGAGAGAAAGCTTAAAAAAGAAAGTAGGAAAAAAGCAAATATAATTAAAAAAAAAAAAAAAAAGGAAAAGACACTGTTGTAATGACCTATTTTCCCAAGGCTTGTTATTTGCAAGAGAAGTGATACAGAACACTAATTATTTTTATAACATCCATGCCTCAATGGCAGGTAGCTGATCTATGGCTCTGAATGAGGCTGCATTCTTGAATAACACTCCAGTTTCCCTCTACAAGTAAATCACATCTCTGACAAACATGTACATGTCCACATAGCAGTTTGAGCACAAATAAATCATTTGCAAATGAATTTTAGGGTGAAAATACAGCTTTAGAAAACAAGCATTCACACTAATTGAAATTACATATTAACACATTTTATTCCCCATACTTGCCAGTGCTTTTGTTCTGCAACTTTTATTTCTTCATTAGCATTCCTAAGATTAATACAATTTATATTTTTTAAAAACTGCAGCATCCCTGTAATTACCATAGGCACAAACTGAACCCATTTCATTGCCTTCATTAAGTCTGTAGCCATATGTGGCTCAGAGGATTAGTAATTAGGCACTTGATGCATAGTTTACTGTATTTCTTCACTCTGCCTTCCAAATTTTTTTTCTGTCCTCTTTATAGTTTCTTGAATAGCTTTAGCCTTTCATGCTGCCAGATCCCTTCTTCCCTGTCTGAAGGAATCACCTGCATGGTTTCAGAAAACCCATAAACCTATAAATCACCACTGAATGGCACAAGAAATCAGTTGACTTTGTTTAAAAACTTTCTAATTAAATATTCCTGCACTTAGTAAGGAAAACTGTGAGCCCACAGATCATAATGTGGCTATTAACAATTAATGAAGTACAAGAATACTTTTATTCCCTACAGTATTAGCATAAAAAGGTACATGGATTAGTAAATATTCAGTATAGGTTCCTAGACCACATGCTCTTGAGATTACTGTTAGTTTTTAGGAAGGGATGTCACATAGGAAACCAGCTCAATGCTTATTTTGAAGACAATGAAAATGGGAATTTATTGCAAAGAACACAGAAATTAAAAATCTCTCCAAAGCACAGAAAGATTTAAACCAAATTCTGGTTGAGTTATGGGAAATTACCCATACACCCAGCACCTTTGATGTGTTTTGGCCCAACAAACCTCCAAAGAAAACATGACATGGTGAAATAAAGAAAACCTACCAAACAAGCATGGCAGAATGGAGTAAAAATAATCTTTCTATTGTACACAGAAGGTAAAGCAAAGCTCAGAGTTTTTTAAGCCTCGGGTTGAATTTAAATGAAGTATCTTATATATGAGTCTGTAAAAAATCCATATATAAAAGTCATTGTATGTGGCCATAAAAAAATCCATTGGATAGGTGAGATCAACTTGTTTGTAGGTGTGGATAATCAGGTACATGGGGAACACAGAAGTCATTTATAATGGATGACCTGTTAAAATTTACTTTTCTCAGAGTGAGCTTCAGTTTGTTGCTTTTTCCTCCTTTCTGAGGGTTTGCTCCTTGAATACAATGCCCAGGAACTCTTGACCCAAGAAAATGCCTGCCAGAGAACTGAATAGTGATGGAGTTAGAAGAGGCCTTTTACTTCTTAAAAGCTCTGAGCTGAACTCAGGCTGGAGCTGAAGAACTCAACTGCTCACAGAACCCACAGAACCCAGTGACTGCTCCAGGGAGGTCTGGGTCCCTCTGACACCTCCTGCCCAGCCACCAGAACACGTGAGAAGAGTGTCCTCATTTTTTCTTGGATTTGGACAATCCAGAAGGGTAGGAGAGTGGGTCAGACAGGCCCCCAGCCTCATTTCACTGCTTTCAGGTCTGTGTTCACAAGAGAAGGGGAGGAGAATGGGGTCTTTTTTCTCTCAGTTAATTGTTAGATGCCTCACCACATCAGATTTTTTCTCTTTATGCCTCCCCTGACAATGAGTAGATGCATAAAACATTCTGAGTCATTGCAAATACCCTGCAAAAAATCTTTTGATCTCTGGTTAGAGCTCAGTTAGCTCTGCTCTGCTTACAGCACTGACAGATCAGTAAAGGTTCCAATCAGCCCAGCTTTTTGGAAGGTGTAAGGTTTTTCTTTTGTTTTGGTAGTCAGGATCAAAAATAGATAAAGCTATGGGAGCTCTAGAATTGAATTTCCTCAAATGCAAATTGTCAGCTTTGGGACACAGAAGGTTAATACTGTACTTCTTAGCCCTGGAGTGATGTCTGAAAATCCACAAGCAGTGACTTCAGAAAAGCCATCTAAGCCCTATGTGTGCATTTTTCACTTCACCAGCTACACTGGTGGTAGCCAGCAGATCTAATTTCAGCAAGTTTGTGTTCCTGACAGCAGTCACATCAAATTACAGAATCTTCCAGGCTTTGCTGGCACCTTCATCTCAGCCTTTCTATCAAATAATATGCCTGTTACCTTCATCATGCAATCCTTAATTATCTGAAAATCAGCAGACTGCTGCTTGTGCCAGCAAAAGAAATGAGGAAAGAAGAGTGTTCTTCCCAATGCACATGGCTGGACACCCTTCAGAGACATCTGATTTGATTGCCAGTAACAATATTCCATTGATGTGCTTTTTTATATCTATGGCTTAAGGCCCTTTTCCTGAAGAATGAGCTTATGCACACACATATTAAAAACCACATTTTTTTTTTTCTTGGTGACAGAGATGCTGTGAATTTTAGTCCTGATTTTCCAACAGATGCTGCTTGGTGAGCAAATATGATATGTCCCTAGGGCCACTATCTTGTGTTGAAAAAAAACCCAATCAGGAGGATGGGTGAAGATTGTTTACCCCAGAAAAACGATGTGCATAAATCCCCTGAGACTCACAAAACATTTTATCCTAATCCCAGACAAAGGTGTCCCAGTTTCTTGGAATAGGATACAAAGCCCAGAAGGGATCAAGGTTAACAAAACAAACTGGGTGATACATCAACAACCTAATGCATTCTATTGACCCAGGAGAAATGCCAGGAGTAACACAGATACCCCTGTGTGATGGAGCAGCATCTATCAATTTCTGGCCTCTGGGTCTTGTCATTACCTGACATCTCCACTGCTAAAACCACTGCTTAGAAACATTCTCCTCAGTTCTGTAACCTGATTATTTAGACTGGATGCCAGTACCTAACAAACTGCTAGAGGCTAAATTCTAGCAGGCTGCATCATCTGAGGGATTTTTTTTTTTTTCCTTGTAATATTCTGCCTCTCATTAAGAATGTAAGATATTTTTAAACAGGCTTCTTTTGGAAATCATGCTCTGATATTTGCCTCTGCACTGCCAGGCACTTCAGGAAACCTGGCCAGAGGGAAAGTCTGAGGAGTCTTGTATGCCACAGTTTTAAAAGAATCAAATCTCACTAACTTAATCATTAAGAAAAGATATTTTTAAATGTATATTAAGAAAAAAAAAAAAAAAAAGGAAAAAAAAAAACCATGCACATACAAGCCAACCATTCTCTATCAGATATATATTAGATCTCACTTTTTTTTTTTTTAACTGGTATATTAAAAACTATAGTTATTATCTCTTTGGGAAATCTGATCTGTGCTCCTATTTGTCCACAGAGAACAACCCCAGTTTTGTGTACACTAAAATAAGAAAAAAATTACCAAGCTCATAGGTGTGGAAGATGCTTTACAAAGGTTTCTTGCAGAGCTGCTCTTTTCAAGGATGCCCACCATACATTGAGGAGAGCTGAGAAAGGAAACAAGAAAACTGCACTGGAAAGGTAAAAAGAAATAGAGTATAAGGATTGCCTTTCATAGTCTGATGGCTTCTCAGAGTGAGGGAAGCAGACAGTACTATTGGCAAGGAATTAATATTAAAATATAAAATAAAAGGTGCACTGGGTCAAGTCCCAGGCCAGTGAAGCAGTGAGAGTGTGAGCTGTAAAAAGCACTCAATTGTTCCAACTGGATTGAACTGTACACTCTGCATTTCTTTTTACTTATTGCCTCATGCCACAGATATTCCCTAATTCCAAATCTCAACCCCACGGAAGAAAATATATTTGTGCTGCAATCTAAACGGACTAATAAAAACAATATGCAACCATTTGGAACTGAAATATTCATGAGATACTCAGGGAACAATGAAATTGAATTGCTCCAGCTATTCTAAAGGAACAGGAGTCAAGAAAACACAGAAGTAACTAGAAACTGGTCTACTGTGCCTTCAAACTCTGTTTCCTATTTTTCTTTTGCCCCTCTTACTTCAAATCAAGCAGCTTCATTCCAATTTAGTAGATACTACACCTGGCTACTCAGGTGGCTTACACCTATTTATTTAAATTTTTGCCCATGGAGTTAAATTACTGTGAAAGCAAGATAGGAAACTGCTCTGTCTACCTGAGTGAACATCCTTTGCCACAGGATACTCATATGGCCAGGTGACATATTTATGTGTGTGTATCTTCACAGGAGCCTGAATAAATATTGAAATGAATTTTAAAAGCTTTCTAAAACCTAGTGCTTAGGGTTAATTTTAGGAAAACTGAAAATCCTTTATTTTAATTAACAGATATTACTGTCTTGAGAACTAGCTCTACACTCAAGCTTCTTGAAACACTTGGATTAACTGACCATTTCCTAACTTGAATGAATAACACAAACCAAATAAGACCAACAGCTTCCATATTATGATTCCAAACAATCTATCATAAGCATCTTAACCAATTCTTCAGAAATCTGTGGCAGTGCTGTTCCTGCCAGGAACTGAATGGGTCTGGAAATAATTCCCAGTGGGGGCAGTTACCTTAAACTCAGACCTCTCCGACATCTGCAGCTGGAGACGACCTCATCTGGTGCCTCTTCAGTGCCCTGGGGAGTCATTTCACATGATGCTGCAGCTGCTGAGCATCCATCCCATTCCCTGCCACAGCAAATCCTAGAATCCTAGAATGGGCTGGGTTGGAAGGGACCTCAGAGCTCATCAAGTCCAACCCTTGCTCCACTCCCCCCGTGGTTCCCAGCCCATGGCACTGAGTGCCACATCCAGGCTCTTTTGAAATATCTCCAGGGATGGAGAATCCACCCCTTCCCTGGGCAGCCCATTCCAATGGCTGAGCACCTTCTCCATAAAGAAATTCTTTCTAATGTCCAACTTGAGACCTCTTGTGCCCTCTTGTCTTGCTGAGAGTTGCCTGGGAAAAGAGCTCAAACCCCCCCTGGCTCCAACCTCCTTTCAGGGAGTTGTAGAGAGTGATGAGGTCTCCCCTGAGCCTCCTCTTCTCCAGCCTCAACACCCCCAGCTCCCTCAGCCCTTCCTCACAGGACTTGTGCTGGATCCCTTCCCAGCCTCCTTGCTCTTCTCTGGACCTGCTCCAGCACCTCAAGCTCCTTCCTGAGCTGAGGGGCCCAGAACTGGACACAGGACTCAAGCTGTGGCCTCCCCAGGGCTGAGCACAGGGGCAGTAAATGGAGCTGTCACCTCTCCCTCTGGATGGGTGTCTTTTTCCACAAGGGAAGATGGAGCACACAACAGGACACCATGGGTTTTCCTGACATATTCAGTTAGCACATCCTTGTTCTCTCAACAATGTATGGAAGAAGGCAACTAAACCTTAAATACAAAATAAAGCAATCAGCCTGCTGAGTGGGATACATAGAAGACATTTTACAGATTGCAGGCAAAATTTTCAAGGAGCCTTTCCCTCCTTCCAGCCAACACTGGCTACCCACAACTCCTTTACACCTCATGTTAGGAGAAATGCTGCTTTGGCTGCAGCCCCTCATCCCCCACAAAGCTCCTCATGTCCCCCTGAGTACCCAGCCAGCTCTCTGAAGCCCTTAGAGGGGATGGGCTTCTGCATCAACACCTGAACAATGTTTGAAGTCAAGTAATCATTCAAAAACACATCCCTAAATCCAAGGTCTGCATCAAATTGTTTAAATTCTTGCCCACTAACAGGCATTTCATTAAGAAAAAAAAAATAAATAGATTTGTTATGAATTATTGCATACTCAACCGTTCTTTTGATTAATACAAGAAAAAGCCTAAAGGTGAAAAAAAATTCAAGTCTTTGCTCTAGAAAAATCAATCTTTCCTGTTGGCTTCTTAATTGACAAATTTTGACTTGTTCTTTAATATTGATGACCATCTGGGGCAAACATAAAACGTCTCTTGCCAATTTCTTACAGTTTTAAATAATCCTCACATAATGCAAATAACTAATAGAAGATTTGGGAAGTGAAGAACTAGAGAGCACTACTTTACCTGGAGTTATCTGCTTCTTGCTTTTGCACCAAGCTGGCCCATGCTTACAGCAGTAGAGTTAAACAGGTTCTTAGAGGGTTTTGCACTAAAGAACCTCCAGTAAATTAATTTGGTTTGATCCAGCTGGCTTGTCCCTTTATTTGCACAGCCTTTATTATGTGCTCTTCAATATTTTGAATAAGATTTAAGGGAGGGTTTTAGCTCATACATTGTTCCATATACTTTTTTGAGTGATTCTATGTCTCTGAAGTCAGATGTGTTCAATGAAGAAACTCGCTGAAATGAAGAAATTAAGGACAAATTCAGTTTGCATCCTGTCTCTCCACTTTGCAGAGCACTGCTGCTCAGAACTTGCCAGCAAACAGTGGTTTTGGGAAGCTTTTATCTGCTTGAGACACAGGAGCTTTAGATTTGAACCTGCACTACAGATGAAACCTTTGTCTTTTAAGGCACTTTCCACAATTTTCCTAAAAAGAGAAAGCCAGTTCTTCACTGAACACCTGAAATAGTAAGATACCTGTGTTGCCTGGAAGAAAGTGTTCCTTCTCTGCTTCCTATCAGTAAATCAACTCAATTAAATGGTGATTAATGTTTGGCTCAGTGTCACATCAATTTGTCTAGCAGATGATACTACATAAATCTAGATGGCTGGGTGCCAGCTCTCTGAAACCACTGCACTCAGTGGGTGTGATGCATCCCATTCCAAACACAGGCATGTAGAATGAAGAGCTAGAAACACCCATCCTGGCTCTTCTCTTTGCTATCAAACACAGCTAAAAATGCAACCAGAAATGTGGGTCAGCTTCAAATGACAAGATATAGGAATTTACACTCTTATTTGCTATTCCTTTGGCTTGCAAGATAACATGAAGGTCACTAAATAAACTGGAAGATTTAGAATGATGTTATGTTCTTTCTAAGCATGGGTTCTAGATAAATCTAGATGATGAAATCTAGATGGTAAATCTAAATTGATGAAAATTACCTTGAGTCATTCAGATCTATTGTTTGACTGAGGTCATCTCTACATACAATCAAGCCATATGTCTGCACTCAGGCAAGAAATGGCTAATACTGTGGTGAGCTCCACAGTAATATGCTTTAAAAATAAAAAAAAAGGGGGGATTAAAAGTGCTAAGAATGCACAAAAACACAGTAAAATACAGCAGACAACAATTTATGTTTAAAGAATTCAACTGCCCCCCTAATTATACTGTATTATGCAATCCTTTTTAACATGGTATAAAGAAAATATTTAAGAGTACTGATTCAGTCTTCTCATCACAACAACTAGGACTACCATCTCATAGATTTAACTAAAAATGGTTGCAGGAATGTCACCAAAAGTCCTCTGAACCACACAAAGCATTTCTAGAATTGTGAATCATTAAAGATCAAGTGAAAATGACAAAGAAAAAAAATAAATACAAAAAAAAAGAAAATACATAGGCAACTTATGATGGAAGAACAGTTGCTACTAGGGAGTAGCTTGTATCCTTCTTGAAGTGTTAAATCAATATTGATCCTTCAGTTTGATGATAGTCACTGTGGTCAATAGCTCCATACTCTGCTCCATGGAAATAATTCCATGGACCTGATGTAATGTATTCAATATTTATGGTAAAGCAGTCCTGTGTCACCTCTGCCATCCAAGATCCAGTCACACACCAGTGCACTGTCCAGCTTGCTCTTGCACAATGCCAAATACCTACAAATTGTCTAAAATTGTCACTTATTTCAGATTATTTTTCCTGAAACCTCTCAGGATGTTTACCAGTGTCTACATTCAGGTTAGAATTAGATATGCAGGAGGTAATGAGACATTTGCAAGAGCTGCTAGAATTGTTAGCTGGCTCCCTGGTCTCAAAAGGCCAAAGTAGCTGACAGTGGCTAATAACTAAATATTTCCTGTGAAAAAAAGATATGCAGACATAATTACTGCTGCAACCTCATCAGAGCAGCCCAGTCTAATTAAGTGTCAAGGCAGAGTTACAAAAGGGTTGTGAGAGTTCCCTTAAAAATTTCAACTCAGCTCTGGTGACACATGGACAATAAAATCCTCCAGAAGCAAGAGAAACATGACTTTTATGTCAGTCTGGGAGTAATGTTATGAAAAAGACCTTGTTCTTTCACATTATCCCAAATATATTGTTGGAGTTAAAGCACGAATGAAATACTCAACCTGCAGCCAAGAAATAAGTCTTTGTGGAATATTTCCCCTTTCATTAACAGGTACTCAAAGCATGGAATAACTCTTTTAATTGTTTTTCCCTCCAAATCAAACATAAGAGGTTCTCGTAGCCCTTACATCTTTCAATTAGTAATTACTTACATTTCTAATTATAGTATATCCTATTAATTATTATTCAATTGGTCATTAAATTATGAATTATTTGTATCCTGTTTATAGGCACAAAGAAAACATAAAAGTAAGTGAAGAAGAGTAGTGTAAGAGATGTTTAGAAATAAAAATGGGCTGGAAATAATATTATTGGCCCATTAACCTTCTAGATTTCAAACACCTTTCCTGAGTGCAGAGATGGGGGTTTTTTTCCAGTTTTAAGAAACTGTGCCTGTGTGCAAGAAAGCATATAAAGCCAGCACTCCCTGACCCAAAAAATAGAAAGCACAATGGAAAAATCTAAATCTCTGCTTCTCTGGTAATATCTGGTGTCAAACCAATCCAATAAGAAATTTATACAGCTGAGAAGGTTCAGACTGGGAAAATGGAAGGGGTTTGAAGTGAGTAATTAAAACCTGCAACACTTAAATATCCATAAAGAAATAAAACTTCTGCAAGCATTTCAGTATTTGGCCCACACTAAACTCTCTGCTGTAATTCACTGCCTCTCCAACTACCAGGCTTCAACCCACTTCTCAGAGGAGTAAGAAACATGAAATACAGCTCTATGAATGACTGATTAACACGGAAAAGATCATTTCTTGAAGATTACATTGTATTCCTAACAAGATCAAAAGTGTGCACTAAATTATTTTTATGATAATTACCTTTGGTGGAATTTGTCTTATTGTTAAAAAGCAGTAATAAGGTATGTCAAAGAGGCAGAATAATTATACTTAACTGCTATAATTAATAAGTTAATTATCAGGGAATAGTGATTCATATCAGAGGAATTATGTAACTGCTGCCATTTAAATTCTCCCTGCAATGCCTACATATAATTTAAATCCAGCATTGTTAATATTTCTAAGCCTTTATTTTCAGGGAGGTAAGAGAACAAATACAGATCAGGAAGAAGAAGGTTTCATTTCTGCATCACCAGACTGGATTGTCTGAAACTGAGGATCAAAATATGCACCTGCAATCCAAAGGAGGAGAAGAGGAGGGAGGAGAGCAGAGGTTAATGCTTGTAGAAACAGCTTTTGGGAGATCAGTTTATTTCTTTTCCAACATGTGTCATTCCAAAGTCTTTTTTCACTATCAAAGATGTTTTACCATCAAACATTAATTCCTGTATTTCACTGCATGACCAAAAAAAAAAAAAAAAAAAATTCAGAGTTTTAATCCTCCATTCTGCCCTTAAATAATTTGTGCTGTGAACCTGTGATTTGATATAATTAAAAAAGTTAATTTCATTAATTGCCCTAAGATCTACTTTTCTGTGGTGACCTACACTGCCATTTCTGAGTGATCTTCAGAAAGCCAAAAAAATGTCAGTCATTGCATTCATGGTTTTAAATAAATGGTTCATTAGAGCACTATGAGGATAAAAAAGCTTCCAGACTATCTGCATTTTTCTACCAATAATGCTTGATGATGTCTGAATGATCAAGCAGCTCTCAGTGTCCTTATTAAACCATTTATAGAAGACAGGACAATAACACCAAAAAAACCCCAAACCAACCAACCAAAAAACCCACAAACCAACCAAACTAAAAACCCCAGCCCAAACAACTCAAGTCAACTTGTTGGTATCCCTGATACTTCAGGGTTTGGGGATTCCTTGGCTTCAGAAGTGGCTTACTCAAAAACTGAACACAGAGAAACTTCTTCATTAATTCCTCTCTCCTCAGCTGCAGTGCCAATTTTCTCAGTGTCCTGATGTTCCCCTTCCTAAGATTCATCATCAGTATCCTACAATCCATTGATGCTATAACTGAACCCACCACTTAAATCTCTGACCCTCCAAGAACAAAATCTCTGCACAGAAGCTAGAAAATGAGTAAGTATTTCATCCAGCTCCTGCTGACATGAGCAGAAAAGGAGGTTCCATGCACTCCCTCTGCCTTCAAAAGGAACATTTTGCACTCTCAGTGTTCAGCCCCAAAAATCTACCTTCCAGGTCTGGTGGTCAGATCTGAATCTATCCCCAAGAAGCACCACTGCTGATCTGGTAATTCCCTTTATTTAAATATTGGAGTTATTCTTCATTAAAAATCCCTTAGAATCAATAAGTAGTTTTGAAGAGAAAATAAACCAGCTGCTGCTCAATAAATGAGGGAGGCTCTTATAAACATGATAGAAGCTTCAAAATCATAACAGGGCTCTCTACAGGTGCTAATTTTACTACTTGAATGAAATTAATAAGACTCTCTATAAAACAGCAGGAGATCCTTAGATTACACGAGTAATCAGCAAGAAAATTTATTGTGGATTTACAAAGCACAAAATGTTTGTGTAATGTATGCAAAAGTGGTGCTTTATTCTCTGCAGTGAACAGTTCTGAGTCCTTAGGATAGAAAAATATTTAATAGTTGGAAAACTCTTATTTTTAAAAGTTTTTCAGCTGTGATTAATTCAGCTGATGATAAATTAGTAATGAAAGGACTGCCTTTTTCTAATAGATCATAGGATCCATTATTAAAATAACTATTTATGGTCAAGGAGCAGATATGGAGACAAGGGAAAATCCAACTTGATGTCTAAGGAAGGAAGATTTAGGAGAGTGAGATTCAGAAACTGGGTAGCAGGTTAAACTGAAAGGACAAATTTATCTGATACAAAATTATCTGATACCCTGAAACAGCATCCAAAAAAAAAAAAATGAAGTGATAAAATCAACATTTTAATACAAATACATTTTCTATTTCATGGATGTTTTCTTTCAGGGTACTGTGCAATGAGCAGGAGCTGCTTGCATAGTATATTTAGCTCAATAGCTATCAATGGACTTTTACCTCAAACAGCTTCTTGATTGCTGTATGTATAATGTATTTATTTACATCACTGCTTATTACTGTAAACCTCATGTATGTTTTATGAACCATTTCAGATGAAGTTCTAGCAGCAGTCCCAAAGAGAAAATTCCATCCCATTTGTGCTATTAAATTCTCAGTAAATTATGCCCTCTGAGCAGCTGTGTACACTCCAACTTTTATCTTTTTTTTTTCCCAAACTCTTATTACAATGTACCACGGAGTCACGAGTTGGTGCTCGATAATTTCTATTTAATATTTATTGATTGTTGTAATTAATTGTACTTTTGGGTTTAATTAAGTGGCCTGAAAGTGTCGATGCACTGCTGCTGTTCAACCAATTCCCAAATGAAACTAAATAATACTTCCCCATGACTGGTTATTAATGTTCTGTCAGTGACTGCATGGCTCAGGATTTAGTAGTAACAGAAGACAAAGCCTTTTGGTTTTAGATTAGCTACTCAGCACAGATTAATAGCAGCTAAAATGGCTGTTTGAAGGATGATGAATAACTTGTTGCACGGGTGATGTGAAATTTACTGAGAATCTGGCCTCCACACCTCAAAAGCCAGCACCAAGTGGCATCTTTTGCCAAGTACACTAACAGAGTGTAGTGCTTCAAGACATCATCTGCTTCTGCTCAGGTCCTGAACAGAACTGAGCAAATTCTGACTCATTTTGGGACTGGCTGAAAGCAGCCTGGCTGTGTCAGTCCAGTGCTAAACCAAAGCAAAGACATCCTACAGGCAGCCCACAAATATCACCCAGAGCTTGTCAACAGGAAAATAGGTTCAGGTGGCTTGAAGTTGAGGCTGTGTCATGTTCTGCAGTCCAACATGTGAGCAATAACAATGTATACTGTGGATATATCCACTGGAAGTCCAGTAAAGAGATTTTATACCAAGTACTTTGAAGTCTGCTGTGCACTATGACCTTGGTAAATGTTCACCTCATTATAGGACCATAACCCAGTAATGTAAGCAGGCTCACTTGCTGCACTTGTCAAGAAGAAAAAAAGACCTTATTTCCACAGCTTGGGCTTTAGAATGTTGTAATAAATTTAGCATAGGTCATATTAATATAATTGTATTAAAGAATAGGAAAAAAGAGGCTCTATTTCTTGAGGTAAATTGGAACGTCTTCTTTGACAGCAACATCAGTTTGGAGAACTGGAAAAACCTGGCCCAAATATGGATTAAAATGCATTTTCTCTTCTTAAAATACAAGTTGCACATTAACAGATGCCATCATTTCTAAGGTATTAATTTCCTATAGCTGTTCCATGTAGGTTCTTCTGAAGTCATAACATCTGGACACACATAATATCTAATATCTAACACCTGACTGGCTGGTTGACCCCAAACCATGCTCACCAGTGCTCACCAGTGAGCTCACCATTAACCAGAAAGCTTCAAGTGAAACTTCACCCCTCAGTACTGCACTTTATCCATGAAGTGTCCACCCATCCTTTTGGGCATCCCTATGCTGCCAGACCACCCTTTCCAATGCTTTCAATGGTTTCCCTTTCCTACCTGCAAAGCAATTTGTCATTTTTCTCTTTCCTTTCAAACTTTCAAGCCTCTGTCCTTGTGAAAAGAAAGTATTCAGCTACAAATGTTCCTAAGCCACTGAAATTTGAAAAATATGGCTGACTTGTCATTAAAGTATCCCAATATTCTCAGAACTTTGGAAATCTTTCTTTTTGTCAAGTTGTGGCTTCTTCCCTCTTTCTCTCCAAAGGTTCAATAATCTGTAAAATCTTTATATTTGGAGTAATATTCGTGTTCTTCATATTCTGTGCAAATACAAATGCAAGGCATGCATCATGCCCTTTAAACATATTTCCCTGGGTTTTCTGTGACCAGATCAGATGGAACATTTCATCAGAATCCTTGAAACCATGCAAACAACAAACACGAGCATCTGCATTTTATGTATTGACTGCTAAAGCACCATGAAAATCCCAGCACTGGCAGATTTCCTCCAACCCCTCTGCCAAAGGCTGGGCCTGATATTCTTTACCCTGAAAGCATTCCACAGAAGAGATGAATGTGAAATTTAGCTTTTAGAGCTGAGACACAGCCTAAAAAAGCCTTACTGTCATTAGATTTAATCCTCATAAAACACATGGTAATTTCTATGCTGCATTATTTATATATGAATTAAAGAGAATATTCAGAATGCAAATAATCACATCCACTCTTCTATCTTTGAGTTCTAACCAGTTTAACATCTGTAGGTGACACTACCTACCTAGAGACACACACTTTGCATCATAATGCTTAATTTATTTCTTTAATGGCCTGTTGCTTCTTTGGCTACATATTTACCCAGTCATTTAGGAAACAAACAAACAAACAAACAAAAACAAAAACAAAAACAAAAAAAAAAAAAAAAAAAAAAAAAAACCACAAAAAAACAACCCACCACAAAAAAAAAAAACAAACCAACAAAAAAAAAAAGAAAAAACCAAACCAACCAAACAAAAAAAAAAAAAAAACCCAAGCCAGGCTATTCCTCAATAAATAATCCCATTTAATTACTGGTATTCACACAGTGCTGTGTCCAAAGTTTGTTCTCTAAAAAAAAAGCCTGAGATGCCAAACCAAGACAGACAAATTGTGTGTACAGTGCCCTTGAGAAAGATGAAGAGAGGAACACAAAAGAGCAACCACAAAAGTATGCAGACAAAATATGAACCATGCACATAAATGGTGAGAATTGGAATAAAATTCCTACTTGGCAGAACTGCAGCTTCTGTTTCTCCCTCTCCTGCCCCCTTCTAGCAGATATGAAGCCTTTTGTGTGGATGGTATCAAATTGTACAACTCCTTTAAGGAAAATAGGCCTGAGGAGCAGGAATTTTGCAAAGAGGCTGGGATCCCAGGCTCTGAAACCCCCAGAGATGCTCTGAAAACCTCAACCTAAATGTTTAGTCAAGTTTCTCCCTGCTTTCCTCTCAAACTGCAAACCCCAGTTGTTCTCAGAATTTCCTAATGCTTTACAAGCTTATCCATGAAACATAAGCTGGGCTTAGGAGGAAACCTCTGCCCTGCATCCTTCTCCATGGACCCAAAGTGCCTGTCAATACACTGCACCACAGCTCACACTGCATGGAGGAAGCCCAATATTTGAGGATTTAGGAGGCTTCAAAAAGCAGCTTTTCCAACCATTTTCAACGAATGTAAAAAAGCATCACTGGTCGATTTCAAAGGTTTTAATACAGTTGCAAGAGGAGGTGCTGTAGTTCTGTGGCAGGGATGCAGGCATCCTAGATAAAAGTACTTAAGATTAATTTAACATGCAGAGGATTTCCCAATTAAAAGTTTCACATTAGCACCGCATTTTAAACAGCTCATCTCCTAATGAGACATCCCCAGCAATGAGAAGTGAATTGCAGGGCTGAACATGGCCCTGAGGCCAGGAGCTGGGAAAGGCTCTTTGGTACCTTCCGAACGCTGCGCTGCTGCTGCGCTCCCAAATCCTGCAAGGAAAGAGCCGCACTGCCACCTGCTGCCAAAATCTCGGCTCCCATCAGGAGCTGCCACTAAAATCCTCCGTGCTCCTGCACAGAATGTTCAATTCTGTTGACCAAAACACATATAAAAGAAAACTGTGTAACTTAATTCTTCAGGCATCCCCATTTAGATGATTTTTTTTTTTACTCTTGTAGCTGGAAAGGCTTGTTTTTTCTTTTTCTCTATTTTTTCTTCATTATACAATAAAAGTGAAAGGAGGCAGAGCCTATGCAAGTCTGTTTTTCAGTTCTCTTATTCCCAGATCTCCACTGTTTCAGCTCTCCCAGATTCCTCTGGATCCTGCCTGACCTGCATCCACGTCAGCAGATGAGGCTCCAACTGATGCATCCAAAAGAGTTAGGTTTGACTTCTTCCCTTCCCTTAGGGACCAAAGGCATCACCTCTGGGATGTCCCTGAGCTCCAAGATCCTACAGCTGAAGGAGTCTTCCAAGGCACTGCTGGGGTTTCATTGAAACCCAACTTTTAGAGCCATTTCCTCTCCAGGGCTTTTTTGACAGCTAATTTTGCAACTCAATTAACAGAGTGAGGACAGCTACTCCCTTTCCTAGGAATCACACTCACCATGACTTGCTCATAAATAGCAGAAAACAAATGGAATTCATCTTTCAGAAGGCAAAGAAACTTCCCTAATAGTAAAATAGGGGAGACAACATCAGGATAAAGGAATAAGTAGCAGCTGTGCTCTCAAGCCAACTTGAACATTACCTAGGATTTAAGATAGAGTGGCAGATAACTGGTTTTTGGTTGGTTTTTTTTTTTTTCTGCTCTTTGCCTTCCTTCTATGTGCAAATAACATTATAGATACATGGGTGAGGGTGACAGAATTCCCATTCTTATATTTCTGGTTGTTTGGCAACTTTAAAGCACAGAGCAATTCAAGCTGCTGCTGGGAAAATCACAGAGTTATAAAGCAGCTGCAAGAACCCTGGGGTGGAAAAGATCTCCAGGTCAGTGTGTGGCAAAGCTGTGAGGCTCACAGAAACATTGGCCCTTCCTACATTATTATTAAATCCAAAAAAAATCAAGATTGCTTAATTGCTTTTTCTAGAGACTGGACTTCTGTTGGTTGATGGGTTTTTTTGTTGTGTGATTGGCTTTATATATATATAAATTTAATTTTTTTTAATAGACAAGAGCTGCTGCAACTACAGAATTGGTGAGATTCACTTGTTTAATAACTGGAGGGAAAAAAAAAAATCCAGACACCCTGACACCATCTCTCTTCTTACCTTTAAGCACAGCAGCACTCCACATTTCAAGTACAACACAGCTACTAAATCTGTGTCTCTCCATGCTGGGTTTTTTAGACACATAATATGGTCAAAGCACCAAAGGGTTTACGTGTTTGGATGCTAGAGGAGAGCAGGTTCTTTTTAAAAGAATAAATATAGAGCAATAGTCCTTGAGAAAAAGTTCCAGATATTTCTACGTGGAAAGTCTCCTTTCACTTCTAAAGAATTATTTTTCTGTTAGAACTTCTATCCTACCTGTTGCCCTAAAATGAAAATCTTGTATTTATCCATTCATTGTCTTATGTGCTGTAGGGCTTTTACTGTAAATAAACTCAGAATTTTTGTCTCCATTACACAAGAGTGGCAAAAGAATAATAATTAAATAATAATAATAATAAAAAGAAACACACAGAAACAGTCAACCCATTTTTTTTCTGTTGTTATGGAAATGCTACCTTTTCTTTCCACTGGAAATTCTTAAAACATCTTCCTTCCTTCCAGCAATAAGCTCATTTGATAAGTTTTATATGGTGCATTATGTAGAATTAACAAAAGAAAGTTGTGCTTTACCTATTCCTTTTATCAACTATGTTTAAATACATCTAATGGAGCTGGTTCCATCACAAAATGTAAAATTTTAAGCCATGTCTACAAAAGCTCTTCAGGCACCAAGGGGAGTGTAATTAATTATGTGTTTTCATCTTTCTTCCAAACAAAATCCTCTGACAAGACAAACACATAGCAAGAGAACCCCAGAACCTAATCTCAGGAAGAGAAATCTGCCCACACGTTCTGCATTGGGTTTTGTCCTTACTTGGCCAAAGTCCCATGGGATTTTTCCTTGTGTTAACAAAGATTTGTCCAGGAGGAACATCCCAGCAGAAGTGTAAAAACCTGATGTTGTGTAACATAACTATTTAAGCAGTCCTTAATCCAAAAGCATTTTCTTAACAAAAAATATTTAAATTCTTTCTGTCTTTAGTACCGTAGAACTTTTTCTCTGCTCTTTTCTATTTCTTCTTCCCCAAACTGACTCTCTTGGTGTCTTTTCTCTTTACCCAAAAACCATTAAGCAGTAAGGAAGCTGAACCTTAAAGCCTACAGTGTTTGGCTGCACCCATGGTAGGAAAAACAGGCTACTCATTTTCAGAAGAAACTGTGCTGACCATGAGAATCAATGGAGGGAGGATTAAAAAAAAAAATAAATATATATATCTATATATATATGAAAATCATTAAGATTGTTTTCACAAATCAAAACATTTTAACAAAACCAATACATATTAATTTTGTCTGTGTGTTTGTGAAGGGCCAATCCTGCAGCTCATCCTTCTTTGCCAGTTCCCATTTTTTGGAAAGCAAAGGCCAGAACCTCGGGTGCTGTAGATGCTGTGACCAACCCCAGGCAAGAACAGGCAAAATCCTGATGTATTGCAATGAAAATCCAGGGCTTGGCTTTTTTGCAGTGGATTTGATCATTCACTTAATGAGCAAGTTTTATTACCAGCCAGCAGAGAGCTTGTTACCCAGGAGAAGTGAACAAAGCCCAGGCTCTGAAGCAGAGCTGTCACCTCTCAGAGCCCCAGTGCCACTTTCTGACAGCACTGAGAGAACTCCTGCCCCTCTCTTGCTGATGAATGACAGGACATCCAAACCACAACATGGCAACTTAACTCAGAAAATAAAGACACAACCCTCTGAAATGATGCTTAACCCTACACAGAGAAACACCCAGGCTAACAAGGATGCCACGTTACAGAGCTTTACCTGTATTTTTCCCCAGTTTTGGTTCCCTGTTAACCTGAGCCCTGCTGTAATAATAAATTATAATAATGAATAATAAGGCTGTAAAATGTTATCACCAAAGAAGTTGGCTAAACAGCACAGATCTTTCATGGTTTTGGGCTTGAAAACACGGGTTCTGTAAGACAAAAGCTGCAGAAATATTTGAAGATCCTCATACACCATTGGATCTCTGTCAGCTAGGAATTTAAAGTTCTCTTTTAGAAATAACATTTTAAGCCATATTTTCCTGGAAAAAAGTGATACAGCCAACAAAAGCCTGGAAGGAAACAAAACCTACTCACCTATTACACAGCCCCTCTCTCTGCCTACTCAGAGATTCAAGTTGTTGTAAGGTGGGTAAATGGGCTTTTTCTTCCCACTTCTAAGGCAACTATCCCACCTCCACCTTGGTCCTGTTGATCCAAGCAGGATTGCAGCAAGGTGTCTTATTCAGGAGATGATACCTGTTGGAGAATTTAATTTTATGTTTACAGGTTATTTAGGCTTCAGGTGAGTAAATAAATTAAATTGATAGCCTAGTATGTCAGACACTAGTGGGAGATTTAATACAGAATACTGTGCCTCTTTTTCCACCACATCTTCTTTCTATTTTGCATGCTTATATTCTTTAAAAAAAGGCCCCAGAAAGAAAAAATAAAAAAAAAGCAGGCTTTCAATTTTAATTATTAGCTTTAACATCTAGTTCTGTATCCTGGATGCTTTACAAACAGACTTGTTTGGTTTCTGATCTCTGTGATGGTTAGGAAAAAAAATAAACACACTCAAGAGCTGGAAAATATTCCTGATATGCAACCTATTTTCAAAAGGAAGAAAAGGCTCAGTCCTAGGCATAAAAATAGTTCTGCTAAAGCAATGTCTTTCAGTAAGGATAGCTTAAGCTTTGCAGGGAGCCCAAAAGGTACCACTGAATTTTTTTGAAGAGAAATTTTAAGATCAAGGCAAACTGAAAGAAGTCTGAGGCTAAAAAATAAAATAAATACAGTGTTTACACAAGAAAAGAAGAGAATCATAGGCTCTGAAGAGATCTTTGTCACCTTCTAAAGCATGCAATTATAGGAGCAGAATTTCTAAGTAATTGTATAGAAAAACTATTAAGCATAATCAAATTTAGTTTTAATCCCATTGGAAACTCATACCACTCTCTTTAGGATTAGTTTTAGATTTTTGAAAACATTAGATTAAGTGAAAAGGCACTAATTAGCTCCATTTGTTAACTCTGGGGAGTTCAGGAAGAATCTGGGTGCCTAAACCCTATGATAAATGTATTATCTTGATTAATTATCAGTATTATATATTGATTTGCTATATGGTGTGGAATTCCTGCATCATATATATGAGCACTGTAATTCTGTGACTCCACAAACACTCCTGATAGAGACAAAATATTTTATACCAAGCTTGATACTTTGCTCATATAGTTTTAAAAAAAACTCTCTCATTTTTATGAGCCTATAGGATGTGGGGAGCTTTGCAGGGAATGAGAGGAGAGCAGAATCAGTGCTCAGGACATGGGAAGCAAATGCCAAACTGAATTTGATACCTTGTCCTGCTGTGGTTTATCCAGTGTAAATTATTTCCATATCTTTAGTCTTCTTTTGGAAGGCACAAACCCTTCCCTCTCCACAGGGTGTGCAGGTAGCAACACGAGCAAACAAACCAGAATGCTCTGCACAGGACATAATTAATGCACATTTAATATGGAAGTGATTATGTAGTGACAATCAATTATTAAGAGCCCACATTAATTTCTGTCCCTTTCCACAGGCTAATTAAATAACATCCTTGCAGGATTTGTGTTCCTCTCAATCTGGACATCAGGACCATTCTTCTGAGCACCCTCTGCAATGGTTTTCAGGTGGGCAGCTCCTGAGAGGCAGGAGATGGGGGATGTTAATGCATTGTCTGAACTTATTCCTTGCATGGATTTATGTGTCCTGGACCATCTTGTAGGGCATTACCATTAAAAGGGACTAAGACACTGAATATAGGCTCCCATTCCTTCCTTTCCTTTTTTATTATTTATTTTCTTTCTGTGTTAACTTCGCAGAAAGCTCTAAAATATCAGTCTTCTTGGCTTGCTAGGAAGTTGAAAATAAAATTATTATAATTTTCATTATATTTCATTATTCATTATATTTTATTATTATTATTATTCCCAGGGCAATACTGAAGGTGTACACAGGAGCCATTTCTCAATAGAGGATCACAAAATAAATGGCACAAAGGCCTAGCAAAAGCATCTGCAAATATGCATTCAGTTGTAGATGTATCATGATACATTTGTGACTTCTTTCAGTCACTTCCCACAAACATTTATCTTCACAGAAATATGCACTGAAAAAAGAAACAAAAAAAAAAGATGTGAATAATTATGTGTAGAAGTCCTTGTGTCAGGTGTGTCTGGGTGTGCTTTGAGTGGTTTTTTGTGGAATTATGGTTCATCTGATCTGATCACAGTAGAGAAAATAAGAGTGTGCAACTTGCTATTTGTTATTTTGTTGAAATTCAAACAGTCCAGAGATAATTGATGTGTTTTAAAGCCCATAAAACACGAGAGAGCAGAGTGAAAGTGGCTGCAGAGCTGTGATCTTGCTAAATTCAGTTGTA
Organism: Heliangelus exortis; assembly: GCF_036169615.1. Lineage (NCBI taxonomy): Eukaryota > Metazoa > Chordata > Aves > Apodiformes > Trochilidae > Heliangelus > Heliangelus exortis. The sequence goes on from NC_092431.1 coordinate 20,437,131, forward strand.
GTGGAGACTTTAGGTAGGAAACTAGAACTTGAGAAGTCACTTGTGGTCTGGGTACCAGGGTAATAGAGCTGATAATGACTTCTAATGCTCCTTTATGCAATGCCTGAACATTCCAGATATGAGCATTCTGTTCCAAATGGCTTGATAAATATATTTGATATATTTTATAGAGACTACAGATATGTATTAGCTGCTGGCATTCCTTAAAAACATCTATACTTTTATTTTCAGGTTGATAAATGTAAAAGTAATGAGACATGTAGTTCCCATCAAAACTAACAATTTTATGAGCTGTTTAGATTAATTAATCCTGTTAAACCTTTCATTAATAGTGTAATAAATGTGTGCTGCATAATGGTTGCATTTAATTCCATTTTTAATTTTTTAATTAATCCAGTATTACCTACCATGAAGCTGACAATATTTTTTGTGCAGTAATGACTTTCAAGTCAGATGCAATCTTAGTCCTTCATGCAGCAAAAGATGGCACCAGACATTTGAATTAAAGCATGGAGGTTTTTTTTCTCCTGAAGTCCTCCTGGATGCTCACATGCTGAAATCTAAGCAGGCCACCAACTAGAACACTGCAGCAGAGCCCAGAGATGTAAAGGGAAAAAAAAAAAAAAAAAAAAAAATCAATCCTCTAAAAGCCAGTGAGAAATCCATGTAGGGAAAGCCAGGGCTTTAACTTACCAAGATTGAGGAGAAGAGTCAAAAATGATTAACTGGAATCAATTTGTGCACATTGTATGCACTGTATTTAGATCACACAAATTACTTCATACCAGCAAATCAATACTTCCATTCATTGCAAGCTCCAAGACTGATTATCCCTTGCATCTCTGAAAAGACTGTGGAGCATTTTTATGCATTAATAATTCATATAAGGATAAAGGCCTTCCCTAGGCATATAGATTAAAATAGATACTTATAAACATACCTTTGATTAATACAAAAACTAAACCAGAGAGCATTTGCTAATGTGTTTTGCAAACAGCCAAAGAATAATTGCAATATTGTACTTACAGACTCCTATTTTTTATTGGGCAGTGAGTTTACTGCTGTTCCCTATAGAAATCCAATCTCATTGGGAGCAATGATTACAAATAGACTAGGTGAGCAATTTTGGTTTATTTGGAAATAACCACCTGATCTATATGAAGTATTTTAAAGAAAAAAAAAGACCTGGTTTCTAGGCAAATACCCAGTTGGAATACATAGGCAACTACAGCTGACATAGGAATCTCTCCAGGTGGGGTGTGGAATGTAGTGATGAGTTGGCTGGAATGAGAACTGGGAAATACTGGTTCTAAACTGGGTGCCACCAGTGAGAACATGGCCATCAGTAATAAAACAGGCAGGTGCAGACTAATTCTGTTTCCTGGCAAAATGGTCCTCAGCTGAAAACTCTGAGGTTGTGGTAGCAGAGGGCTGAGCTGACAAGTTCACTGAGAGGGAAAGCAAATCCCTGCAAGCTCAGGCCTCTGCTTCCAAGGTTCTTCAGCTGTAGGACCAGACCCTTCCCATCTCTCACCTCCTAAGTGAATTGGTTCCCACTTTTGGGCAAGTAATTCCATCTTTTTGTTCCCCCTCCCGGTTCCTGGCTCTTTCCCACTCAGAGTAAAAGCTCAGCAGAGCAATGCTGGCAGGATCTCAGCTGGGACTTCTGGATGCTTCTGTAATATGAGCTCTAGCAATAAATCAGGAGAAGATAATGGAAGTGTCAACTGAGCCCTAAGTGCAGTGGCAGAGCTGTAATGTACTGTACCATCCCCTCCATGTAGTACTATTACTCAAGGAAGTCTTTGCCCAGCATGGTTTATTCCACTGCAATAATAAATGTATTCATGATGCATCTCCAGGTATTACCCAGCCCTGAAAATGAATCACAGTAATGTTACCTTCACTTCTCCAACAAGAAGATCATACTTCCTGAATGGGGGGCCATTCTGGATGGGTTTTGACAAACTGGAAATACTTTAATGAAGTAATGAGACTGTACCAGCATATGATGCATCTGGAGGCAGCAGTATATAAAAGAGAGAGCCTGACTAAGTGAGGCAATTCAATTTATATCCATTTAACTGGGTTGTTTATACTGTTATCCCTAACCAGCCTAGATCCCAGCAGATAGTTCCTTTGCAGCTCCACCCCTTCACAGTGATCAATAGTTTTAGTAGGCTCCTGAGATGATACAAGATACCCAGGAAACACTGTGGGCATCAGCAGTGCTCAGACAAATCAGACAGCAAACCGTGTGGAATTTTTAAATCTCCATTAAGGCAATGCTGCTTTTCCAAAAGCTGAGATATTGCAGCTGCTCCTCCATCATTTCTCTTACAAACTCATAAACCTGGTGACCAGTAATCCCATGAATGCAATTGTAAAGAGCATCACCAAGTCATCACCATTTGCTGCTCATGCTGATCTTTAGTACTGGGTGCTCGCTCAGCCCACACTCCTCCTCAGTCTGTTTCAAGAGGTTTGGCTGGTAAAATGCCTCACGAGTTTGAAAATCCATCTAAGTATCAAATGCTTTCCTAAAAACTCAATAATTTCTGCCATGTAGCTGTTTCCCTGTTATCTGCTAATTTAGTAATTGTCAAATGAAACCCATTTATCAGACTCATGTCCTCTTTATGAATCAATGCCAACAGACCTCGCAGTGAATAATGTTTTGTGCTTCAATCTCCTGGAGTTTTGCCAGCATTTTCTGAATCTTCTCAAGAAAATTCAGTGCCTTTTCCTAGTTGCCACTACTCTGCAAAATAATCCTTCTCCCACTCTACTAGTGATCACATCTATTAGTCCTCCTGAAAGAAGACTTTCCTTTTTCTCTTTCTAATAATTTTGGAATCCTAATATAGGATTTCTTCTGAGCCTGATCCTTTGTCAGCTTTTGATGGGTTTAATTGCCTTATTATCATCTGCTCTCACACAGTGATAAAGACTTCTGATGTTTCAGGTGCTTGTAATGAAAGGGAAAAAAACGTGAGCAAAATCTTCCTTTGTTCCTGGAATATTACCACCTCCCCACTTCATAATCATTAGGGTGAAGAATTCCTTTTGGCCCTCTCTTATGGGGAAGTTTCATCCTTCCAGCAGCCCTGCTGTCTCCTTGCCATTTTGTTCACTTCAGCAGCAAATTTAATTGATCATTGCTGCTCCTTTTGCCACCCACTATTTCATATGCTACTTTAACATCCCAGAATAATGATTTGTACTCCCTTCTTTAATTTTTCTATGAACTGGATGTTTCACCCCTTTTTTCTCTTAATACAGCTCCTTGTCTCTATGCATCACAGAAAAAGCCTGTCATCATTATGTTTGCCCAGGGCCCAAATTGTATCATCTCAGTTTTAACACCCTTTTCTTTGTTGCAGGTACCTACTTGACAAAAAGAAGATTTAAAAATACGACTGAACTTCTACAGATTTGCCCCGTTTTGAGTTGTAGCCTTTGAGATATTAGACATGGCTCCAAATTACACAGCCTCTACCACCCCCCAGGATGTGCTGCCTTTCCATTGCAGAGTTCAGCAACATCAACCAGAAATTTACATCAATTACCACCAAAACTCTAATTAGTTCAAGAGGCTTGCATACTCTGTTCCTTAATTATTCTACCCAGCAAATTTTGTTGCTCAAAACACTGATTCTCAAAAGAGACTTCCAACTCCCTTTCAAAGAGAAGCCTCAAAACTAAAATTTATGACCCAAGGGGACATCTGATACCCCAGGATACAGAATTTCAGGGTACAGAACATCTGTGAGAGCAGTGAAAACTTCCCCTTAGGTTAGGGGGTAAACTCTGGGTCAGACTCCTACACAGTCTGGGTTTCCAGGGAAGAACCAGCACACAGCAGAGCCTTGGATGCCACCCTCTGACATTTCTGAAGTGACACCTTGCACTAAATTACACCAAGAAGGATTCCATGCAGCCACTTACCCAGCTGGAAGAGTCAGCCAGGTGTTCTTGAGCAGCACAAGTTCCTGCAGACAGCATGAAAGATTATAAAAGTTTAGTGGACACAACCTTGAATGATAAAGAAAGAATAAAGGAGAAAAATTTGTTGTTGTGGATTAAAGAAGACAAGTTGTGGCTGTAAAGTATGCAGCCTATTCCTTTGGCTGTAAATTATCAGAGGAAAATTATCATGTAAAGGAGATTTAGGTTTGTGCTCACATGATCCTGATGTGTTGATCTGCTCACTATGAAATATTTAGGTTGTTGGAGGTGTTTTTTTAATGGACACTGCAAATGGCTGCTTGTCTAACTTGCACACAATTGAATATTTATATATTAGTAGAGAAAGTAGAAAACTTTAGAAAGTGGTCAGGTACAGGGGGGAAGACAACAAACATCACACTGCAAGGATGAAAAGAAATTGCTGATGTTAAAAGCCAAAAGGAACTGTACCTAAAATTCAGTGGTGACTTTCAGAAAGTCTAAACACAAAAATTGCATTGTTCTGTCATTTGCTAAAATGCTGGCCCAGCATGGCCAGCCCAGCACAGCCCCACATTGGGGCCATAAATCTGTCATGGTTTAATGCAGGGCAGGGAATTAAATGAATGACTGATGCTCTGTATTAATCCCTCTCCACTCCTTGATAGAGAAAGGAGATAGACTTAGGGGAGTTAGACTTAACTAAACTACACACCTTTAATGAAACAGTATGATGAAAAATAAAAAATATTAAATATATAAAAATACACACAAAAGCAATGTCACATTCCTTCCCCTTACCCCAGTAAAGCTTCCATCACTACTGAGGCTGCAGGGCTGGAAAAGTCCAAGGCTGGGCTGCTGGAAGAAGCAGAGAGGAGCTGGATGCAGGGATACACAAATCCAGGAGGGATCAAAGGCAGACAAGTGGATGGAATCCTCCCAGGATGCTGGCCACGGGTGAAGAAAGGCTGAACTTTGTGATCCCTCAAATTTATACTGAGTATTCCATGGAATACTTCATTTGGTCAGTTTTGGTCACCTGTCTGCTCCACTCCTCCATACAGGAGGGCTTTATATCTTTTTTTTATTTATTTATTTTCACTTTCTGGAGCATTAGATATTTTTCAGAACCAAGCAGTGGCCTTGGTTCTGCAGCCCATTCTCTGGCCATTACCATAACCACTGAGTGTCATCAGTCCTAGAAGCTGACACTGATGGAGAAACATGCTGTTAATTTCACCAAGTGCAGCTACTTAAAAAAGACTTAGCTCAGATGGAAATTACAAGGAAGAAAACTGTTTCTATCCTGGCTGAAACCAGGACATGTTCTCCCTAAAATGATCTTGCAGGTCCATTTCATTAAATAGCACAGACCTGTGTGCTCACTCTTAAACTGGTCTGCAAGAGCTTTCTTGTGATGTAGCTTAAGTCAGCAAGGGATTTACTTAAGGTAAATCAATAGAAGTCTTTTGTAAAACAATTCAGGTGAAGCTATATGAGGGCTTCAGGATTTTAGCTAAATTGATTTATTGAAATGTGAATTCAACTTAATAGGTGCAGCTTTTTTATGTGGCCAAGGCCTAAAAGTGTGACATATTGTCTTGTCTGCACTGACTCAATACCTTGTTCTGGTGTTGATTAGATCTTTAATCTTTTTAATGCTGGGGCCTCCTTCCAGAAGAGCAAAAGGCCAACCTTATTTATCCATCCTGTGAGCTACCCATTGCTCAACACACTGCTGCCTTTTGGTAATCTCTTAAATACTTCTCATCAAATCCCAGAATCAACTCCATTGATTCAGGTGGGAACAACACTGCCCAGTCCTGTTATTCATTAGGATAACGAGTAGCATATTGCTCCATGGGGGGATTCCTACCATTAGCAACTAAACATCCTGTTGTTAGGAAGCCTCCTGACAGCTCTGGATACCTCCTGTCACAATCAGGAATTTATTCACTGGAGGGACCCAGCAGAGCTGAGATAGGACTCCAAACCAGAAGCTTTTCACTCTTACAAAAAAAAATCTCACCTGGTGGATTCTGCAGCATTCAAATCACCATGCAAAGAAAATTGGTTCAAGGTATTGGGTTAGAATCAAAAAGGTGCTGGACCTCAGGTGGTCCAAACAATTTTCTCCTAGAATGCACATCTATGCATTAGGCTCCTTAATACAGCTAATTAACCTCTAATTACACATGCAATTAGTGTTCACCCCTTCCCAAAACCAGGGAAGAGTGTGTTACATCCTACCTACTAATTAATAGGATCATGATGTTCTTCTGGTGCCAAAGGCTCTGGATCCTGGCTCATAGTTATTTATAACTTTCCTAACTGGATTTTTCCCAGCTAAATGCTTCCCAACACACACACACACAAATCACTCTTTTGTGATGCCACAAGATGTGAGCTACCACTCTAAGTGTTTAAAAATTAACAACCTCTGTAAAGAAAACTTGCTGCATTTCTGGGAAGTTTCCTGCCCTCAGTTCTCCTCCCTGTGTGGAGAGTTTCAGGATTTACACTAAAAAGCAGAAAAACTTTGAAGCAGTTCTGTGATTTACTCTGTCACTTGAAAAAGACAGACTTGGATTATCAAACTGTGACCTTCCAAACCCTCAGATGTTAAATCTGTGGAACTGCCTGTAACAAACTTTAACCAACATGAACTGAAAGCTACCAGACACATTTGCTGGAAATTAATTGACAATATCTTGCCATCCAAGAAGATCTATTGAAAGATTACTGTTCCACTGCCAGATACACCAGCATTATCATCACATTCTGCATAGGAATAAATATTCTTCAATCACTAAATTAAATTCAGAGGACAAATATAAGGATATATTTCTACTAGGGCAGCTCTGGTTTCTTAAGACAACTAAAATGTTCCTCTCTCACATCTTTAATAATAGATTACCATAGAGCCAGTTAAGCAGCCAGTGGGGAAAAAACAATATTATAACAACCCATAGCTGGGCTATATATTGTAAATTAATAATTATTATATTTTAAGGAATGTGTTCTAAGTAATGAGCATTTTTACAGTGCTGTAAATTTATGCAATGCATCCAAACACATGTTTTTTTTGTCTGGATTGCTTACAAGTTATCAGTTATAAATATTCTAATCAGGTTTCTGTACCTCTCCTGTCAGTGCAGTACCTGAGTGCCTTTTATTAGTGCATTAAGCTCCATGACTAGCAGTTCTCTCTCTTGCTGTCCCCAGGTGGTAAATTTCATGCATTTAAAAATAATTAATATTTAATTTTTTATCTATGATGTGCATGCTCCTTCACTTGCAAAAGCAGACAAAATATATATCACGTTCAACACATATGTGTTGAATTTCAAGTGCTAACAAGACTCTTGTATTAAAATAAATATATTTATATGCTCAACTGGTGGAGAACAACAGCTAGAAATGTCTTGAGAAACAGGTTTTAGACTCTTAGCAGCAAATATTTTTCATTATCCACATCCCAGAGTAACCACCAGTGAACCCTTTGGATGTATTTTCAGATAAGCTCAGTTTTGGCCTAACTTTGCATCACCTGGAAGTTTTATCAGGGAGTTTTGGGCCACTGCTTCGTGCATCTGCAAACTGCAGCCTCTGAAGGGAGCATCAGGGCTGGGCTGGCTGCTCAGGGACCTCATTAATCTGCCCCAGTTCCCTCTCAGGTCTTTGTTCACCTCCAGACACATGAATTGCAAACTTTTTTCCCCCTGTATCAACAGTACTCAACTAAAAAAGTTTGCAGTTTCTCACAGAGAGTCAGAGTTTGCTCTGCCATGGTGATTCTGCCCACTTTGCAAGAGGCTGGAAGCCAGAAAAAATTCAAATACTAAAATGTGGCACTGAAATGGTCAGTTTTGGAGAACTGAAAATTGACATCTCCTCCCACACAAGGTTACACCAGAACATCACCTGGGAGTTACCCAAAAAATTTTGTCTCTATTTTGTGTATTGCAGGGATTACTCAGGCCATTACCTTTTTGTTACAGTCCAGTCCTTCTCCTCTCATTTCCAAGACTTGACCATCCAGAGATTGGAAATCTTGGCCAACTGTGGAAATATATTTTAATCAGGTTTAATAGGAGACTGATAATACATCAAAAAGCTTACACTTGATTGTTAAAGACTTGTAGGGGACAAAAAAAATCTTACAGGATGTGTAGTATATTTTCTTCTTTTACAGACACACACAAAACTATTTTAAAATAAAATACCCCAATGCTATTTACTCATCTTCATAATCAACTTAAATATTATTTTCTTTCATTTCATTCATTCATAGTCAATTAAAAGACAGAGCTGTGCAAGTACTTCAACATAAGTAAATTTAAATTGATGTTTGATTAAGGATATGTCTTAATTCCAAGGCATATTAAATCTGAGGGCAAATTGAGATGATAACCTAGAAACTAAATGGTCATGCAAATACATGAAGATAATATATTTTATTGTACTTCAGAGACAGTATTTAATATGGGATTTTACCTATATTCACTAGCCAAAAAAAAAGATTTATTTCATGGACTCTTATTCAATAAACAGTTCCTGTTACATTTTAAACATAAAAGATTACTTAAAGCATGTTTGGACTGGAATACTTCTGTTCTAAACAATACAGCAGATTTTGCAACCTCAGTTCAATTTTTTAGTGCATTTTTGGAATTAGACTCCAAAAGAATTAAATACAATAATTAAAACCATATGTAGAGCAGAAAAGTCTCATTTTTTACATCGTGCAACTTCTTCAGCACTATTCTAACCTCAGCCTGCCTGATGTGAGTCTAATTTTCTACTCAATCTTAGGCTGAGTCCCACTGGGAAAGTGAGATATTGTGATTATTAAAAAAAGCAGAGAAAGAAGAGATTAAAGACTCCCTGCTAATGAGTAAAAGAGAAAAGGAAGAGATGTGCCAATCCACAGTGCAGTGCCTCTAAATTGAGCTGCCAAGCAATAAACAACAAGGGGAAATCAACAGTTCCTCATTAGAGACATTTTTAGTTGTTCACAGGTAAGTGCAGGATGAACAAAATCCTGATAAAAAGAGAAAACACCAGGAGTCCTGGATAAACTGGGATTTATAATGCTTGGCTACTTCCCTTGCAGCCTTTACCAGATCAAATGTGATATATACATGTGGTATATCCAATAATATTTCAAAAGACAGATGAATAATGAAGGTCCAGTAAGATACTGCTGGGTTTGTTAGTTTTATATCTACTAATCTTGACTGATTAAAATAATAAACAGAATTCAGCTGCACTGAGGAAGGCTGTGGCTTGGACTGGTACCCAACAACAAAAGTATTGAGCTGCTCAAAACCATCAGCAATGATGCAGATGAAATATTTAGAAATTAGATTTTTCCAGCTTTGTTTGATCTAAATATTGGGGGTTTTAACCTCCAGAAACATCACCCTGTACTCTCAGGATACTAAGTCTACATAACCTAGAAAACAATATCATTACAAAAAAAAAACCCAAAATACCTTTGAAGGTTGTCTACAATGAAAAGGCAGCAAAGCTGACAATAAGACCCAAAGAGGTTATACTCCTGCTGAGGGAATAAAAAGGGTTGCAAGGGGACAATATCAACCTTGAAGATAAGGTGGATATTATTGAAAATACACAGGAGTTCACTTCCTGGGGTGAGGAACTCTAAGGATTTGAAGGGACTGCAGCAATTTGGCAGCTTGAGGAGAAAAGTCTGTAGGCACAAATGAAAATTTGTTCAAAATTCATCCTTGCAAATCCAAAATCATCAGTTGAGTAATTTTATTTTTTCTTTTTTTGGTCATCTCATCCCTAATTATTTATCACCTTAACATTCATCTGCTGCTGCTACCTCCTACTTCTGCTTAATCAACAATTTCCCTGGTTTCATTCTCTTCTCTGGCTCCTAAATCCACCAAGCTGAGATCACGAAATAACCCTGAGCTAGGAAATGAATAATCTTAGCTGAAGAAGTGAATAGGTTAGCCCAGAATTCAGAAAATATTTGGTTAAATATGTAACAGACATGTTCATTGACTCCCTCTGTATTTCCTGCAGCATTAAACATTTCTGCTTTACCCACACAGTAACAAGCTAATACCATAATTAGAATTTTTTTTCCTCTTTAAAAACTTTTTGAAGTCCTTAATTCCAATGGCCTCAGGTTTCTCCTTGTGTCCTTCTGCTTCCTTTACAAAAGTCTCCAATTCCTAACTTCTCATTTAAATTCATTTATTCATTGCTATCAACTCCCTTTTTTTCCCCATTTGTTTCATTATATATTCCAGCTGCTTGTCCTTCCCCTGCAAGCCAGGCTACTTTCAGCTCTTGGAAAACTTTTATTAAAAAATACCAGTGAGCTGACCCCAAAACACTTCATTCAAAACATCCCAATTTTGAGAAAACTTTTGTCAAAACCAGCAGAGGACTCAGCAAGAAGGGGATGTTTGGGGACCACCTCTGGGTTCCCAGTTCTAGGGAAGACCCAGGAGGTGCCAAGGCCAAACACCAGAGTTTCCAGTCACCAAAATAGAAAAATAATGCAAGACAAAAAGTAAACAACCAACCCCACACTACACTTTAAATTCTCAGTGCATAAAGCCAAAGGAATAAATTTCTCAAACTCTTATCTGAATGTGGAGTGCAAACACATCCCAGCAGAGAAAAAGTAGCCAAGGTATTAGGATATTCTTGTCTATATTACCAGTGCTTGCTTAGCTATCCCTGACTCACTCAATTCCAACGTTTTGTTGGAACATTTTGTGGTTTTTAATTTTTTCATCTGACTCCCCCAATGTCTCAGGAGGTGATGGGTGTCTCCCTGGGTGATGGTGACTGATGGGTGCTGTGCATAACCAATGTCACACACTCCTCAGAGAAAGCCTCTGGGAGAGATTCCTTGTCTTCTGGCACTTTGTAAGCAGAAATCCAGTGGGAATGACAAGGATTTGAGTTACCAGGCACTGTATTCCTGCCTGCTCTCTCTGGGAACCCGGGGAATAAACAAACCCTCTCATCACAGCACTTCCCATCCACAGAGTCAGACAGTGTCTGTTCAGAGCAGAGCAGCACAAAGGGGAAGCTCTTTTGTTTTATCAGGATCCCAGCTGGGTTGTTACCACTGCAGTTATGGCCAGAGGGTTATCACACATCCAGATTTCTACAAAAAGCATTTTTAGGATGCACTTGTTCGTTTCTCTTTCAAAGAGAGAACACAGGCCACACACAAATGGTGGAGAGGAGCCTGAAATCCAAGTCCCTGAGAGCAGCAGCATCACCACTTCTGCTGATTTTTTACTGAGTGACAGCTGAGCACTGAGCAGAAAGTTTGCCAAGAAGTCTCTCATACTGATGCACCAAGCTCCACGTAAACTCTGCCTCCTCAGAATAATCAGCTCCAGTGGATATTCATCATCATCCTTCTTTTTGGTCTCTTTATTTTCCCTTACTGCACCTTTGCATCAAGGCAAGACCCAGAATTTTATTCAGTGTGATGTGGACACCAGCAAAGCCCTGGGATCCATACACAGCTCTTGCCTTTTGGTCTGCATCTCCTTAGGAGAGCTGACAGGCAGAGGAAAGTTGTATTCTCTCAGGCTGTATCCAGGAACTGTCCCCTGACAAAGCACTACAGACACCTTCAGAAAAATATCTGCACACCTGGGAGCAGCTCGGAGGCAAAAAGCCAGCAGGTGGCACTCAAAAACACGGAGAGGTGCGGGGATCAGAGCACCATCATGTTCACTACACATGGCAGAGCTGTCTCATCAGTGGCTTTTCTACCTTACCAAAGGGGGAAACAAAAGAAACAAACAAAACCCAAAAAATCCTGTTATTCAGAGTGTGATTTTTAACCACGTTCCAGAGAAGCATCTCCAAACCCTTAGTCCCATGTGTAATTCTCACACTCTGCCACTGCCATTCCTAAAGTCACATTTACACAACCTGACTGGGAAAATCCACATACTTTCTGCTCTATTTTCTTCTTCTCTTTACACAGGATGGTTTGCCTGGGCACAGGGAATTTCCATGCATGATTAAATTTCTCAGGACTCAAATGGGAACAATTTGTATCACAGGAACTTACTGCTATTTTTTTTTCCTTTCTTTTTTTTCCTTTCTTTTTTTTTTTTTTTTTTTTTTTTTTTTTCTCTTCTTTTTTTTCTTTTTTTTTTTCTTTTTCTTTTTCTTTTTTTTTCTTCTTTTTTTTTTCTTTTTTTTTTTTTCCTTTTTCTTTTTCTTTTTTTTTTCTTTTCTTTTTTTTTTCCTTTTTTTTAATGGGATTGCTATCTTTTTCCACTGTCTTCAGAGCTCAGTGGTGAAGCACCTGAGCATCTGCAGGCAGCTGTATGTACCTATTCACTGAAGGCAATAGTTAGTTTTCTAGTATTTCTACTCCTTTTTTTCTTCCCCTTTCTTTTAATATGATTTTTTATATTTTTCCTCTCTTCCCATTTCTCCATTTGCTCCAATTAGCACCTGTCCAAGCTCAAAACCAAAGCTGTTTTCTTGCACTGAAAGACATTTAACACTGTTTTATTCATGATTAAACCAAGGTTGCCTCAGTTTGTGAAAAGGCATCTGCAGTGGTCACCATCCTCCTCTGTCACTAAATAACCAGAACCAGTGCTGCCTGTCATGTCTTGAAAGACACAGAATTCAAAGCTGCCACTTTAAGCAGAGCTCTCATTATTTATTCCCTTTCTTCTGCACAGCCCGTTATCAAAACAGACTTCCTTTCATATTTCACACTTCTGAAAAGTTGAAAACTCGACATTTACAGGTTGGGGTTCTTTCTCCCCTAATTAGACTTCCTGAAAAAAAAAATAAAATAAAAAAATTGCAAGGTTGGATCACAGGTTGGTTGCTAAAATTTTAGTTGCAGTTTTTTCCCAAGGCTGTATCCTACACCTTCCAGAGGACCCTATATATGGGTCAGTAAGAACAAAGCTCCTACTTAAAGTTTTTTCTAAAAAGGGAGCCATGCCACTGATTCCTACATCAAGCAGACTCATAAAGTGGTGAGAAAAACTCAGAGAAGCCACAACAGAGATTAAGTAAAACAATGCTTACAGCTCTTTTATATTTATCTTCTTTTTATTCTTTTTTTTTTTTAATTAATATAAGCCTTATTGTTCATCCAGTACTAGGAGCATACTCAGCACAAAAAAGCAAGAAATAAGCATATCCCTTGCTCCCCCCCAAAAAAATCAAATAAGAACCAAACTCTTGATTCATATATAGAGAGCACATAGCTTGAGATAAAACTATAAGATCAGAAGTACTTCCAAGACATAATAAAAATTCATGCAGTGCTCCAAGAACCTTCAACCCCAGAGTCAGTGTTGCTGAATTTGTCTCCTGATAAGGGAGAAATGCTGCATGCTCAGATTTAATTTTTCAGTGTTACAAAGCTGTAGTTTGTTTCCTCTAAATGACCAAATGGGAGATTTCAGGAGTATTTTTTCTTTTCCTCTCTACAGGAGATATAAATTCAGCACACATTGCTAAACTGGTTCTGTTTCTTTTATTAAAATAATTACATTATCCCCAGACAGGCCTAGGGGATTATTTTTTATTTTTGTTATTAATTCTAATTAAATACTCAAATTAATAAGTAATTAAATCTAACTCTAGTTTAGGAATACGTTGGCTGGTTTTATGAAGTGCAGACTAATGCTGGGTAAACCAGACAAAAATTTGATTGTTCTCATTAAATTACTGTCAACCATGATGAGATTATTTTATTCATCACTGAGTCAGAGTTTTAACATAACAGTCATTTTTCAAAGGCAGTGCTCAAAATTTGTCAGTGTTCATGGAATTCTCCCATATCTCACACTTTCTGTTTCCCAAGTTTTGACTTAAAGAATATTACTGCCCCAATTATTCTGCTGCTCCTGTCTTCCATCAAATTTTAATTTAGTTAAAGGTGAAACAAATAACATACTGAAATATTTATTTTTATTATAAAGGAGAACAAAGCAACCTGTGTGTTGGTATTTCCCTTTTCCTATAATTTGTGGGAAGCAGATTCTTTCATGGAGAAATCATTCATGTTCCTGGCTTACAGACTTTACCTATAGCTAGAAACTAAAATAAAGTACAAGTGAACTGCATTTTAAGCATTAATTACAAATTTCATACCTGCTGTACAGTGGATTTCAGGAAGAGCTTTATGTTCACCTGGCTGTTTTAATTCATTCTTGCTGATTTAACTCCATAACTTAAAATTATTTTCTTTCTTCTTTGTAAGTGGATGGTAAAGCTTTGAAAAGTTTGCCTGTTTCATAAGAATAAAAACCATCACTGCACATCAATGAATCCAGAAAGGCAAATCATTAGTGATCCACAGAGCACACGCTGTAACTGGTTAATAACTTCCCCACTGGCAATAAATTTCTGTCAAAAAAACCCCAACCCCAGAATCAATTTCATTGCCCTTTTCTTGATTCCTGCATTTAAAGAAAACTGAAATTTCAAAAACCTTATTATTTGCAGCTATTTAAAATGCAAACAAACAGAATTACTACTAAACTATGTATTTATATGTACATTAAACACATTTGTGCATGGAAATAAAGGGGTTTATTTGCCACATCCCTGAGGGAAGCTCTACATGCTCCTTCCTAAGTGTTCAGCTGAGTCAAACGTCCAAGATTTGTCCATGTGTCCACAAAGAAAAAAGATTTAGGACACTTACCTGGCTATAGGAATATTGTTGGACTTTGATAAGCAACAAGTTTTCACCATTGCCAGTGGCAGTAGCTTGAACCTTTTTGTCCTGATGGTTCCTATTTATGGCTGAAGGTATCAGAGTGGATATGGAAACTCTCTTGATCTGAGAAGTATAAAACCAGCATAAAAAAAAAAACTTTAACACAGTAAATTTTATTAGAAGGTTGGAATTCATAAAAAGCAAGATTTATTTTTCCGAGCTGGAAAAAGTTCCAAATGTATGAGACACAGGCCTCTAGAATTCTAAAATCAAAAGCTTTTTTAAATTATAGAAGGTATCAGGAAGTTCCTTTTTTTTCTAAGTTTCTGGGTTTGTTTGTTTGTTTTTTCAAATTCTTCTTCACAAAGTTTTGCAAGCTTTAGGCAGAATCAGTAAATGACATGGGTGTCAGAATATTTTTATACAGAATATTTTTGTATCTAACGTGTTGACATTTGGAAAAATATTGTTTCTTTTAATCAGATTTGTTCAAAGAAGTCAAATCCTTCTTTCTAAGATGAGTGACTATAATTAGATGGTTCCCTAACCAAATCTTCCCACTCTCCTAGCTTTTGATACAAATAAGTTATTTATTCACAGAATAAATCCTGCCACCTAGTTAATGAGATGCACAATTTAAGCTTCATTAATTGATGCAAGATTTTCCTCTGTTCCCATCATATCTGTTGGTGTTATCCTCCCACAGCACTCAAGCTAATTCTAATTGATGGTTTCCAGCTGCAAATTAAAAATCAATATACTCCAGACTACACTGCTGAAAAACAGACAGGGTAAAACAATACATTCTAAGCCCATATCACACTTTTTTATCTTTATGGTGCAGAATGAAAGACAAATTAGTTAAAGAATGCTGCGCAAGGCTTTTTATTGCTTTTATGATAATAAGAAGATAGTCCTTATTTGTTTTAATTGGATGGCACAAATTCATTGTCCTGTTACAAATTATTGATTTGGTCTGAAGCAGCAGTTGCCTGATTTAATGCTTACAGGTGTTTCCTTCTGATAGTTTACATTTGCAATTTAAATTGCATTCAGGAAGCTTAAGTGCCTAATCCTCAACTTGTACCCAGGCTCCTCTATGGAAAATACAAATCCAGTGTCAAACACCTTTTTTTTTTTTGTTTGTTTGTTTGCTTAAATTCATTATTGGTGAAAAAATGAGGACTTGTCCTGCTAAATGGAGAGTGAATCACAAAGTTTTAGTAGGGGCAAAAGATGCTGGGGGTTGGGAGGAGGTGGAGGGTAGGGGAAAGGAGAGGAGAGAATGAAAATATTGATAAGTTGTCTAAATAGGTGTTTGAGAGCAGCCCCAAATAGTGGTATTTTGCTTGGTGTACATACAGAAATAATTTTAAGCTCTTAGAGGAAGGGGAAGGACACTTTGTTTGGGGCTAATCTGAAAGCCATTGGGGGAGAGAGTGAGCCAGGAACCAGTGCTGCCCCCAGGGCTGGTATTTACCACCAGGAAAGATTTATAGATTTATATTCTGATGCATAAATTGATCCTCCTCATCGCTGAAGAGCAGAAGCCAGCAGGGAAGGGGACACCAACCCCAGGACCAAGCCTCTCCAATGCAGGAGCCACTGCTGTTTCCTCCCTTCCCCTCCATCACCCAACGTGTCCTCTGCTCCTCACCTCTCCCCCTTGGTTTTCCTACTGCTCCCTTCCCTACCCCTGTGCAACCCAGCCAGGGGCCTGAGGGCACCATGGGCTTCAGCAGCCTCACACAGGGACCTTTTCACCTCATCCTGGGCCCCTCTTTTCACCTGGTGGGGGTACAGCCCCTGGGCCACCCCATGGATGTACAGGAGGGCCCTGGCTGTACCAGACCAGCACCCAGATATAAGGTGCCATTCACTTAGGGCACCCCGTTAATATTTTAAAGCCATTCTCAAGCACTTCTTCTAATTTTATTATTTCTCACTTCTACTGTTTTAATGGCCCCCGAGAGCCCTGAAAATCCAATGTCTTTCCCTCTTAATTTTGTCATTTTCTACCTGACACACTCATTTCTCTGGGTTTCTTAGCAAGGTTCACATGAACATCTTTTTCTTTCCCTCTCCCTTCCTCTTTGCAAAGTCTGGCTTGCTTCACATGCAGAAGAGAAAATATCCTGAAGCACAGCACAAAGATCTCAGCAACTTCATCTCTTAATTTTCCAGGGGATGCTCTGGAGCTGCAGGCTCTGTCCCACAGTAAGGCCCATCTGTAACAGCAGCCTTGAAACAATGGGAAAGGAAACAAAAGGATACCTGGAGGCTTTGGATACCCCAGCATCCCAGCATTAATATTCAGATTGCCAACTTAAAACACTCAAGGCAGCTCAAGCAACCCAGGGCTCCCAGTACAGAATTAAGGGGGAAATACCAAATCCAAAGCTCCAGTCCTGAAATCCCTACTCAGTACCAGCCTCACTTGGAGGCAGATAAAGTCTATTCCATGTTGGATTTATTCCAACTATTAATTCCAACTCTTCCATGTTGGATTTCAGAGCTTTATTCTTTTACAGGTTACTACTGTTCCCTAAACTGACAGACTGAATGCCTACAGGAAAGTGCTGATGTCAAGTGATGCAAACACTTCCCTTTTGTCCTAAAAAGCAAAGAAATGGTTAAAACAGAATTCAATAACCTTTTGTTCAACAACTCAGCTCCTCTTTTTGGGGCTGTTCATGTCTTGTAGCCACTGAGTGCTGAATGGAAATGCTGCTGTAAGAGAGAGAAGGTGTTAATGCTCCTTCTTCAGGCACATCTGAGTCACAGTCTCAATTGTGCTTTTTTTCTCATTTCATCTTTTTCTCTGTAGTGGATCAGTTTCAAGGGCAAAGTTAAGATTGTTGTTGAGATTGCAGCCCCACTCAGAGTACTGGATAATTCACAGCACTTTGCTGGGGCTCAAGGAATATGTATGAAGCAAAGCAGCTCTGTGAATATCACTCCTGGCTCTCTCTGCTTTAGAAACAGGCAAACAGATGCTCACTTCTTAGAGAAGGGAGTTAGAAGGAGTTGCTGCTAGGAAATATCTTTACAGATCAAGGTGGTGCAATGGAGATGGCTCCTTCCAGCTCTGAGTAGCATGGCAAAGAGGAACAGGGTGGGATTCCAGACTCATAATTTGTTAGTTCCTACATAGCAGTCAAGCAGCTTGATGGTCTCATTCTGTGATTTTGGATGAAATTTGCTTTTGAGCAATTTAACTCCCCAAACACTGTGCACAGGATCTGTACCAAGTGAATTATTATACTCACCCTTCTACTTACAATTACAGCTGCAGAAATGTGTTGGTTTTTGGGAATAGACCCCCTTGATTTGGGGGAATAGAGCAGCTGGACTGACACTTGCATGCAATGCTAAGGCAGAGAATTCAAATAGAAAAGATGAGGGGTGAAAAGCCAAAAGTGACTTTTTCACATAAACTGGATTTCAGCCCAGGGCTTTCACTCCCCACTGCTCTCTTTCTTTGCAGAGGGCTCGTATTTTTCAAATGATGGCTACCCAGTCTTTAATGGATTACTTCAAAAATTCTACTTCAAGTCCCACTTTCTTCTGTGTGAATAAATATACTTGTTATTTCCTTTCCTTTCTTGCATAGGACTGAAAGGTAATTTTCCTTATCTCATTAACACTTGTCTAGCAGTACAAGAAGGTAGAGATGCCCCCTGGAAATCTCCCATATTAAAGCATCAGATGAGGAGCAGAGCAGTGAAGAATGAGCACCAGTAGGGAGGATACATCCAGAGAGCTGAGCACTGTCTAGCAGAGATCTTGCATTTCTCTTGGCCTCTGGAGTCACATTCTAGCAACCAACACACTGACTTTACCCACCTCACTTGAAAACACAACTGGGACAGCAGTGATGTTAGAGGGAATTGTCTTTTTATCATGAAACATGCAATAAATTGAGATTTTTCTTTGTTCCTGCCTTCAAACAGACACTTGAGAATATTGACTTTCATTTAAAACCAAACCAAACCAAACAAAACCTCCATCAGCTGTGGAACTAATGAAGCCTTGTCTGGTACAGCTCAGTGCCCTCAGGGCTTTCTCAGAAAACCCCACTAAATCCTGACTCTTACATCATCAGACATAAAACCACAGATAAGTCAGCAAACTGCCTGCTGCCACCCAGGATATAAAACACATCAGTGCTACCAGCCTTTCTTTCACTGGAGTTAGTAACTTTTTTTCCTCTTTGCATTCCATTTACTAATGCTAGGGGGAAAAAAAAATTAAAAAAAAATAAAAAAAAAGAAAGAAAAGGAAAGAGCTTAAATTTCTTGTGCAGGTAGTATTCTGCTTCCCATTATGCCCTTTCAGTACATACAAAAACCATAAAACAGACTGCAAATGCTTTAAGACTCACTGTGCTTGCTTTTTTTCCTAACTAGCACTCTGTTTATAAAGGTCCAATTAGTCCAATGGGCTTGTTTGCAAACATGAGGTCAGGAAATAACTGGCTGGACTCCATTTCATGGGACTCAGGTAACCAAAGTGAATATCTCATCCTGCAAATTGTCCTCAGAGGAGCACTTGAAAAATCCTACAAGCCTAATGTGATTGTAAGATTATTTGATGAACTACATAAAGCACACACATTCATCTAAAAAAATCATTAGCAGGTCATTGATAATTCACAGATAGAAACAGTGATTAAATCCCAAAGCAGTTGTAGACACTGAAAGGCTTGACCTGCTCTATTCAGTACACACATATTGCAGGAGTCAAGTACATTGGCTCTTTCCTGACACTTTATGGATCTTTGCATATATTATCCCAAGTCTTCCACAGATTAGAGTAATAAAAAGATGTTAAGTTAACAAGCTGCTTCTGAAAAATTCAGCACTTACAATGATTCCTAAGCCACAACCTGAAAATCCTTCACAGCTTTTATTAAAACTTACTTGAAATCTTCTCTTGAATAAGCTACGTCACACAAAACCAATGGGATTCTGCAGCTGCAGTGGAAAAATGCCTTCACTCTTTCAGAAATGCAGTTTACACACACTCATTTGACTCTCTAGCCACAGAAATGATTATAAGGTTATTTAGAGTTCTGTTCCAGCAGTTACTCTGTGCCTGAATGCCTATTGATTTCAGAGCAACTCCTGGTACACTATCTGCTATGAAGTCTTATTTCTTTCTCATTTAAAACCCTCACTGCTCTATTTGGTCATTTCATTTTATTATTGGTTCAAATCATTGTGATATTCAAGCCAACATAGCCAGAGTCAAACTATGAAATGAGGGAGGCTGCAAATCCCAGCAGCAGTGATAAGGATGGTTACAGACAAAGGGAAAGCTTACCTGCTTTAAGGCTACTGGGCATAAAGAAACTTAATCAGTAAATGACATTTAATCTTCTTGAAGTCTAATATACCATATAATCTTATTTGTACCCATTGTTTTTATAGAAACCTCCTTGGAATGGAATCTTAACTCTATTTAATAATTAAAACTACTTAAAAGCAAAATTGACTCCTTACAGGTACAAGCACTGATTATGTTAATTTAAATTATAAATGCTTTCTCTTCAGTGTGATCATGTATTTTTAAGTCTTTTAGACAATCAGGCTTCAAGCCCATTTAGTGTGGAGAATATGAACTGAGAGCTTTTATATGGTAATAAGTTTCCAATTTAATGTTTCGGGGGGTTGTTTTTTTTTTACTGAAAGCATTTTTTTTTTCATTCATTACCTAAACCTCTTCACATACAATGACTGTATGAAATACCAAT